>NC_053389.1:742970676-743284037 GCF_905171765.1 Bufo bufo | reverse complement strand
ATATTTACGGTAGAATTCATATGGGAATCCATCTGAACCAGGGGAGGAGTTTCCCGAACAAGCCTTTATTGCAGCCTCTAACTCCTGCAGGAGTTCCGAGTGTCCCTTAGGACTGGTATAGACATGGAATCCAAATATGCATCCATCATTTCATCTGAAATATTCTTATCTGATTTATATAAATCGCCAAAGTACTTAACAAGGATTCCTTTTATAGATTCTTGATCTTCTATAATTAAACCTTCAGCTGAACGAATGCTTCCTCTCTCTTTTTTGGCCCCGATTCGAGATCATCCTGGCCAACAATTTCCCTGGGCTGCCCAATTCGGCAAAATATTTTTATCCCTCAAAGAAGAGCCTCTGCTGAGCCTTCTCCAGAAGAAAATCGGAATATGCCTTGTAACGGCATACAAGGGAATGCTCCAAACTCCCGAACGGAACCTCACGAATAGCTGCTAGCAGACGAATAGGAAACGCACCCAAGCGGCTTACACTCCTAGCAATCAGTCTCTAACAGCATACAGTGAATCCCCCCAAGAACGAGACGAGGCTCCGTGTTGAGGGTCAAGCAGTGGTCACCCAGAGCTGTGTGTTTATCGTTCTTATATAACATTGGTACACATCAGTACCACCCACAGGGTTTTGTAAAAACAACCAATAAACATGTACAATACGGTAAAACACTCCCACACAAAATCCTCCCCTCTGCCTGTGATACAATGTCTTCTGTCCTGGAGACAACCGAGTAGTAAGTCAATTATCTCTCAGGACAAAAGGGAAATCGCCAATACACACGTGGGGACAATAGGACAGACATCACTATTCAAATATACAATGTCACAACCATTACAGTAAACACAGACATTTAACATATCCCAAAATGGCACGAATTAGACCAGGGGTTCAAAAGTTAGTAAAAGTCCTTTATGAACAAAGGAAGCAAGGCTTTTCTGCCCAGAACCAGTTTTTACAGAGTTAGGCTGTGTGAGATAATTGGTTTAACTGGGTGTGGTAAGCCAACTAGGTACAGAAAATACCTCTATTCACAACAGCAAAACTACACAAAAATACATAACTCCTATCAAACTGAACAGAACCCCCACATTCAACTTATCCCCAGATGGCTTGGATCTGAGCGCTCAGTATATCCGAACAGCGCTCAGATGCCACAAACACAGTCAAATCGCCATGGGGTTTAAGTTTAGCATGGGCTGATGAGAGGGCCCATAATCCTGGGGCAAGAGGCTGGCAAACAGGCCCCTCCAAAACCCAGTGGCGAGGTTAGTTTCGCCACATGCCTGACTTGCTTTCTCCATAATTTCTCTATTTTCTTCTGTTTTATTCTTGGAAAATTCCTTGGTGGCACCTACCACTAGTTGTTTTAAATCCCTCTCTTTCATGCCATACCCCTTTCTTAGATTGGAAATGTTACTAACAAATAAGCCCCTCATAAAAGCCTTAAAGGCGTCCCATACCAAAAACTGACAATCTCCTGTTCCATCATTTTATGATTATCCATTATAGAGATCCAGTGGGGATTTTATCTAATTGGGGGTCTTACCCAATATTTGTTATCCAGCATGACTACTTCAAGAGTAAATGGCACATGGTCCGATAAAGCCCTGGCCTCGTATTTCATCCGCTTTATACATCTAAGATAAATAAAAACTATCAGAGCCAGAAATATCCTAGACACGGAGGTTCCAGATTTGCTTACACACAAATACGCTCTTTTCCCCTTCCCTAAATACCCGCATACATCAACAAAGCCAATGGGGACCCCTGTGCATGAATATAGGTGTCTCCCCCATTGAAATCCTATCAATTCCTGGATTAATGACACAATTAAAATCCCCATTGACTATTGAGGGACATTCAGGCCATTGATCCATGAAAGTTAAACAATTAAGTACCTAAAAAGAAAATGGTGGAGGAATATAAATAAAAGCCAGAATACATAGTGTTCCAGCAAGCTTTCCATAAAGAAACACAAATCTACCTTGCTTATCGATAGAGGATGCCGGGCAGACAAAAACACTGTCACTCCTCTAGAATAACTAGAGAAAGTGGAGTGAGAAGTCTGCTTGGCCCGGCCCCTACCGATCCGTCTGTCTCCTCAGCGAGATGAGTCTCCACTAAGAAAACAATCGCTGGTAGGTGTCTCTGTACCAAATCAAGAACCGCCTGTCTTTTTAGCTTATCCCCCAAACCTCGAACATTCCAAGTTAGGATTTTAGTTGACATCAAACCAATCAATAGATTTCCAGAAGAAAAAAAAATACACTATTCAACTTCCCCACATCCCATCCACTCCTCCAAAGAGACGCACCACAATCCATCCTATACACCCCCCGAAACCTCTTGATCCGACACATTATTGCCCCGGATCTCTTAACCAAGACCACTCCTCCCCCTCTCCTCCACCCGCACCACTACCACAAAGAAAACATTTAGGAAGAGAGCGCCCATATATTGTTCCGGTCAAGCAAGTCTGTCACGAGACCAGGGGTATCAAATAAAAGAATTTCCTCATTGAAAATTATCCGACGTTTAGCTGGGTAAACAAATGAGCACTTAATGTCCCTTTCTTGCAGCCATTTTCTTTAACTGTAGTAAAACTAGGTCTCTTTTCTTGGATCTCTTTAGAAAAATCGTGAAAAAAGGACATTTTACTTCCATTATATACAATAGGAGTGCATTCCCTAGCCCAGGGCTTGACAAATTTCCTTGGAATCTAGGAGCCAGCTAAAAAAGTTAGGAGCCAGGCGGAGCCGCGTCATAAAGCCCCCAGTAGGTGCCCCCATAGTGCTTCCCCCCCACTTCTCCATAGAGCCCCCCAATAATGCTGTATACCATGTTACATATACCGCCGCTCCGTCCCCGGACCCTATTGACTATAATGGGGACGGGGGTGGAGCTCCGGCGCAGCATGGCAGTTCGCGGTGAGAGGCCGCCGGACTAAAAAGTTGGACATGCAGTACTTTTACCATGCACTGCCGTGCTGCGCCAGAGCTCTGCCCCCATTATAGTCAATGGGGACAGAGCTGCGGTCCGGCGAAACAGCGGAAGGACGGATCCGACAGGGTGAACAGCCTGCCAGATCCATCCTGCCGCAAGTGTGAAAGTACCCTTAGTTCTATAGCTACTGAATGAGACAGGAGAAGGGATGCCTTTAACATATAGATCTCCTTGAGAAGCCAATTTGATCCTAAAGGGTTAATTCACACTGTAATCTAAACTGTGTCCTGTCACTGCCTTATCACTGCTGCAAAAGCATCAGCACAGCCTCAGTGTAACCTGTTCTTTTAACTCAAAGAATCAAATGAGTCACTTAGGGCTCTTTCACACTTGCGTTATTGTCTTCCGGCATAGAGTTCCGTCGTCGGGGCTCTATGCCGGAAGAATACTGATCAGGATTATCCTAATGCATTCTGAATGGAGAGTAATCCGTTCAGGATGCATCAGGATGTCTTCAGTTCCGGTACGGAACGTTTTTTGGCCGGAGAAAATACCGCAGCATGCTGCGCTTTTTGCTCCGGCCAAAAATCCTGAAGACTTGCCGCAAGGCCGGATCCGGGATCAATGCCCATTGAAAGGCATTGATCCGGATCCGGCCTTAAGCTAAACGTCGTTTCGGCGCATTGCCGCATCCGACATTTAGCTTTTTCTGAATAGTTACCATGGCTGCCGGGACGCTAAAGTCCTGGCAGCCATGGTAAAGTGTAGTGGGGAGCGGGGGAGCAGTATACTTACCGTCCGTGCGGGTCCCCGGGCGCTCCAGAGTGACGTCAGGGCGCCCCAAGCGCATGGATCACGTGATCACATGGATCACGTCATCCATGCGCATGGGGCGCTCTGACGTCATTCTGGAGCGCCCGGGGAGCCGCACGGACTGTAAGTATACCGCTCCCCCGCTCCCCGCTCCTACTATGGCAACCAGGACTTTAATAGCGTCCTGGGTGCCATAGTAACACTGAAAGCATTTGGAAGACGGTTCCGTCTTCAAATGCTTTCAGTACACTTGCGTTGTTACGGATCCGGCAGGCACCTCCGGCAACGGAAGTGCATGCCGGATCCCAACAACGCAAGTGTGAAAGAGGCCTAAGTCGGATCTTTAGATTTTTTTTAACCTGTGACTCATTCGATTCTTTCAGACTCCCTGTACTTGTGTCAGTGACTCAGAGCTGCTAGTCCTTGCATTGCCTCAGCTCTGATTGGTTGGTGGGCGGGGAGGGGCTGGCAGAAGCAGCTTCCACTCTAGGATCAGATTACACTCCTCCCGAGCCCCTCCCCTCCCTGCTGCCGGCGTCTCTGCTATTGTGTGCTGTGACGGAGCTGTTTCAAACGGTGCTGCCTCCGGACAGAACGGCAGCTCAGCACCCATCGCCCGGGCACCTTTGAAAACGGGCTGACAAATACCCAAGCGCCAGGACTAAATTCCTGGTCGCCATGGCGACCTGGCGCCTGGGATCTGTCGAGCCCTGCCCTAGCCCGTCTCAAAATCGTATACCTGTCTCGTGAGACCAATATCTTTGCCAAAAGTACCCGTGGCTGCCTTCTCGGGATAGGTTTTCCCCCTGGGACCTGATGTGCTCTTTCCACCAACAATAATGGCGAAAAATGTTCCTTTCCAAATTTCTTAAGGATTAAGGTCTGTATCATTTCAGCAGAGCTTTTTCCTTCTGTGCCTTCAGGTATAATTCTCACATTGCACCGCCCGGACCTATCCTCCAAATTTACCAATTTTTTTTTTAAGGTTATTAAAGGGTTTCTATCACTTGGGATCACATAATTTGATGTCAGACACTAGCGATTTGCTAGTGTCTGCTCTTGCCAACCATCCTAATATAACAGCTTTTGGCCCTGCGGTTTTGATAGAAAACGAACTTTTATAAATATGCTAATGAGCCTCTAGGTGCTATGTGGGCGTCATTAGCACCTAGAGGCTCCGTCTACCTTCATACACAGCCGCCGCCCAGCTCGTCCCTCCAGCCCGCCCATGTCCTCCTCCGTGTGACGCAGCGGCCGAATTCTCGCGCATGCGCCGTGCGCGGCTGTATTCGGCGCATTTGAGATGTCTGAGCTCTGAGCGGTCAGACATTCAATGCGCATGCGCCGAATACAGCCGCGCACGGCGCATGCGCGGGAATTCGTACGCCGCGTCACACGGAGGATCGCATTCAGGAAGACATGGGCGGGCTGGAGGGACGCGCTGGGCGGTGGCTGTGTATGAAGGTAGACGGAGCCTCTAGGTGCTAATGACGCCCACATAGCACCTAGAGGCTCATTAGCATATTTATAAAAGTTCGTTTTCTATCAAAACCGCAGGGCCAAAAGCTGTTATATTAGGATGGTTGGCAAGAGCAGACACTAGCAAATCGCTAGTGTCTGACATCAAATTATGTGATCCCAAGTGATAGAAACCCTTTAACCATCCATACTCAGGGTGGAGATTTCAGTTTTAAAAATTTTAGCTTCATTCTCCCCCACAGATTTTTCTATGGTTGTCCCTTATCTTTGAGACGTCCTCCCTCATCAGTCTGGATTGCCCCAAGTTGCATTGAAATATCTTGGATTAGTTCTCCATTTAAAAAATTTATAAAATAGAACATGTCCTATTGCGGACAAGAATAGGCAGTTCTATGGGGGGTGCCGGCCGGGTGTATTGCGGATCCGCTATACACTATGGACGTGTGAATGGACCCTTATTGTGCCGATTGACAGAGGTTCCAGAGGTTGGAGTGGCCATCAATGTTCTAGTGTCTGATTTCTCCACATATATGTGATGCAGCATCTCTTCCAGCCCACATCTCTGCAGAAAATGGAATAGGATCAAGACTGTGACAAACATATGACATTTGGAATTGACTCGGTGTTTCTTAAATTCATACTTAGTGTTTCAAAGAGTTATCTTAGCGTGTTGAAGACCTAGAAGACCCCCTGCCGGTTTATGGCCTTGCATTCCTTCCCTGAGGCTGGGCAAACCAAGTGGAGGTTTATGGGATTGTCAGGCTCCATCCTGCCTCTGTCTGAAGAAACTGAGCATCAAAGCTATTTAGCTTCGTCACCAAACGGATTGGCTGGAGGCTAGAACACATCTGACAACATTATCTGGTCACCATCCGGTTGAGCAAAGGAAATATAGAGTGTGCTTGCCCAGGGAAAGTTTTAAAAAACCCCACCTGGATATATGTGGGGAAGAGTCTGTGAGTGGGGCCATGCTATAACCCCAAATGTTAAATCACAGCTCCTCGGTTAAAGGACAAGAACTGAATGTCAAGCTCCACTAACAGAAATAGCTGAACCGCATCTTTTAGGGATGCGAGTTCGTTTTGGATAATCCCCTTTGTATTGCTCCTTTTAGTAAGTTGTATGCACCGTTTTTCAAATCATATTAAACCATTAAATTTAATATGTTGTGCTGAAGGAACAAAAAGAGAACAACTACACAGCGACATGTGCCGCACAACAAAAAAGGAATAACTACACTGCAACGTGTGTCGCACAACATTTTTTGTAATGGTATCACACTGCGACGCGACAGTTGCACAAAAATCCACTTTGGATAGATTTTTTGCAACTGTCTTGTCGCAGTGCGACACTACTGACTAGAATTATAAAAAAATCTTGCGTGACTTTTCGGTGACACATGTCGCCATGTAGTCCTAGCCTGAATCCTGGATCTGGAGCATGGAGAAAAAGAGATGCTGAGGAAGGTCTCAGGGCAACAAAGTCTAAGGAATGAAGTGAAAAGATCTCTAGCCTCAAAAGTTTAGAAAACATTAAGTACTTGTCTTAGCTTTGACCCAGAACTGTGTTTAGGTTTCGAAATGCGTAAGCAGAGCCCTGCTGCCTTGGAGACGCATTCCATGTTTTTTTTAAGAATGCTTCATTCAATGAAGGACTTGTTGTATAAAACATGCTGGAGATCTTCTCACTTCATCTCCTGGACATTATGATTACACATGCCAGGACAAATTTGCACTGTATACATATATTTTTTTTTTAGATCTGTGGAAGAAATCTGGATTTCTGTTGCAGATGTATAAAAAGTAAACAGTATATTGCCCAATTCCTAACAGAATCCTGAACACAGCCAAAAAGGGGTATTCCGGAAATACTATGGGGTTTAACAGATATGCTCACGTACATCTTCCCCAAATGACTTGCTTCCATCCTGTATGTAGTGCTTCCTGTTGCTGTATCCAACCAAACCCATGATGCACTTCTCCTCTCTCTGCAGAGCTCAAGCACCGCCCTTAATAACGCCCAGCTCGTTTATAGCTCCTCCCACCAAGATGGTTACATAGACACTCCCCTATCACTGCCCAAAATGGAAGATGGGAGCAATAAAGGTAGAAGAAGTATACTACAAAATGACAGCTACCTTCAGAAATGATCATTTTAAAGGATGCGGATGCAAAGCAGGAAACCCCTTTAAACACCATGCTATTTGTCTATGGCACACAGACGTTTTTGTATGGAAAAAGCATAAAAATAAAATACCGTAACCAGAAACACAAAGTACCCAAAGGATTGTACCTCGCATGTTGTGTAATACACATGGATATTTGTGCGGCAAATTCCCAGTGCAATACAGTAACAGTGAAGTAGATTGGATTGTCCTGTACACGGTGCAGAAATTGTGCACAATGTAAAATTACCTGCGGAGCGGATTTGAAACCTGCAGCAGTCAAGTTTCAGCCTTGTCAATGCAAAGGATGAAAGAGACAGTCATTTCCACAGCAAAAAAAGGGGCTCTGCTTACGCATTTCAAAACCTAAACACAGTTCTGGGTCAAAGCTAAGAAAAGTACTTAATGTTGGCTTGTTTTTTCCTGCGGACCTACTGTGAACTTTTGTTGTATTTTATGGTCTTTGTGGACATAAATCCGCAGGTGTTCGGAGGCAAATCTGTGCGGTCAATCCGCATCAATTGGTGCAGATTTGCATGCGGATTTGCGTGCGGTTTCGGTGCGGATTTTACAAAGTGAATGAAGAAAATCCGGTCAGGAAAAATAAAATAAATGGACATGCTGCAGATTTTAAAATCCGCACCGCAGGTCAAAATCCGCGCGGAAAAAATCTGCATCGTGTGCACTGAGAATTTCAAATTCTCATAGAATAAAATGTACATGACCTACAGTGCGGATTTTCCGCACGCAAATCCGCGCAGAAAATCCGCACGCAATCCTGATCGTGTGCATTTAGCCTTAAACAAGAACCCTCTTTCCACCAGCATTTACCACAATGCCTCCTTTAACTTTCACCACCATTTACAATTATGCCCCTTTTCCCAGAAGCAGTGACACTTCTCTCAGTTGCCCCCTAGTAGTTACAGCAAGCTACCCTCCAGCGGTTACAACTATTCAGCCTTGCTGCTTCTAGAAGTCAAAGCGGCATAACCACCTCTGCATCACTGTAGATGCGGCAGTGCCACTGCTTCCACCTGCGGTCACAGGATGGACGTCTCCCCTTTAGTCACAGCAGTGCCACTGCTTCCACCTGTGGTCACAGGATGGACGTCTCCCCTTTAGTCACAGCAGTGCCACTGCTTCTACCTGCGGTCACAGGATGGACGTCTCCCCTTTAGTCACAGCAGTGCCACTGCTTCCACCTGCAGTCACAGGATGGATCTCCCCCCTTTAGTCAAAGCAGTGCCATTGCTTCCACCTGCAGTCACAGGATGGACCTCTCCCCTTTAGTCACAGCAGTGCCACTGCTTCCACTTGCAGTCACAGGATAAATTTCCCCCCTTTAGTCAAAGCAGTGCCACTGCTTTCACCTGCGGTCACAGGATGGACCTCTCCCCTTTAGTCACAGCAGCTCGCCCTCTTTACTCAAGCTGGTTAAGAGGAAATATTTTTATCTACTATTGTTTGTAAACTCTGGCCCGTGAGTACATCAGTTATATTTAAAGGGGTCGTCCCCTTTGCACAATATCTTTTTGATCCCCTCAATATAAGCCAACCACTCAACTATCTGGGGGCAACCATGACATGAAGTGCTCAAATCCAGTGCAGAGCCCCCAGAGGGGAAATTAAGTATTACAAACAGAATATATGGAAGTGGCATCGCAGCAGCAGCCGGTGGCTGGTGTCATCACATGACAGAACAAACAGCAGTGGTTCATTGGTCATGGATAAAACCGGTTTTAACCAATACTATAGTCCAGTGATCAGAAACCTCCGGGACTGCAGCTGTTGGGAAACTACAACTCCCAGCATGCTCCATTCCCTTCTAAGTTCTGAGAATAGCTAAGAAAGTGTGCATGCTGGGAGTTGTAGTTTCAGAACAGCTGGAGTGCTGGAGGTTGCTGAACCTGATATCGTATTTTAGAATTTTCATTTTTACATTATGAGCTAATAGAAAGTGATTTTTTTCGGGATCAAAAACCCATTTAAAAAAAGGGATTATGTGTTGCCTGACACGTGTGCCATGTCTCGGACCGCATTCATACCATGCAGCTTTCCTCCAGTTTGATTCTTCTTCCTAAAGGATATTGAACTAAAAATCTGAGTCCTTTCCATTGACTTGTATGGAGGGCGCTGCTGAGGCGCCCGCCCTGCATATCTGGGCAAACACATAGTCACACTTTTTTTCTGCAAAAATTTGCAATTTTTTCCCCAGACGATTTGTGGTGTAAAGGGAAGGATACAGTGAAAGGTGAGCGGTCGGCCTGTGGTGTAGAAACGGGGGCGGACGCGGACAGCAGAGGGCTCCGTGCAAAGAGAATTCTCAACCTCCCCTATTCCCTCCCAACATTGCATATGCATACAGGTACGGCTACTTACACACCTGCGGCACTACGATCCGCCAAAGAATGCAAGAACACAAAGAATGCCGATTCTCAGCATTTTTGCCAGATTGTGGACAGAAACCCATTCTAGGCGGCCTCCATCTGCATCCAGCAGTGCTGGGGCCGGTGAAAGGCTGGACTCTCTGATGGAGATGTGAAGGTAGCCTAATACAGCCCCACATACAGTACAGACCAAAACTTTGGACACACCTTCTCATTCAAAGAGTTTTCTTTATTTTCATGACTATGAAGGCATCAAAACTATGAATTAACACATGTGGAATTATATACATAACAAACAAGTGTGAAACAACTGAAAATATGTCATATTCTAGGTTCTTCAAAGTAGCCACCTTTTGCTTTGATTACTGCTTTGCACACTCTTGGCATTCTCTTGATGAGCTTCAAGAGGTAGTCCCCTGAAATGGTTTTCACTTCACAGGTGTGCCTTGTCTGGTTTAATAAGTGGGATTTCTTGCCTTATAAATGGGGTTGGGACCATCAGTGGCATTGAGGAGAAGTCAGGTGGATACACAGCTGATTGTCCTACTGAATAGACTGTTAGAATTTGTATTATGGCAGGAAAAAAGCAGCTAACAGTCTATTCAGTAGGACTATCAGCTGTGTATCCACCTGACTTCTCCTCAATGCCACTGATGGTCCCAACCCCATTTATAAGGCAAGAAATCCCACTTATTAAACCTGACAGGGCACACCTGTGAAGTGAAAACCATTTCAGGGGACTACCTCTTGAAGCTCATCAAGAGAATGCCAAGAGTGTGCAAAGCAGTAATCAAAGCAAAAGGTGGCTACTTTGAAGAACCTAGAATATGACATATTTTCAGTTGTTTCACACTTGTTTGTTATGTATATAATTCCATATGTGTTAATTCATAGTTTTGATGCCTTCAGTGTGAATCTACAATTTTCATAGTCATGAAAATAAATAAAACTCTTTGAATGAGAAGGTGTGTCCAAACTTTTGGTCTGTACTGTACCTCTTACATCCAGTGACGTCGCCTCTGATGTCATGGATAAAACCGGTTTTAACCAATACTATAGTCCAGTGATCAGAAACCTCCGGGACTGCAGCTGTTGGGAAACTACAACTCCCAGCATGCTCCATTCCCTTCTAAGTTCTGAGAATAGCTAAGAAAGTGTGCATGCTGGGAGTTGTAGTTTCACAACAGCTGTTGTGCCGGAGGTTGCTGAACCTGATATCGTATTTTAGAATTTTCTTTTTTACATTATGATCTAATAGAAAGTGATTTTTTTCGGGATCAAAAACCCATTTAAAAAAAGGGATTATGTGTTGCCTGGGGGACGTTCTGACACTAATCGCAGCCACTAAACCATCGCACGTACAGCTCTGCTCAGCAGTGATGGATCCTTCATAGGAAACTATGGAATTTTGCATAATCCAAATGCATACCATGCAAATACCTTCCTGGGAGCCGCACCTCAGAGGACACAGCGTCACAATGCAGACCTCACCTATGTGGAAATCTAATGCCTACAGGGACATTTAAAGGGAGTGGTCCGGAAACTGGAATCTGACTGAAATAATGAGCTTGTAAGTACTTACCTCACAGATCCTGCCCCACAGCAGGGCCAGGCTCCATTTATCCGGCTGAGGTGGGGAGATCACATTGACAACACGACATCACCGCTGCAGCCAATAACTGACCGCAGCGGTCATGTGTTGTCAACATGATGTCACCGCTTCACTCAGTTAAACAGAGCCCAGCCGGGAGACCAGGAGCAGTAGTGTCGTACTTACCATTTCAGGCAGATCCCAGGGTTTGTCTGGTGTTCTCCTGAGATCAGACAACACATTAAAGGGGTTGTCTCACCTCATCAAGTTATATTAAAAATGCCTGACCAGTCAGAAAAATGCATTGAAATGCCGGATCAGTCTTTCCGGTGTCATCCGGCAAAACGGATCCGGCATTTACTTTTTTCACCTTCCGGTATTTTGAATGCCGGATCCAGCACTAATACATTCCTATGGGAAAAAAGACTGAACTGAAGACATCCTGAACGGATTACTCTCTATTCAGAATGCATGGGGATATAACTGATCAGTTCTTTTCCGGTATAGAGCCCCTAGGACGGAACTCAGTGCCGGAAAAGAAAAACGCAAGTGTGAAAGTACCCTAAATTATGTGTATAACATTGATATAAGTAACTTAATAATGTACTTTCATTAGCAGTAATGGCTCTGGCCCCCACTATCTCTGTATACACACTTACACAGACAATGCTATCAATCGCTGATACCACCTCCCTGTGTACAGCTATCTCTGTATACACACTTACACAGAAAATACACTATAGAGAAGGGGGGGTGAGCACCATGGGGCATCTACTGGCATTATATACTGTCACACATGGGGGGGAGGGGGACTATGGAGAAGTGGGGGAGAGGAGAACTATGGGGGCATCTACTGGAGGACATTATATAGGGGCATTTTGTACTGGCACAAACATGTGTACTATGGGGGTGGGGATGAGTACTATAGGGGCATTATGGGGGCACTATGGGGAAGGGGGGGGGGGGAGGAGCATTATGGGGCATCTACTTGGGAATTTTATACTGGCACATTACAGTGCCTTGCAAAAGTATTCACCCCCCTTACAGCCTTAAGATCAATGTTTTGTTAATCTGAATTTTATGTGGTGGATCAGAAAATAGTCTAAGTTGGTGAAGTGAAATGAGAAAAATATATAAAACTATTGTTTAGAAGGAAAAAAAAATGAAAATTGCCATGTGCGTATGTATTCACCCCCTTTGTTAGGAAGCCCATAAAAAATTATTGTGCAACCAATTGCTTTCAGAAGTCACATAATTAGGTAAATGATGTCACCTGTGTGCAACTAAGTGTCACATGATCTGTCATTACATATACACACATTTTTTGAATGGCCCCAGAGGCTGCAACACCTAAGCAAGATGCATCACTAACCAAACACTGCCATGAAGACCAAGAAACTCTCCAAACAAGTAAGGGACAATGTTGTTGAGAAGTACAAGTCAGGGTTGGGTTATAAAAAAATATCCAAATCTTTGATGATCTCCAGGAGAAACATCAAATCTATCATAACCAAATGGAAAGAACATGGCACAACAGCAAACCTGCCAAGAGACGGCCGCCCACCAAAACTCACGGACCGGGCAAGGAGGGCATTAATCAGAGAGGCAGCACAGAGACCTGAGGTAACCCTGGAGGAGCTGCAGAGTTCCACAGCAGAGACTGGAGTATCTGTATATAGGACGACAATAAGCCGTACGCTCCATAGAGTTGGGCTTTATGGCAGAGTGGCCAGAAGAAAGACATTACATTCTGCTAAAAACAAAAAGGCATGTTGTGAGTTTGCGAAAAGGCTTGTGCGAGACTCCCAAAATGTATGGAGGAAGGTGCTCGGCCATCAAAGAAAACGCTATTTCTGGCGCAAACCCAACACATCACATCACCCAAAATGTATGGAGGAAGGTGCTCTGGTCTGAGGAGACTAAAATTGAACTTTTCGGCCAAAGAAAATGCTATGTCTGGCGAAAACCCAGCACATCACATCACCCAAAGAACACCATGCCCACAGTGACACATGGTGGTGGCAACATCCTGCTGTGGGGACTGGGAAACTGGTCAGAGGTGAGGGAAAGATGGATGGTGCTAAATACAGGGATATTCTTCAGCAAAACCTGTACCACTCTGTGCGTGATGTGAGGCTAGGACGGAGGTTCACCTTCCAGCAGGACAATGACCCCAAACACATGGCTAAAGAAACACTTGGGTGGTTTAAGGACCCTTGCAGAAGAGCGAGTATTCCGCGCGGGTGCAATGCGTTATACGAATCCGGACCCATTCATTTCAATGGGGCCGTGTACATGTGCGTTGGTTTTCACACATCACTTGTGCATTGCATGAAAATCGCAGCATGTTCTATATTCTGCGATTTTCACGCTGGCCCTATAGAAGTGAATGGAGCTGCGTGAAAATCGCATCTCATCCGCAAGCAAGTGCGGATGCGATGGGTTTTTCACGCATGGTTCCTAAGAGATGTTGTTTGTATACATTCAGTTTTATACCACGCTCGTGCAAAACGCATCCAAACGCATTAAATCGCATTGCACCCGCACGATAAAAACTGAACAACTGAACGTGATCGCAGACAAAACTGAATGACTGTTGGCGAAATTGTGCATTTTTCCCTGAACGCATTCGCAACGCATCCGGACCTGATTCGCACAAGCTCGTCTGCATGGGGCCTAAGGGGAAACATGTAAATGTGTTGGCTCGGCCTAGTCACAGCCCAGATCTCAATCCAATAGAAAATCTGTGGTCAGACTTAGGCTGGGTTCAGACCTGAGCGTCTTTGATATGCGCGTTCAACGCGCGTTTTTGACGCGCGTTTTTTATGCGCGTTTTTTGCAATAGTAAACGCGCGTTTGACGCGCGTTTGTGTGATTGACTGCAATGTCCTATGGCCACAAACGCGCGTCAAAACGCCCCAAAGAAGCTCAAGTACTTGTTTGAGCGTAGGGCGTTTTACAGCGCGTTTTTCAGCGCTGTAAAACGCTCAAGTGAGAACCAGGGCCATAGGGAAGCATTGGTTTTCATGTGTTGAGCGTTTTACAGCGCTGAAAAACGCGCTGTAAAACGCTCAAGTGTGAACCCAGCCTTAAAGATTGCTGTTCACAAGCGCAAACCATCCAACCTGAAGGAGCTGGAGCAGTTTTGCAAGGAGGAATGGGCAAAAATCCCAGTGGTAAGATGTGGCAAGCTCATAGAGACTTATCCAAAGCGACTTGGAGCAGTGATTGCTGCTAAAGGCGGCTCTACAAAGTATTGACTTTAGGGGGTGAATAGTTATGCACATTGACCTTTTCTGGTATTTTATCCTATTTGTTGTTTGCTTCACAATAAAAAAAAACATCTTCAAAGTTGTCGGCATGTTCTGTAAATTACATGATGCAAATCCTCAAACAATCCGAGTTAGTTCCAGGCTGTGAGGCACCAAAATACCAAAAAAGTCAAGGGGGGTGAATACTTTTGCAAGGCACTGTATGTCAGGCACCATGGGGACGGGGGGAGACGCACTATATAATGGCACAATTTATAGGGCACTACGGGTACCTTTGCTAAACTGGGGGCACTAAGAAAGGTTTTCTTTGGGCACACGGTAGGGGGCATTGCCACATATTATGAGGGCAACTATGGGGACATTAGCACAAAGAAGAGGTATTTTTTTTGTACTGGCACATATTATAAAGATAATTAGTTCTGCCGGGGACTATGGGAGCATTATTACTTCTGGGGCACAGTGGGGACATGATTACCACTAAGTGCTCTCTGACAGAGAACTATTACTATTGGTGGGACTTCGGGGAGCACTATTACTGTGGGGGGCCCCCTGGAACTAGATCATTATTTTGGGGGGACATTATGTTTATACCATTAGTGTCAGGGACACTGTTTTTCTGGGCACAGTTATTTTTTTAAGGCACAGTGTGCCAATAATTACTGCAGGCAGTACTATCTGTGTGGTACCAGTATTTTCAGGGGAACTGTTTCTGCAGTATAGTATTGGGGGGCACAGCGGGCACAGTACTGGGGGTGGCAGGATGGGGTGTTCAGAGGTTGAGAGGATGATGGAAAAGTAAGAAACTAATATGTCTTCTTGTCAAACTCTGCAGAGAGAAGAGACGGCTGAGAGAAATCATCATGGCGGTCTGGTCCGAAAGGAGAAGATGAGGACAGAGAACGTCTACATCAGAGGCGACGTCACTGGATGGAAGAGGTATGGGGGGCTGTATTAGGCTACCTTCACATCTGCGTCAGAGAGTCCAGCCTGCACTGCTGGATGCAGATGGAGGCCGCCTAGAATGGGTTTCTGTCCACAATCTGGCAAAAATGCTGAGAATCGGCATTCTTTGTGTTCTTGCATTCTTTGGCGGATCGTAGTGCCGCAGGTGTGTAAGTAGCCGTACCTGTATGCATATGCAATGTTGGGAGGGAATAGGGGAGGTTGAGAATTCTCTTTGCACGGAGCCCTCTGCTGTCCGCGTCCGCCCCCGTTCTACACCACAGGCCGACCGCTCACCTTTCACTGTATCCTTCCCTTTACACCACAAATCGTCTGGGGAAAAATTGCTCATTTTTGCAGAAAAAAAAAAAGTGTGACTATGTGTTTGCCCAGATATGCAGGGCGGGCGCCTCAGCAGCGCCCTCCATACAAGTCAATGGAAAGGACTCCGATTTTTAGTTCAATATCCTTTAGGAAGAAGAATCAAACTGGAGGAAAGCTGCATGGTATGAATGCGGTCCGAGACATGGCACACGTGTGGCATCCGTGACAGTCACCAATTACAGCACTGCTCCCGCTGTCACAAAGCCGCAGCTTCCAGTGTGGTAAGGCATGCTGGGAGTTGTAGTGCCACAAGTTCCACATAACATGCCCAGTATAGAGGGGGTAAGTGGCCCCAGTCACGTGATTTACATGGACTGTCTTGCCCCAGCATGGTGCCACTCACATGTGGTGCCTCCACACAACCCTATGGGCAGGACACTGCAGTATGCAGTCTATGGAGGAAGAACTATGATGTGACATCAGCTGGCATCACATGGCACTGTCACCCCTCATCAATGCCCTCCAGGCCCATGGCTGCCCTCCCATCTGTCCCCAGCTTTGTGCCCTCGCCTCGATAACCAGCACTAGCGCCCCCTTCTGTATTACCTGCCATCACCGGCTGTTGATGGGCGAATGGCTGCGGCGGCCCGTGACCCTAGGCTTTGTGTGCATCGGCAGCTCTGCCAGGAGGCGGGCCCACAGGCTCAACTGTCACTGACAGTTCCGAGTTAACCACGCCCCTTTTACGTTATTGCGTAGACGCCGTGTTCTGGCATGAAGCTCCGCTGCGTAACGCTCTGCCAGCCCCTGACTGCTTCCTGTGCTGCGGCCGCTTTCCAGCCCAGTGCTCGGCTCATGCGCAGATCAGCTCTGAATACTGCTGTGTACTGAGTGATTATTCCTCGGCGAAGTTATGCATATTCAACAGTTTAGGGCAATTCGGTGTTAAAGAGCAATGTGTCTCCTCTCCTGACATGTCTGCTGTAGTAATAACAATTCTGGGGCATCTTTTCATGTATCTCTATGTTGTGATGTCCCTCTTTTATTCCTACTATGAATTACCTACCTGAATTACTAGCAGTTTGCAGTAAAGGTCCAGATGGGTGTCCCTGCACATTCTGCCATTATCTAATCACTGCTGATACTGTCAGACTGTGCCCCCAACTGGTAACACCCAGCTGGACTTTTATTGCAGGCCATTCAGTTCTAATCTTCTAGTAGGAACAATCGAGGAATACATGACCTACAGCATGCTCCAGAATTGTTAGTGCAAATGGTCCCTAAGACAGACATGTCAGGAATGGTGAGCCTATCATCACATATGAAGACCCTAAACCTCCGCCATAGCGATCTACAGGGATTTAATAGGTTTGTAAAGATGTCACTTTCAGCACAAAGGAAAGAATAAAGTTATAAAGTAGCGCACGGTCGCTGTGAGTAGTCATATGAGCGGTTCTGGCCTCAGCAATAGCTGTGCACTCCCAGTTTGCAAGCCGACTCCATCAGTGCACTGCGCATGCGCCAGAGCCGATCCTGTATACAGCATGAGGATCTCTGTCCCCAGTCACTATACACTGTAAAGCTGGCCATGCACATTTGATGCTGAACCCTCCAATGTTAGCAGCACGCGGAGATGATTCTCAGTAAGGATGGGGCTGTTGAATTTCAACCTGCCCAATCCTTTTGTTCTTGGAGAAATCACATCCAGAAGAGGTGTCTGTCAGCGGCTTACTCCCAATCGAGCTGCATGTGTATGTAGGATCAGAAGATAGCTGCTGGCCCAAAGGTATCTCGTGTGTATGCCGTAAGGGTTCGTTCAGACGGCGGTATGTTGCTTTCCGCATCTGATCCGCAATGTTGCAGATTAGATGCGGACCCATTCACTTCCTTTCCATGGCTCCGTAAAACAAATAAAACATCTCCTGTACTTGTCAGTGAAAATCAGGACATGGCCCCTTTGAAGTCTATGGGTCTGCAAAAATTCGGAATGCAATCCGTTTTTTTGAGGACATGCTAAACTGTCTGCAAAAAAAACAGATCCGCATTTTTGCGGCCAGCATACTGCCGTCTGAATGAGCCCTGAATCTGTTTAGCCAATCTGTTGCTGTATTTTACTTGTAGTCTCCTAGACAAAGCTGCCCATACACTGAAGATAAAAGTAGCCAGCAGCAGACTATTGTCTGCCAAATATGGGATCTGTCAGGTTGGATTATTCCAGCAGGCGTTGGCTGAAACTACGAATATATGGCATGATCAGTGGAATTCTGGAGACACCGACAAAACCACTTCTAAAATAGAACGGGTCCACAGAAGAACTTCAAAAATGGTGGCAGGACTTTGGCATGAAATTTATCAAGAAAAACGTATGTATGGGTATGTTCACAAGTGCCGGATACACAACGCAATTTGTTATCACGGATACCGCAGTGTTGTACAGTACAGGCAAAGTGGATGAGATTTTAAAAAAATCCTAATCCACAAACTGAGTAAAACATGTACAGCCAGGGGTGCACCTAGCCTTTCTGCTGCCTGAGGCGAAAACTGAAACAGCAACTGCGGACAAGATTAGGCATTTTCTATTATAGTGCCAGCGATGTGCGGTCCGCAAAATGCGGAACACAAATTGCCGGTGTCTGAGTTTTCCCATCACAGCACTTTATTAAATAAATGGTATATGCCATAATACATAAATTGGTGGGGGTCTGGACAAAAGAACCCCCAAATAGGTCATATTGAGTGTTGGCAGAGAACGCTATGTATGTGTATGTTTGGCAGTATCGACAACTCCTATTCATCTCAGTAAGGAGAGTCCATATATGAGACTGTTCTCAACATTTTTAAAAAGATACTTAGCGATAGGGGGCCGTTGTCAGAGAGTCCCAGTATGCCCAGCCTCTTTAGCCTGGTGAGTGGGACAAAATCTGACCCGTTCTTAGGATCTTGCGGGTCATAGCAACCAAAACGCCATTAGTTAAAAGGGTATTCCAGTTGTAGCAAGATATCCCCTGTCCACAGGTAGGACCCTCACTGATTATAAGAACAGGATCCCCATACCCGTGGGCCTATCCAAAATAAATGGAGTCGAGCATGTGTGCTGCCGACTATGGGAGTTCTGGAAATAGCCGAGTGCTGTGACTCTTTATTATTATATATCTATATCATTGATTTATATCTCATTGCTCATTTAGCACGACATACAGTATTCTGCAGTGCTGTACACAGCACCATTAACAGGGCCATACTGGCCATATACCCTACAGTGACATTATCCAGATGGTCGATGCCCAGAGGTCTGCGCCCAAGCCCTCCCCATGGCCAATGGCCGGGTATATAAAGATCTGATGCTCTCAGCACTAATTAATAGTAGGAGCCAGTGGCGGATCCAGAGCCTGGTCTCGGGAGGAGCACTTCCAGATTACTTTCTGTCCGCCGGCACAAAACAATGGTGCTTATAGAGCAGACTACACAGTGTAGAGGAATACTGTATATTGTGTGGCACAGTGTAGAGGTACACTGTATATTGTGTGGCACAGTGTAGAGGTATACTGTATATTGTGTGGCACAGTGTAGAGGTACACTGTATATTGTGTGGCACAGTGTAGAGGTATACTGTATATTGTGTGGCACAGTGTAGAGGTATACTGTATATTGTGTGGCACAGTGTAGAGGTATGCTGTACATTGTGTGGCACAGTGTAGAGGTATACTGTATATTGTGTGGCACAGTGTAGAGGTATACTGTATATTGTGTGGCACAGTGTAGAGGTATACTGTATATTGTGTGGCACAGTGTAGAGGTATACTGTATATTGTGTGGCACAGTGTAGAGGAATACTGTATATTGTGTGGTACAGTGTAGAGGTATACTGTATATTGTGTGGCACAGTGTAGAGGTATACTGTATATTGTGTGGCACAGTGTAGAGGAATACTGTATATTGTGTGGTACAGTGTAGAGGTATACTGTATATTGTGTGGCACAGTGTAGAGGTATACTGTATATTGTGTGGCACAGCATAGCGGTATACTGTATATTGTGTGGCACAGTGTAGAGGTATACTGTATATTGTGTGGCACAGTGTAGAGGTATACTGTATATTGTGTGGCACAGTGTAGAGGTATACTGTATATTGTGTGGCACAGTGTAGAGGTATACTGTATATTGTGTGGCACAGCATAGCGGTATACTGTATATTGTGTGGCACAGTGTAGAGGTATACTGTATATTGTGTGGCACAGTGTAGAGGTATACTGTATATTGTGTGGCACAGTGTAGAGGTATACTGTATATTGTGTGGCACAGTGTAGAGGTACACTGTATATTGTATGGCACAGTGTAGGCTATATGTGTATAACAAACATATTTCACATGAAAACTTACAATTACTTGGCTTGGCCCTTGGGGATCTCGGACGCCACTTCCTTACTTTGGCCGGGGGCTCGGCGGAGCTGATGTTGTGTTTTATTCTAATGAGAAAGATTTCATAATAAGGATTTGGAGAAGGGGCAGAGGGATAGCAGAGCAGGGAGAGGCTGGTGCTGCTACTAGGGGGTCATACCATGGGGGAGTAATAAAGCCCATAATGCCCCCCCCCCCAGTAGTGGGACAAATCCCCCCAATACTCCTTCTTTGTGGCCTCAGTAGATGCCCCTATAGTGCCCAACAATAATGTGCCAGTAAGAAGTGCCCCCATAGATGTCCCCCAATCATGTGCCAGTAACAAGAGCCCCCCCAATTATGTGCCAGTAACAAGAGTCCCCCTAATGTGTCAGTAACAAGAGCTTTCTCAATCATGTGCTAGTAACAAAAGCCCCCCTAATGTGCCAGTAACAAGAGGCCCCCCTAATGTACCAATAACAAGAGGCCCCCCTAATGTGCCAGTAACAAGAGGCCCCCGTAATGTGCCAGTAACAAGACCCCCCCCCCCAATGTGCCAGTAACAAGAGCCCCCCTAATGTGCCAGTAACAAGAGGCCCCCCTAATGTGCCAGTAACAAGAGCCCCCCTAATGTGCCAGTAACAAGAGGCCCCCCTAATGTGCCAGTAACAAGAGCCCCCCTAATGTGCCAGTAACAAGAGGCCCCCCTAATGTGCCAGTAACAAGAGCCCCACCTAATGTGCCAGTAACAAGAGGCCCCCCAAATGTGCCAGTAACAAGAGGCCCCCCTAATGTGCCAGTAACAAGAGGCCCCCCTAATGTGCCAGTAACAAGAGGCCCCCCTAATGTGCCAGTAACAAGAGGCCCCCCTAATGTGCCAGTAACAAGAGGCCCCCCAAATGTGCCAGTAACAAGAGGCCCTCCTAATGTTCCAGTAACAACAGCCCCCCCCTAATGTGCCAGTAACAAGAGGCCCCCCTAATGTGCCAGTAACAAGAGGCCCCCCTAATGTGCCAGTAACAAGAGGCCCCCCTAATGTTCCAGTAACAACAGCCCCCCCTAATGTGCCAGTAACAAGAGGCCCCCCAAATGTGCCAGTAACAAGAGGCCCCCCTAATGTTCCAGTAACAACAGCCCCCCCTAATGTGCCAGTAACAAGAGGCCCCCCTAATGTGCCAGTAACAAGAGGCCCCCCTAATGTGCCAGTAACAAGAGGCCCCCCTAATGTTCCAGTAACAACAGCCCCCCCTAATGTGCCAGTAACAAGAGCCCCCCCTAATGTGCCAGTAACAAGAGCCCCCCCCATTTGTGCCAGTAACAACAGCCCCCCTCAATGGGCCAGTAACAAGAGCCCCCCTAATGTGCCAGTAGCAAGAGCCACCCTAATGTGCCAGTAACAAGAGCCCCCCTAATGTGCCAGTAGCAAGAGCCCCCCTAATGTGCCAGTAACAAGAGCCCCCCTAATGTGCCAGTAACAAGAGCCCCCGTAATGTGCCAGTAACAAGAGCCCCCGTAATGTGCCAGTAACAAGAGCTCCCCTAATGTGCCAGTAACAAGAGCCCCCCTAATGTGCCAGTAACAAGAGCCCCCCTAATGTGCCAGTAACAAGAGGCCCCCCTAATGTGCCAGTAAAAAGAGCCCCCCTAATGTGCCAGTAACAAGAGCCCCCCTAATGTGCCAGTAACAAGAGCCCCCCTAATGTGCCAGTAACAAGAGCCCCCCTAATGTGCCAGTAACAAGAGCCCCCCCAATGTGCCAGTAACAAGAGCCCCCCCAATGTGCCAGTAACAAGAGCCCTCCCCTAATGTGCCAGTAACAACAGCCCCCCCCTTATGTGCCAGTAACAAGAGGCCCCCTAATGTGCCAGTAACAAGAGCCCCCCCCCTAATGTGCTAGTACTATTGTACATATAAAATAAAAAAAACACTTATACTTACCTTCATCACACAGCGATGCGATGCAGGCCTCTTCCGGCCTGTGTCCCGCGATGTACGGCTCAGGCGGCGCAATGATGTCATCGCGCCGCCTGCGTCGGCCTCTGATAGGCTGCCAGCCTAGTGCCTGCAGCCTATCAGAGGAAGTGAAAGGGACACACCTCTCCCTCCCCTGCCGCAGCACAGCCATCTGTATCGCTGTCCTGAGGATGGCGATACAGATGACTATGGAGATGAGCGCTTCCGCCCCCGTCCCCATTATAGTCAATGGGGATGAAGCGTCGGTCCGGCGGCACGGCGAAATAGCCGCAGGATGGATCCGACATGGTGAACAGCCTGTCGGATCCGTCCTGCCGCAAGTGTTATAGTAGCCTAAGTAAGTACAATAAGAAGGGCTCATGCACACAAACGTATTTTCTTTCCGTATCCGTTTTGTTTTTGTTTCAATGGGTCCGCAAAAAAACAAAAACAAAGTTACTCCGTGTGCATTCTGTTTCCATTATGTCCACAAAAAATAGAACATTATTGTCCGCATTATGCACAAGGATAGGACCGTTCTATGAAGGGCCAGCTGTTCCGTTCCACAAAATACGGAATTCATACTGACGTCATCCGTATTTTTTGCGTATTCGTGTATTGCAGCCTGCAAAATGTGCATTAACCCTAAGACTTTTTACTGTTCTCAACATTTTTTTAAAGTATTGAGATACTTAGCAGTAGGGGCGATGCCTCCAGCAACCTGTAAGATTTTATAGAATTTACGCCATAAACTGGAGAAAATTACATTTCAAATTGTCGCCTGCTCATAGCTGGAATTTCTAGTTCATGGACCACACAAAATGCGGCTGTGCCTCTTAATAAATTTAGCGCTGTTCACACCATAGTAGTTAATTTACCTGCTTTTTCTTTGCTGCAAGGATTAAATCTGTATTCCTTGTAACATGTCTGAGCTTGAAGATGTAATCCTTACGAAATGGCAAAAGGGGGTGGTGATCAATGAAAGTCTCCTGCGTGCAAAATCCTAATCCTGTGCAAGAGCAATGTTATCCTTGCATACAGGCAAACAATATGTATTTATTAACCCCTTCTCGACATGCGCCGTACATGTATGGCGCCTTAATTGGGAGGGCACAGATGCTGTGCTCGCCGATTGGGGCCAGGCCTCTGTTGTATCCGCTGGCATCGCTGAAAACGGATAGGATAGGTCATGGTCATCAGTATCTGATTGGTGGGGGTCACAGTAGTTGATACCAGTCTATCTAGTCTAGGATATTGTAGACTTCAGAAGTGTAAATTGTAATCTTAAGGAAATCTCAGAGAATCTAATGCCCAGAGCAGTCCTGCAATTCTAAAAGGTACTGAAGATACCGAACATTTTGTCACTTGTCCACATTCTGTATTACCACAGTGAGGAGGACCTGGGGACTGGGACCCCTATCCTAGTCAACCTCAGGACACAAAGAAATAGAAGAAAATTTTCTTCAGCCCTTTATACACCGTACAGTACTGGGTCAATGAGGGAAGTAAAAGTCACCAGGTCCAGGAATCCACTGACATACTGTCTGTCAGCATCTTTGTAGGTGTTAAAACATACAACTTTATTCCTCCACCAGAATAAAATGTAAGGTTTCGACTCTCACAGGGGTCTTTGTCAAGCATCTTTAGGGTCCCTGCAGTGGGGCCCTTAGTGATCATACACTCATCACTTATGCACAAGATAGTGGAAAAACTTTTAGAATCTTCCATACATGTTCCATTATGTTTGGTCGCTATATACAGTAGTTGCCTATACATCAGTAATTAGATTCTGATCATCTAATCTAGATGAGAGAGAAGCAGCACTCCATGGATATCAGTACTTAACCACTTCAGCCCCCCTAGCTTAAACACCCTTAAAGACCAGGCCACTTTTTACACTTCTGCACTACACTACTTTCACCGTTTATTGCTCGGTCATGCAACTTACCACCCAAATGAATTTTACCTCCTTTTCTTCTCACTAATAGAGCTTTCATTTGGTGGTATTTCATTGCTGCTGACATTTTTACTTTTTTTTAATCGAAATTTAACGATTTTTTTTGCGAAAAAATGACATTTTTCACTTTCAGTTGTAAAATTTTGCAAAAAAAACGACATCCATGTATACATTTTTCTCAAAATTTATTGTTCTACATGTCTTTGATAAAAAAAAAATGTTTGGGTAAAAAAAAATGGTTTGGGTAAAGGTTATAGCGTTTACAAACTATGGTACAGAAATGTGAATTTCCGCTTTTTGAAGCAGCTCTGACTTTCTGAGCACCTGTCATGTTTCCTGAGGTTCTACAATGGCCAGACAGTACAAACACCCCACAAATGACCCCATTTCGGAAAGTAGACACCCTAAGGTATTCGCTGATGGGCATAGTGAGTTCATAGAACTTTTTATTTTTTGTCACAAGTTAGCGGAAAATGATGATGATTTTTATTTTTATTTTTCTTACAAAGTCTCATATTCCACTAACTTGTGACAAAAAATAAAAACTTCTATGAACTCACTATGCCCATCAGCGAATACCTTGGGGTGTCTTCTTTCCAAAATGGGGTCACTTGTGGGGTAGTTATACTGCCCTGGCATTCTAGGGATAGTTTGAAATCAAAATCTGTAAAAAATGGCCGGTGAAATCCGAAAGGTGCTCTTTGGAATGTGGGCCCCTTTGCCCACCTAGGCTGCAAAAAAGTGTCACACATGTGGTATCTCCGTACTAGGGAGAAGTTGGGTAATGTGTTTTGGGGTGTCATTTTACATATACCCATGCTGGGTGAGATAAATATCTTGGTCAAATGCCAACTTTGTATAAAAAAATGGGAAAAGTTGTCTTTTGCCAAGATATTTCTCTCACCCAGCATGGGTATATGTAAAATGACACCCCAAAACACATTGCCCAACTTCTCCTGAGTACGGAGATACCACATGTGTGACACTTTTTTGCAGCCTAGATGCTCAAAGGGGCCCACATTCCTTTTATGAGGGCATTTTTAGACATTTGGATCCCAGACTTCTTCTCACGCTTTAGGGCCCCTAAAAAGCCAGGGCAGTATAAATACCCCACATGTGACCCCATTTTGGAAAGAAGACACCCCAAGGTATTCAATGAGGGGCATGGCAAGTTCATCGAAATTTATTTTTTTTGGCACAAGTTAGCGGAAATTGATTTTTTATTTTTTTTTCTCACAAAGTCTACCTTTCCGCTAACTTTGGACAAAAATTTCAATCTTTCATGGACTCAATATGCCCCTCAGCGAATACCTTGGGGTGTCTTCTTTCCGAAATGGGGTCACATGTGGGGTATTTATACTGCCCTGGCATTCTAAGGGCCCTAAAGCGTGAGAAGAAGTCTGGAACATAAATGTCTAAAAACTTTTACGCATTTGGATTCCGTGAGGGGTATGGTGAGTTCATGTGAGATTTTATTTTTTGACACAAGTTAGTGGAATATGAGACTTTGTAAGAAAAAAATATATAATTTCCGCTAACTTGGGCCAAAAAAATGTCTTAATGGAGCCTTACAGGGGGGTGATCAATGACAGGGGGGTGATCAATGACAGGGGGGTGATCAGGGAGTCTATATGGGGTGATCACCCCCCTGTCATTGAACACCCCCCTATAAGGCTCCATTCAGATGTCCGTATGTGTTTTGTGGATCCGATCCATGTATCCGTGGATCCGTAAAAAACATACGGACATCTGAATGCAGCCTTACAGGGGGGTGATCAATGACAGGGGGGTGATCAGGGAGTCTATATGGGGTGATCACCCCCTGTCTTTGATCACCCCCCTGTAAGGCTCCATTCAGACGTCCGTATGTGTTTTGCGGATCCGATCCATGTATCAGTGGATCCGTAAAAATCATAGAGACGTCTGAATAGAGCCTTACAAGGGGGTGATCAATGACAGGGGGGTGATCAGGGAGTCTATATGGGGTGATCACCCCCCTGTAAGGCTCCATTCAGACGCCTGTATGTGTTTTGCGGATCCGATCCATGTATCCGTGGATCCGTAAAAAACATACGGACATCTGAATGCAGCCTTACAGGGGGGTGATCAATGACAGGGGGGTGATCAGGGAGTCTATATGGGGTGATCAGGGGTGATCAGTGGTTCATAAGGGGTTAATAAGTGACAGGGGGGGTGTAGTGTAGTGTAGTGGTGTTTGGTGCTACTTTACTGAGCTGCCTGTGTCCTCTGGTGGTCGATCCAAACAAAAGGGACCACCAGAGGACCAGGTAGCAGGTATATTAGACGCTGTTATCAAAACAGCATCTAATATACCTGTTAGGGGTAAAAAAAATCACATCTCCAGCCTGCCAGCGAACGATCGCCGCTGGCAGGCTGGAGATCCACTCGCTTACCTTCCGCGCCTGTGTGCGCGCGTTCACAGGAAATCTCGCGTCTCGCGAGATGACGCATAGATGCGTGACTGTGCGCAGGGCTGCCGCCTCCGGAACGCGATCCTGCGTTAGGCGGTCCGGAGGCGGTTAAAGTGGTCTGTCCCACTACCATAACATATCCATAGGAAGCGTTTTACCGTAAATGGAGCAGTAGTGCGCATGCGTGACCACCACTCCATTCACTTCTATGGAACTGCTGAGTACAGTGCTCTGCGCTATCTATGGCAGTCCCATCGAGGTGAATGGAGCGGCAGTCAGGCATGCACACCGCTGCTCCATTCTCATATGGGACCCCCAACGATCAGACACTTATCCCCTATCCTGCAAAGAAATAAGGCTGTAGTAGACCTGCAGATTTTTCAGGCGATTGTTCTGAAGGAAGCATTCCTTCCCGGCATCGCCTGCCCGTTAGTGGAGGAAACTGATGCTATTACATGCAGCGATCTCCTCCACAGTATGGGGAGGAGCGATTAGTTGTTTGCATTAGTTGTTTGCTGGCAGCAGAGCGTGATTATTGCTGGCAAACAATGATTTTTAGGCCAGTTTAAAAATCTGGATTGCCTGATGAACGAACCTTTGCTCCTTCATCGGGTAATCGGCGTCAGTATTACACAGCTAAATCATCGCTAACGAGCGTTACTACGAACGCTTTTTAGCGATGATCTGGCCAACTATCTGCCAGTCTACAGTCTAATACAGCCTATATATAAATGGAGACTACTGCATGAACTATCGGGTAAGGTTTATCAAACTGGTGTAAAGTAGAACTGGCTTAGTTGCTCCTAGCAACCAATCAGACTCCAGCTTTCATTTTCTAAAGGAACTGTGAAAAATAAAAGCTGTAATCTGATTGGTTGCTATGGGCAACTACGCCAGTCTGATATACACTGGTATTAACTGATAACTTGAAGCTCCTGGGTCCTAGAGCAAAATAAGTAAGACAGCCCCTCTACTATTTGCAGTTTATAATACTGGTGTCTTCTTACATGGCAGAGATGCCTTTGGACCTCAAACAAAAAAAATTTACCTCTGTACTTCTTTGGAAAATATGGCCTTGTCTGGATAATGACACTGAAACTGTCTTTATCCATCCAGCACACGGATATGAAACTATTTGGGGCCATACTGTAGCAAGTTCGGCTTCGTCCTGACTTAAAGTTGTCCCATGAAAAATATTCTACAGTTTTCAAACCAGCACCTGGATCTGAATACTTTTATAATTGCATGTGATTAAAAATTTAGCATAGCCACCGAGTTATTCAATAAAATGTGTCTGTATAGCTCCACCTGCTGTTTGCTCTTTTTCTTATTTCTTTGACCTGCTCACTGAGATGGCTGCACATGCTCAGTTTCATCCTTCAACTGCCCCCTCGGCTGTGATAGGCAGAGCACAGACACGCCCCCTGACCTGCAGCAGAAAAGACACTCCTCTTGAGCTTGATATAAATCTAGCAGAGCAATGAATGTGGAGATCTCTGGATCCATGTGAGGTACAGGGCTGGTTCTGGCTTTGTTAGAAAGAGATTGGCATGTACTATATAATGTCTGATTTTCATTTTTTACATTAGTCATAGGATAACCCCTTTAAAGAGTATTTTTATATTGTTAGGCTGTAAATCACCCGCAGAGTGGAGGATTGCTCTGGTTTCGGGGGTGGGGAACAGGGAATATAGAAACTGTTTTGTTTAGTTTGGTTTTCCTATTACTGGATATTGTAGACACTATCTTGATTTCCTTTGTGTCAAGCCATGTGGGTTTGTTGGCCATCTTTGATTGTCCTTTGTGTGTGTGTGTGTGAAGACATGAGGTTTTGTAGGCCATCTTTGTTAGTTTGGTGCTGCAGGTTTTAACAAGGAATTCATTTAAGTTTGAGCTGGTTCATTTTTAGTTTTGGTGTCTATGGAAAGCGATTTGGTTGTTTTTGCCTCAAATGTCAGTTTTGTACAGAATAATTATCTTGTCTTTTTGTAACTTTCTATGTACAGTTTGATTTTGTTTTGATAAGTTTTGTACTGGATATCAGTTGAGTGTTCGGTTATGTTATAGCTCAGTGACCAGTCTGATAAGGGAATCATTGTGTGAGCATTAGTGACAGTTTAGCGGTGAAATCGTCCTATAGTTGATGATTCTGCTTAATGTTTGTATATCTGTGGCTGTTACACTGAATTGTAGAATTTTTGGCATAATTAATATGGGTACTACAGTGTAGAAAGGAGGTGCTTGTAGTTCTGTGTCAAAAGTATTGGGACAACTCCTAGAAATTGGTACTAGTGTTTTGTTTTCTTGTGCAATGGAAAGTATTTTTAAAGAAGTTGCAAAGTTGAAGGACACGGTGGCCATTCTTCAAGCTTTGCAGGGATCTACTGATCCATGGCTGCAGGCTCAGAATTGTGTAGCAAACCTGATCGGTACCAAAAAATGGCACAAAAGGAAAGGCAAGTATGCTCTGATTTTTGCTGCTGGGTGGATAGCGGATAAATATCAGAAGTCTTGTAGGCTGAAGCTGAGTTTGGAAGGAGAAGTGGAAGATTTTAAAGTGGAAATTGTTAAAGTGAGAACTCTTGTCCAGCAGGCAGCTGAAGCTAGCGCTAATTATGAATATACTGTGAGGTGTAATACTGAGCTCCAAAACAAGAATGAATGGTTATCTGAAAGCCTGACGCATGCACAGGTTGCTGTAAGGGAATTGTCTGCTCTCTGCAGGATGACAGAAGATTAACATTCTCAGTGCTTAGTGCAGCCAGAGGCATTGAAGCAACCGTTAGAGAGTAATGTGTCTGGGGTTAGAGGCAATGTATGGGTGTAAGCATGGAGAAGTCTGAGGACTGTGGGTCAGATAGTGGATCCGACTCAGGGATGGAGATGGACAATGTGTCTGATCCTGGAGTTGGAAGTATTAACACAATGCCAGAAGATTCCTCAGATGAGTCCGTGGTAAGTGGACTCAATACAGATAGTAGTGTGGGATCTAGTCATGCTAGGATGGTTAATGTTGTGCGCCAAGTCAAATCACCATGTGCCCAGACAAGGTATTGTGCAGGGAGGCGAGCTATTCGTTGTTTTGCATGCAGGGAATACCGGCACATTGCACGATATTGTAACGTTGCTAATGGCAACAGACACAGGTATGTTAAGTACCCCAGAACCACACCTAGAAGTAAAGTGGTTTATTCAGCAAGGTGGGGTAATGTTTCCAGACATGGTTCTTTGCAAAGGCAGAGCACCCAGGGACAGCCAAGATCATTGATCAATGAAGCAGATTTTAAATCCCAATATGAACGGTTAAAATGTGAAAATTTGAAGCTCAGAGAGGAAAGAGATCGGTTCCTAGAATTCAGTAGAGTTTCAAATTTTTGTGTGCCAGAGAAGGGTAAATTAAGGTCTTTATAAACCATTTTAACTCTAAGACCTAATTTAAATAGATTTTTTCCTTCCCCTAGAAAAAAATACGGTTTTGGGACCTTGTAATGTTAAATCCTGCTTCTTTGGGAAAATTCATCTAAAGCTGGTTTGGGGCTGGGCAAATTAACATTTCAATGACTGGGTGGGTGTCACCGCCAGTTCTGTGAGAAGGTCTGGCAGACGTTCTTCTCTACCTCTTGTATCAAGTTCTTTGTTTGGGTTTCACTTTGTCATCTCCTTTCCTTCTGCCAGGTGTCACTTATTTAGACTAATCGTCTTCCTTTATATTCCCTCCCATTCTGACTCACTTTGCGGTTTATACTACTTCCTGGATGAAGTGTTCACTGCTGGAGGCTGCTGCTGCTGTTTGCTCAGATAAATCTTTTCCTTTATTGTGTTTCCTTGCTGGCTTGATTCTAGGTGACCCTGACTCCGTCAATATTAAGTGCAGGGAGCCGGTGGTCGTGTCCCCTCACTATTATAGGGTTTTCAGGTGTCACACAGTCTTAGGTACGTGGGCATGCAATCGTCTACCATTGAGACCCTTGCATGTGCATAGCAGTCAGGGAGAGCTCTTAGGGTTTTAAAGGGCTCACCTATATGCTCCTTAGTTTGGGATCAAGCCAGTTGGTCGTTTATTTATAAGTTCCAGCTATCTGCAACTTCATCCGTGACATTATAAACCGCCTTAACCGTCTTAAGCATGGATCCGGTTTCAGCCTTGATTGACCGCATGCAAGGTCTTTCGCTGGAGGTAGCAGATCTCCGTAAAACTGTGTCTCAGTTTCAGGTGACCGGTTCTGCTGGCGTTCATGGAGTTTGTTCCAAGCCTAAGATCTCGCTTTAGGATACGCTCTCCGGGGGTAGTGAGAATTTTGTTCGCTTTAGAGAGGCTTGCAAACTCCATTTTTGCCTACTTAGCCATTCCTCTGGTGATGAGGAGCAGAGGGTGGGGATCATCATCTCGCTGCTCAGGGATAACGCTCAGTCTTGCGCCTTTTCGCTGCCGGTGGGGGCACGGCCCCTCCGATTGGTGGATGAATTTTTTGTAGCCCTGGGGCAGATGTATGATGACCTGGATTGTATTGCTCTGGCTGAATCTAAACTGCGTCTTTTATGCCAGGGTAAACAGTCCGCAGAGATATATTGTTCTGAATTTCGGAGATGGGCAGCTGATACTGGTTGGAATGATGCTGCACTCCGAAGTCAATTTTGCCATGGTCTTTTGGAAAGATTGAAAGATGCATTTTCTTTTCATGAGAAACCAGCGTCTTTAGAGTCTGCCATGTCTCTAGCTGTTCGTATTGACAGGCGTCTTAGAGAGAGAGAGGAGACTACTTTTTCCTGTCATATTCAGCCCAAGGACAGTGGGGCTGTCTCATTCAGTGCGCAGGGGCCTCAGCCTCTCTCAATCCCCTCTGAGCAGGAGGCCATGCAGCTGGGTTTGCTTGCCTCTGATAGTAGAGGATTCAGCTCTCAGAGGAGGGTTTGTTTCTGTTGTGGGGGTATGAATCATTTGGCTAATGTTTTCCCCTCTAGGAGATTCATGGAGTTTTCTGAAGGGAAATAAAAAAATAAAAAAAATAAACCTTTTAAAAACTTTCCATTTGCTACTATTGGCAAGGTTGATGCGGAAATTGAAGGTTTGCCGTTTGCTTGTAGTTCCCGTTTTCTCCTACCTGCCAGCGTGGAGCTAGACAGCAAGAACATTGTTTGAGATTTTTGTAGATAGTGGAGCAGCTGTCAATCTCATTGATAATCAATTTGCAACAACGCATGGTTTACAGGTGTGCACTTTGGAAAAGGATATACCTGTTTTTGCTATCGATTCAGCTACACTTTCTCAAAGATCGTTAAAGGGCATAGTTCACAATATCCGTTTGACTGTGGGTGACGCTCATGTTGAGGATATGTCATGTTTCGTCTTAAGCGGATTACCTACTCCTCTAGTGTTGGGGCTACCCTGGCTCAATAAACATAACCCCACCATTGATTAGCAAGCAAGGCAAATAAATGGTTGGAGTGAGTTTTGCAGAGAGAATTGCCTCACGGCGTCTCTTTCAGAGGTTTCTACTAAGACTGTACCATCTTTTCTCTCTGAATTTTCTGATGTGTTTTCCGAGAGTGGTGTCCAGGAGTTGCCCCCTCACTGGGAGTACGACTGCCCTATTAATCTCATCCCAGGCGCCAAGCTGCCAAAATCACGATTATACAATCTCTCCCAACCTGAAAGAATCGCTATGCATACTTATATCTCTAAGAGCCTGAGAAAGGGACACATCCGACCCTCGAAGTCACCTGTTGCAGCTGGTTTTTTTTTTGTTAAGAAAAAAGATGCTTCTTTAAGACCTTGTCTGGATTTCAGGGAGCTGAACCGTATCACGATTCGTGACCCATATCCGCTTCCTCTGATCCCGGACCTGTTTAACCAGATTGTTGGAGCTAAAGTTTTTTCTAAGTTGGATTTAAGAGGGGCATACAACCTAGTCAGGGTCAGGGAAGGGGACGAATGGAAGACGGCCTTCAATACCCCTGAGGGTCATTTCGAGAATTTGGTTATGCCCTTTGGTTTGATGAATGCTCCGGCCGTCTTCCAACATTTTGTGAACAGCATTTTTTATCATTTAATGGGGAAATTTGTACTGGTGTATCTAGATGACATTTTAATTTTTTCTCCTGATTTCAAGACTCATCGGGACCACCTATGTCAGGTCTTGCTGATTCTGCGGGAGAATAAATTGTACGCTAAACTGGAAAAATGTGTGTTTGCGGTTCCGGAGATTCAATTTCTTGGTTTTCTTCTCTCCGCTTCTGGTTTTCGGATGGAGCCTGAGAAAGTCCGCGCTGTGCTTGATTGGGAGCTTCCTGAGAATCAGAAGGCGCTGATGCGATTTTTGGGTTTTGCCAATTATTACAGAAAGTTCATTTTGAATTATTCCTCTGTTGTTAAGCCACTCACTGATATGACTAAAAAGGGGGTGGATTTTTCCTCGTGGTCGGTAGATGCGCTTAAAGCCTTTTCTAGTATTAAAGAGACTGTGATTCTGGTGGTAGTGGACCGTTTTAGCAAAATGGCGCATTTCATTCCCTTTCCTGGGTTACCCAATGCTAAGACGCTGGCGCAAGCATTTGTTGATCACATTGTTAAATTGCATGGCATTCCTTCAGACATCGTTTCTGATAGGGGAACACAATTTGTTTCCAGATTCTGGAAGGCCTTCTGTTCTTGCTTGGGGGTTTGGTTGTCGTTCTCTTCTGCTTTTCACCCGCAGTCGAATGGTCAGACCGAACGCGTCAATCAGAATCTGGAGACATATCCTCCAGGAGGATTGGTATTCTTTTTTGTCCCTTGCTGAGTTTGCTTTAAATTACCGTCACCAGGAGTCCTCTGATAAGTCACCATTTTTTGGTGCATATGTGTTTCATCCGCAGTTTGGGATATTCTCCTGAGAGGGGTCTTCTGGTTTACCTGATGAGGAGAGATTTTCCTCGTCTTTGTCATTTATTTGGCAAAAGATTCAGGGTAATCTGAAGAGGATGAGTGAGAGATATAAGCGTGTGGCGGATAAGAGACGTGTGCCTGGTCCGGACCTGAATGTGGGTGATCTGGTGTGGTTGTCTACAAAGAATATCAAACTGAAGGTTCCCTCCTGGAAGTTGGGTCCTAAGTTTATTGGGCCTTACAAGATCTTGTCCGTCATCAATCCTGTTGCCTTCCGTCTTGATCTTCCTCAGACTTGGAAGATCCATAATGTTTTTCACAGGTCCCTATTAAAACCTTATGTCCAACCCATTGTACCCTCCTCTTTGCCTCCTCCTCCAATTTTTGTTGATGGCAATCTTGAATTTCAGGTCTCTAGGATTGTGGATTCTCGCATTATCCGCGGTTCTCTTCAGTACCTCTTTCATTGGGTGGGTTATGGTCCTGAGGAGAGGATGTGGGTCCCAGTGGCGGACATTAAAGGCCACTCGTCTCATCAGGGCTTTCCATAGGTCTCATCCTGAGAAGGTGGGCTCTGAGTGTCCGGAGTCCACCCGTTGAGGGAGGGGTACTGTCACCGCCAGTTCTGTGAGAAGGTCTGGCAGACGTTCTTCTCTACCTCTTGTATGAAGTTCTTTGTTTGGGTTTCACTTTGTCATCTCCTTTCCTTCTGCCAGGTGTCACTTATTTAGACTAATCGTCTTCCTTTATATTCCCTCCCATACTACCTCACTTTGCGGTTTATACTACTTCCTGGATGAAGTGTTCACTGCTGGAGGCTGCTGCTGCTGTTTGCTCAGATAAGTCTTTTCCTTTATTGTGTTTCCTTGCTCGCTTGATTCTAGGTAACCCTGACTCCGTCCGTATTAAGTGCAGGGAGCCGGTGGTCGTGTCCCCTCACTATTATAGGGTTTTCAGGTGTCACACAGTCTTAGGTACGTGGGCATGCAATCGTCTACCATTGAGACCCTTGCATGTGCATAGCAGTCAGGGAGAGCTCTTAGGGTTTTAAAGGGCTCACCTATATGCTCCTTAGTTTGGGATCAAGCCAGTCGGTCGTTTATTTATAAGTTCCAGCTATCTGCAACTTCATCCGTGACAGTAGGTCGAAATTCTCCTGCTATTTTTCACGGTTTGAGGTGAACCCTCTAAGACATTGATGTGTTAATTCAGTCCTATACAGTTGTATGTGTTCCTAAGGTTTTTCTTTTTGTATTTGCGTTTCGGTTTTTAAGTTAAAATTTACTTTTTACTGAATCTTAATGTATATAGCAAGACTTTCTGTAACTGAAGTTTTCTATGTTGTTTTTTTCTCTCCTTTTTACAGGTCTTCTTTTACTAATCTATTTTTAATTTTTAGGTTTTTATTGATGTAATCAAGGTTTTTCAGTTTTTCCTTTTTACTAACCTATTTTTATTTTTAGTCTATTATTCTGTTTTTCCTTTTTCATATTTGGCGCCTTTCTCTTTTTCTCTTTCTCTCTCTCTTCTCTGTAGATTTGGTTGGGAGTACTGGGGGTCTCGTGATATTGTGTGGGAACTACTGTCTGAATTCAAGGGTTGCTGCTGAGCGAGAGGTTTTTGATCAGTCACTGCAAAAAGGGCTTTGTGTGCTGTTCAGCTTGACCATATAGAATAATATAGGCAAAGGAAAGTGAGTTGATGAGCTTTTTTTAAGGAGACAAGGTGATATATATCACCAGGGCATACCAATAGCTGTGTGAGTAACCCCATTCCCCACAGGAGTACTGTGTGTTTGTTTCCTGTGCACCCCTCGTCCCCATAGAAGGTACTGTGTGTTCTCTGTGCACTCCTTTTTCCACTCCAGGTCAATTGGAAGCCCTATCCTGTGGTCAGGTCCCTATTCAGAGCCAAAACCGAGGCTGGTATATCTCATTAGGAGACTCTGAGGGCCGCCGTGTGTCGGCGAGAGCCCTTTTCCTCACACTGCTACTCCTTTTCCTGAGGTCTAACTAGGGTGAACGGAGTCCGTGTGTCGGTGCCAGAAACCCTAGGGCAACTCAGAGGCGAACGAAGGGGAGTAGCATCTGTCCAGGCGTGTGTCGCGGAACAGTCCAATCGTATGTCGCGGGACACTGTAGGTGGACGCACCTACTTTTAGAAGGCTCGAGCATGGGTTTAGGGAAATCTAGGGAACAGAAGGGTACCACTTCTGACTATAGGACAGCCAAGCAGTACATGAAATCCATCTATGGAGGAGGAGTTGTTAAGCCCCTCAAAGATTGGCACCAAGGGACTGTAGGTTCAGAGTGGACGATCCCCAAAGAAGGGACCTTTGAGGTCTGGATTGAGAAAAACTTTGCCCGTGAATTCCCCACTAGACTCAAAAGCCATGGTTCCCTCCAGAAAGCAGAACTGTGGCTGCACGAATCCATTGATCTCCAGCAACAGGGCATTCAAAAGTTCCAGACAGTGCGAACTAACACTGTCATATACTCCCGTCCAACTAAAACTACGGAGTCCAATAGAAGCGCTTTTCTCTTTCTCTCTCTCTCATCCCTCCCTCATCTCTCCATCTAACCTTGAGACGATGCACCATATTGAATCCAGCTTCTCTTCGTCCTGGTTTTAAGGATGATGAAAAGGGGGGAAAGTGGTGCCGAAAACAACGATCTTCAAACTTTTTACTAACCATTCTAACCACTTGAATACTTCATTATAGACTTTGCCATCTGCATATTGATCTTGTGACCCACGGTACCAACGCTATTCATTTCATTAGGTCACCTTATAGTGGTCATCTGACTGTCTACCCCATATCCATTGGGAGGGTTACTTTTTATGTTTTAATTTTAATTTTCTTTTATACATTGTATTGTATGATGTCTATTTATGTGCTCATTTTATGATATTTGACATTTTATTATTTGACATTTTATTGTATAATAAACCCTATTGTTGTCCATCATACTCAGATATTTGAGTGCCCCTCCATTTTTGGACTGTTTTATAGATTGTCATTTGTCTCCCTGTGTCGGATTTAACCGAAGAACGCTCTAGCAGAGGGCACTTGGGTTGAATCGGGACCAGTGGTAAAACCATCAATATGAAAACCTTCTCATGGGCTTGGAGACGTGTTCTCAGTGTGTAGGGGGGCGTTTGCCGGTTTGTGAGCACTAAGTGCAATGCGCTCGGCTTCTTCCCTTCAAATGTCTATACACATTAGAGAAGTGAAGTCTGCATAACGAGAGATACATATTATACCTCTGCTGCGGCTTCGCTATCCCTTTCTGGATACATATCTGCTTTTAAGACATGCATATGTGCATTGTCAATATACTCGTACCGTATACTGACAATAGCCGTAGCAATGTCTCACAGATAATCTCAAACCTATAAGAACCAGTAGAATGATCTTCACTAGATACTGGTCACTTTGAGCAGTATTGAATGGGGTCCATGCTGACAGTGATGGGAGATGGGCGGCCACCTGGCTGATCAGACAATGGACATGACTCATCCTTTCTTATACAGGGATGGGGTGTGTGCATTGCACTGTCCAGCCACGTTGATGCCCTCAACTGTCCTTTGACAAGTACCTGAACTATCTCATCTTCCTGTGTCATCACTTCCTGTATCCTTGTTACATGAAGTAAGCAGGGCTGTGGAGTCGTAGATAAATGCTCCGACTCCAACTTCCAACTCCTCTGTATTTAATATGCGAATGTATTTGATGCATTCCTTGAAGGAAAGAAAGGCAACATACATGTCATTACCACAGAACTACTGGCTCGGAAGCTGCTGCCTTCTCCTTTGTGGGCTGATCTTCTGCTGAACATAGGGCAGTGGGAGGATCCAGGAAGGGGCAGGGGAAGGTGCATTTATTTTAAAACCTGATTTCCCTAGTAGATTCTCATAGTCATGTTTAAAGTTTAAGCTAACAATCTGAGTTTACAAGCTTTTATAGCCTTAGCTGAATGACAGCAGTTTTTCAAATGGTTTACAGCTTCAGTCTTGAACTATTGACTATCCATTCCCGTCACTTATACAAGTGTCTAGTCCTGCAAAAAACATATTTACTTAATCAGTTATCAGTGAGAGGCTAGGTTAACCATGGGCGTTGCATTCCCTGTAACAGCGGAACACAACACAATGGAAAGTATAGGTATTGCCGCTCCTTAACTGTGCATTGCGTGCCATATAGTGAAGCATGTGAAAAGCATGCTTCTTCACGGTCACTTAACGTGTTCGTTTTGCGGTAACGTGACGCACTGCATGCATTGGCCTTTATTCTTACAGTAAAGTACCGTATTTTTCGCAAAAGCGGGGGAAAAATAGCAGTGCGTTTTATGGGGCGAATGCTGCGACCGTCCGGTGAATAGGCTGAGAGGGAGGAGGGGCTGGGGGCCGGCATCTGTTTCTGTAATGGCAGTGGGGTCCGGTGCAGTCACTGTATTCTACTACACCGGGCCCCGCTCACTGTAGTATACGGTAATCTTATCTAAATTGTGGGTATTGTTAAAGTATTCCAATCATCTTAAATCTAGCGCTGTACTACTTACTACTAACTTCTTGGCAATCAGGAGGCCGGGTGGGCGCTCGTAGCGTAGCTCACTACGTCACGCGCCTGCTTCACTTTATGAATGAAGCAGGCACTGGGCCCCGCTGCCATTACAGAAAAAGATGACGGCCACCATTCCCTACACAGGGACACTGTTATGGGGGGGGGGGGGATATGTGGATGACACATAAGATAAGATGCTATATATGTGTCATCCACAGATGCCCCCATAACAGTGCAATCCACAGATGCCCCCACAATAATCCCCCATAACAGTGCCATCCACATATGCCCCCATAACAGTGCCATCCACAGGTGCCCCCATAACAGTGCCATCCACAGGTGCCCCCATAACAGTGCCACCCACAGATGCCCCATAACAGTGCCATCCACAGATGCCCCCATAATAGTGTCATCCACAGATCCCCCCCATAACAGTGTCATCCACAGACCACCATTAGTTAAAAACCCACCAAAAGCACACCTTTTGGTTACATTTTTTTTTTTCTTATTTTCCTCCTCAAAAACCTAGGTGCGTCTTATAGGACAAAAAATACGGCAATTAATTATAACTTTTTGTGAATTGGGACATTTAAACTTGCTTTTTTTTTTATTCCAATTTAAATCTAGTAGGAGTCGGAGTCGGTTCATTTTTTGCCGACTCCGACTCCAGGTACCCAAAATTGCCTCCGACTCCACAGCCCTAGAAGTAAGTGGTCAGGTGATGGGCCAGCCCATTTAATCAAAGTTACTTAAATGGAAGCAGCTTACCAGTACTAGAAAATGGATCACGTGGGTGCACAAGCTAATTGGTCACCCAAAGAACCAAAATAAAACTTAATAAGACATATGAAAAATAGCTGGTGCTCTTACTATCTGGGCTAAGAAGAGGGAGTCGATAATGTTAGTATATTTATGAAATCAGACTTATATAGGCATACCCCTTAGATCTAGAGATTATTTTTGGTAGAATAGGGAATATGCATAAAGTTATATGTAAAAAAACAATGACAATAAAATAAGGTAATTGTACATGTGCTAAGTTGTGGAAATGGGAAATAAAAAGATACAATAAAAGAATAATAAACTTGGTAGTCCTCCCGGGTATTTAGGTGGTGCACACCTTATCTATTATAATACAATTTCCACTATTAGCCCTCACTGTAAGTATATCAAAAGTCTCTGGAGCACAATTGATTAGTTATACTAAAAAATCATTAGTAAAAAATGCAAGTCTGAAGTAATAGATACTTTGTATGACAATACGTTTTGTAACTGGATACTTGTGTCTCTGTAATATAGTGCCATGCAATGCAACAGAAATCCGCTACTGATGTATGTGGATAACTTATTGGTCCGCATTTATTATCCGTCTTAGATCAGCACTGTGCCTCGCTTCCTCCTGGTGTGTAGTGCCCACCAGTACTACCAAGGCAGATTTATCAAGTCATTTTCACTTCTTGCTGTTATGTTTTTGTGCGATGCTCGAGCTAGCGCATGCGCAATGTCGTTATAGTGTTCCTTCCCTGTGCTGGGAACGAACTTCACATGCGCTAGCTCGCGCATCGCGAGATTGCGCTCTAGCTTTCTGATGTCGGGGAGCAAGGAGGAGATTCTGAGGATGCGGGGCGGTGCTGCTCTCCTTCACGCTGGACTCATCTCAGGGACAGGACTCATAATTTTTTTACACAATAAAAGCACACAGAGCTATGGGGACTGGGTATTTCAGATGTGCTAGCGGCCATCTAGCAGCCCATGTCCTCAGCTCTATACACAAAATCCCGGTGACAGGTTCCCTTTAACTGCAGTGCCCCCACAGTAAAGTCGGACATGCAGTACTTTTAGTCCGGCTGCATCTCGCCGTGCACTGCCGTGGGGACGGAGCAGCAGTCCGGTGGCACGGCGAAATAGCGGCAGGACGGATCCGACAGGGTGAACAGCCTGTCGGATCCGTCCTGCCGCTAGTGTGAAAGTAGCCTTAGGCCATATGTTATGCTTGCATCTATTATAGTACATTATTTTCTGTGATTGTATAAATGTAGCCATGTACGTCCGCAACATTCATTATCATATCGTGTACATATAGGCGTGTGTGCTCCTCCTCTCACCGGTTGCTGCTGCACATGGAGGTAACTAGGAGCAACACACTATATGTGCGGGGTCTGCGTTCCTGAACATAAATGCATAACGGCATAGGCAGGTTTAGCGTAGGACCCACCTGAACTGGGACCACCTTGTTGCTTGGTAGGTGGGCTTAGATGTGTTTTGATCAAAATGTATCGACCAAGTGTCTCAGATTTTATCACTAGAGTGAGGGCTTAGTCCATATGTTATGCTTGCATCTATTATTATAGTGTATTATTTTCTGTGACTGTATAAATGTAGCCATGTACATCCACAACATTCCTTATCATATCGTGCAGGATGTTTTATATATTTTTTTCCGTGATTTATATTCCCTATCTACCAAAAAGTGAGTTTAGATCTAAGGGGTTTGCCTATATAGTTCTGATTTAATAACTATACTAACACCAGCCTAAGGATAGGTCATCAATATCTAGAGTCCAGACAACCCCTTTAAAGGGGTTCTGCAGCATTTTTACCAGCTGTTTGAGAGGGCAGTAGAGCTGGCAGTAGCTGTTTACCTTCTCGTTGTTTACCTCAGACCCAGTGATGTCACAACTAGAGATTAGAGAATTTCTCAAAAATTCGATTCGGTCGGTTCGCCGAATTTTCTGAAAAGATTTGATTCAATCTGAATTTATTTGCGGTGAATTGCATTAAAAAACAGCTATTTCCTGGCTGCAGAGAGCCTGTCTAGTGATGTAGAACACTGTGCCTTGCAGTAACACGCATAGGGAGTCTGCTGTGGTAGTGAAACAATACTGTGAGTCAGTATGACATGCAGATGACAGGCGTTGCTCTTAGAATCACTTTACACTTAACTCATTTGGTCAATTACGGGGCCAAATCTGACCAAATAACTCAACTCAAGTGTGAACTCAAGATCCTACTATAGCGTGAAAGAGCACACTCCTTTTACACCGTCTGCAGCTGATTCCACATAGATGTCTACAGAACCTGTTCTATTAAATGCTTATGCAAGTAGAGCCCCCCGACAGAGTGGAGAGGGTGTCAGCAGAAAGTTTGTGTACCTCTGATCTGTCAGAACAATAACCCCCAAAAAACGGATCCTGTCTGTTGAGCATCCGCCTTCACTCGGTCAGCATTTGGTCAGTAATCCATCAGTATTGCTAAAGCCCCCAAAAAAACAGGAGTGGATCCAAAACAGAGATGACACGTGAATGGAATCTTTGCATGTCTTCTGTGTTTTGTACCCACCCCTGCTTTTGGCTACCAAATCATAAGCCAATTCTGATGCAAAATTGGGACCATGTCATACAGGCCTTACAGCTGATACATAGACAGGATCCATTGTGCGTCTCATTTTTCCTTCTTTCTGACAGATCTGAAGAAGGGTCAAATAAATGACCCAGTCATGGAGCGGGGAGGGTGGGAACAGCATGAGAAGTCCACAGAGTGGTGAGGTAGCAGCAGCATGAGGAGATCAGAGAGTGGCCCAATGACAGAGTGGTGAGGTGACAGCACCATGAGGAGACCGCATAGTGGCCCAGTGACATAGTGGTGAGCTAACAGCAGCATGAGGAAACAAAGGAGTGGTGATGTGGCAGCAGCATGAGGAGACCACAGAGTGGTGAGTGGCCCAATGACATAGTGGTGAGGTGGAAGCAGCATGAAGAGACCAAAGAGTGGCCCAGTGACATAGTTGTGAGGTGGCAGAAGCATGTGGAGATGAAAGAGTGGCCCAGTGACATAGTGGTAAGCTGGCAGCAGCATGAGGAGACCACCGAGTGGTGATGTGGCAGCACCATGAGGAGACCACAGAGTGGTGAGGTAGAAGCAGCATGAGGAGACCACAGAGTGGTCCAGTGACATAGTGGTGAGGTGGCAGCAGCATGAGGAGACCACAGAGTGGCCCAGTGACATAGTTGTGAGGTGAAAGCAGCATGAGGAGACCACAGAGTGGCCAAGTGACATAGTGGTGAGCTGGCAGCAGCATGAGGAGACCACAGAGTGGTGAGGTGGAAGCAGCATGAGGAGACCACAGAGTGGTGAGGTGGAAGCAGCATGAGGAGACCACAGAGTGGTGAGGTGGAAGCAGCATGAGGAGACCACAGAGTGGCCCAGTGACATAGTGGTGAGGTGGCAGCAGCATGAGGAGACCTCAGTGTGGTCATGTGGCAGCAACATGAGGAGACCACCGAGTGGTGAGGTGGCAGCAGCATGAAGAGACCACAGAGTGGCCCAGTGACATATCGGTGAGGTGGCAGCAGCATGAGTAGACCACAAAGTGTCCCAGTGACATAGTGGTGAGGTAGCAGCAGCATGTGGAGACCACAGAGTGGCCCAGTGATATAGTGGTGAGCTGGCAGCAGCATGAGGAGACCACAGGGTGGTGATGTGGCAGGAGCATGAAGAGACCACAGAGTTGTGAGGTGGCAGGAGCATGAAGAGACCACAGAGTGGTGAGGTGGCAGCAGCATGAGGAGACCACAAAGTGGCCAAGTGACATAGTGGTGAGGTGGCAGCAGCATGAGGAGACCACAAAGTGGCCCAGTGACATAGTGGGGAGGTGGGGGGCAATACTAGTACCAGCTGCAGATGGTGGGTGGCTGTAGGAGCACCTGGCAGCAGGTGTGGCAGCAGGTGGGTGGCAGCATCAGAATAGTAGCCAGAAGAAACATGTCTCTTGTCAAAGTGTAGGTGTGGCACCGTGGATGATCTAGTCTGATGCATCAGGCACTGGTGTTTGAAAATCCTGGCTGATCCACGCCTTATTCATCTTCACAAAGGTCAGTTTCTCCACATTTTGGGTGGACAGGCGAGTTCTCCTTGGGGTAACTATGGCCCCCGCCGCACTAAACACGCACTCCTATGCCACACTGCTGGCTGAGCAAATCCAGTTTGGCTGCCCAGTAGTCCAGAGGATCTTCGATGTGGGGTGGCAGGGTGCACTCCAAGAATGCCACAACCTGCTGGTTCAGGTTCTGCTCTATGTCTTCCTGCTGCTGCTGGTGAAGTTGCTGCTGATGGAGCTGGTACTGCTCCTGCCCCCCCAACACCCCCAGAAGCCATGGCAGTGGAACGTGAGCGCAGGCCCCGGTCAGACCTGCTTGAGGATGGGCGATGGCGCACATAGGCAGCGGCCAACTTACTACATAGGATGTCTTGATAGTAGTTCAGTTTGTCCTCCCTCTCAGCGGGTGTAAAAAAGGCCCACATTTTGGACTGGTAGCGAGGGTCTAACATGGTGGAGAGCCAGTAGTCATCCCTCTGCCGAACGGTGACAATTCGGCTGTCACTACGCAAGCTACTGAGCATGCATCGGGCCATTTGCACAAGTGACTCGGAGGGACTCCCTGCCTTCATCTCCACTGCATACTAACGCGGTGTGTCTGGGACTTCTGCCTCATCTTCCTCATCGCCCTGTAGCTCCTCCGGCTGCTCCTCCTCTCCTGTCACCTGTGTAGAAAAAACAGCCATTTCTCTACGCATTGCTTGTCCTCGAATGTCCTCCTCCAGTTCAGCCCCTACAGGGCTCATGTGGCCGTGAGATGTAGTCCCCACTTCTCCTGTCCCCTGACCATCCAGATTTAGCAGCATCTGTTCCAGGAATCAGTGGAATGACGTTGTTCATCCCGTAGTTCTGACAAAATGGCCTCCTCAAAGGGCCAAGGCAAACGGCAGGTGTCTCGCATGAGCTGCCACTGGCTAACATCGAAGTTACACAGGGGAGTACCTCTGTCCGCCTGTATCATCAAAAAATCGTTTATGACCTTTCTCTGTTCATATAATCGGTCCAACATATGGAGGGTGGAATTCCAGCGGGTGGAAACGTCGCATATCGGCCTATGTTGGGGGACGTCTTTCTGCCGCTGCAGCTCAAGGAGGGTGTGCTTTGCGGTATACGAGTGGCTGAAGTGCATGTAAAGTTTCCTGGCCATTTTCAGGATGTCTTGCAGATGGGGTGAATACTTCAGGAACCACTTTACAACCAGATTGAACACGTGCGCCATGCAGGGCGCATGGCTCAGCCCTCCTTGACGCAGCGCCGACACCATGTTCTTCCTGTTGTTGGTCACCATGGTTCCAATTTTCAGTTGTCAAGGAGAAAGTCAGGATTCGATTTCTTAATGAAGGACACGGAGCAGTTCCTCCCCTGTGTGACTCTGTTCGTCCAGGCTATCTAGGTGCAGAACAGGGTGACACATCCGTGCCCTTCACATGTGGTATGCCGGAGGAGCACTGTGAATTGTCCCTGCTTGAGTATTCGGAAAAAACGTCTTGATTTACCGGTATCCAAGCACTTTGCTGAAGCCAGGCACAAGGAGGGTGATCTGAGGTGTTGGATCCTCGATCATATACCTCAACCCAGATGCGGTGGCAATAGGTCCAGGTTACTCAAGCACAAGGAACTTTTCTGGATTCACAGGTTGGGCAGTTTGAGACCTAACGGTTTAAATGTAGAATATAATTTTGGGGATATTTTGTGAAGTGTGGTTTGCCTCTTCTGTTGTGTGGGCTGCCTCTCAGTGACTTCCGTACACACTAAGAGAGTTTAAACATCTTAATATTTCTTGCCTCAACAGTAATTTTTCTCTTTCCCTTTTTTTAACAGATCACTTGCATTCTGTACCAGGAGGGATGGAGCATGTGGATCAAGTGGACACAGTACTCCATATGGGAGGGGGTCATTCCAATATGCAGTGTGCATTTTTTATTTTTTGCTTATCTATTTATTTTTTGCATGTTTCATACATTTTGCACTGCACGGCCCGGCGAACACCTTGGGACCTGTATATAGCCTTGAAGGTGTAGTGTATTTGTACATTCTTTTGATTTACCTGTAATGGATCTGCCCCTTGTGGTATCTGTGTACCTGCAGGAGGAGAACCCTCTTGAGTATGACTGCGACACGACACCCTGGACAATACCCCTTTGTAAACCGCGGGTTTCCGTGGTGATTGGGGTTTTTTGCCTGGGTATGGGATGTGGGCACCCTGATTCTGGGGTTGTCCCTACCTGTCTGTATCGCAATACTCAACTCTACAGCTGGTCTGATGCTTTTCACTGGGGTGTATGGTTCATGGGTATTTTTCCAGTCACCAAGATGGCGCTCTGACACCAGATCTTTACTGGGCATGCGCCAGAAAACACACCGAGGCTTAATGGAGCGGCGCCTGGGTGACGTGTAAGCGCTGGCCAGTTCTGATGACTCTTTGCGTTTCCCTGCCGTCGCTGGTCCCTGATTGGTGTAGCGCCGCGCCTGCGCAATACGGTGTACACAACGCCGAACAGCTGCATGGAATGAGCCTCCCGCTGGATGGGTATGTCTGCGCGATCGCTTCCCTGCTCCTCCCCCTGTATTTTATATGTTCACTTGATGTATAATTCGATCAGTTTTTTGTATCTGATCGATGAGTCTGTCAATTGATAAACACTATATATGTAATATGCGACATGTATGATTATGTCCCTTGTCTCACAATATGTTTCACATTGTATTTTCACTGTCATCACTCTGTTTATTGCATTTTCATCTGTCATTATGTTATTGATACATTTTTGTAACGGGGGGAGTGTGGTCACATGATCTGTATCTGTATTCTGTATTCTATAATAACTCAAATGGAGAGAAGCCAGTGGAGGACTGGGGGACCTCTCGGATGGAGAGCATGAGATATGGCAACAGACAATCCCAGTCCCTCCCATCCTTTTCTACCACCCTTCTCAACATCCCCTTTAAGGTTTTATTGAACCTCTCTACGAGGCCATCTGTTTGGGGATGATATACAGAGGTTCTTAGCTGCTTAATTTTCAGCAGGTTGCAAAGCTCCTTCATAACTTTTGACATGAAAGGTGTACCCTGGTCAGTCAGTATTTCTTTTGGTAGGCCAGTTCTGGAAAATATATGAACCAACTCCCGAGCAATGCACTTGGAGGAGGTAGTCCGCAACGGAATGGCTTCAGGATACCTGGTGGCATAGTCCAGCACTACCAAAATATACTGGTGGCCTCGGGCAGACCTAACTAACGGCCCCACCAAATCCATAGCTATTCTGTCAAATGGAATCTCAATTAATGGCAGGGGAACCAAGGGGCTCCGAAAGTGACTCACAGGAGCTGTTACTTGGCAGGTAGGGCAGGACCGACAAAACCTTTCAACCTCTTGGTAACAACCTGGCCAATAGAACCTTTGCAGGATTCTTTCCTTTGTTTTGTCAGTCCCCAGATGACCCCCAAGTAAATGGGTGTGGGCCATATCAAGGACCATCCTTCTATAAGGTATGGGTACCACCAATTGCTCCACAATTTCATTACGCATCTTAGTAACACGATACAGTAAGTTATCACTGACAGCAAAATGAGGAAACCTTTGATCAGCATTAGGCTCCTGAGGTACCTCATTCAGTACAGTTACATTTTCCCATGCATGTTTCAGGGTGGAGTCTCGTAACTGAGCAGTCCCAAAGTTCTCCCGTGACACTTCCAAGTCCGGTACATTCTGCTCAGGGTTAGACTCCTCACCCTCATCCCCAGCCAATACTTCAAGGGGAAAACTGTCTGATACCTCATTGGTCACCCCTACAGCATCTGTTTGGGCTTCTTCCCCTAAAGGAATTGGGCTGAAAGAAGGTGAACATGCAACAGGCGTATCATTACAGTGGGAATGAGACCAGAGTTCCCAGAACAACGGAAAATCACGTCCCACAATCAATGGATGTAATAAGTCTGGTACCACACCCACTTCATGGGTCACTGTCCCGCAGCCAGTCCCTACAGTCACTTTGGCCAGCGGATAATGCTTAGTGTCCCCATGGATACAAACCACCCCCACCCGCCTTTCAGGGATGACCAGGTCATGGGGTACGGCAGCACACAAGAGGGTGACCAGGCTACCTGAGTCCAAAAGGGCCACAACACTAACCCCGTTTACCTGGAGTTGACGCTCCTGGGGACCTGGTTCCTGCAGGGGTGTAGCGCTGCAAACAGGATGAGCAAACATGGAGAGGCGGCGGGTGGCACCACACTCCATTGGCTCCTCCCCCTGGGAACAGTGTGCTGCAATATGCCCCGGTTGCTGACACTTCCAACAACGGACCTCAGGTCGGCCTTCGAGTGGGGCTTCAGAATGGGAGGGTACCTTTCTTGGAATGAAAAACCGCTTTCCCCGGGGTGAGCCACCCAGGCTTTGTCTGTTGGCTCGGTCCTCCTGCTCAGAGGTAGAAATGGCTGTGGAGGTTGCTCTCTGTCGACGACCACCAGAGGATCCCACGAACTGCTGTGGTTTACCTTCAGGCCTCAGACAGGTCTCGGTAGTGGTAAACCGCTCCACAAGTGAAACCAATTGATCCAGGGTTTTGGGGTCTCCCTGAGCAACCCAGCGATGAATGTCCCAAGGAAGTCCACTCACATAGCGGTCGAGCACGATTCGTTCGACCATGTCTGCTGTACTCAGTGTCTCGGGTTGTAGCCACTTGCGCACAAGGTGTAACAAATCAAACATTTGAGAGCGGGGCGGTTTTTTCTCTTCAAACCGCCATTCATGGACTCTGCGAGCGCGCACAGATAAGGTGACTCCCAGCCTGGCCATGATTTCTGCTTTAAGGATATCATAGTCTTTGGCCTGTTCTGCTGTTAAATCAAAATATGCTTTTTGCGGCTCTCCAGTCAAATAAGGCGCCAGAACCTCAGTCCATTCAGCCACAGGGAGTTTCTCCCTTTCCACAATCCTTTCAAACACCGCCAGATAGGCCTCTATGTCGTCATCTGGGGTCATTTTTTGCAAGGCGCGGTGCACTGCTTTTTTTTCATTCACAGTCCCAGCTAACTCCTCTATATTCCTTGGTTGAGCTGACACCCTCTCTCTCAGGACTGTGATCTGTTCCAGCAACAGACGGTTGGTTTCCTGCTGGGCAGCACTGACCTGCACAAACTGCTTAACCAGCTCCTCCATGGCAGGAGTCTCACTGGGCAACAATGTAGCAGCCTTTATCCAAGACATAAGCCGGTTACAGAGTAAAAAAAAATGTATGCAGCCGTTACCCTTAGCAACCACTTGCCCGCATCCGACACCATATGTGGAGATTAGCTGTACAAATGGTAGGCAGTCGGCAGGATTGGATGCAACATAAGGGTTTTATTGGAAAAAACACAACTCAAATTTGGTCCAACAGGATGGCTTGGCTTCAGCCCATCAAAGTTCAGTCACATAAAGCACTTATCTTCAGCCCTCATGTGTCATATAACAGTTCAATTGTTAAACAGGCAAAATACAGGAGTCACCTTTGTGCAGAATCTTGTCTTTTCCCTTCTCAGCAACACTGTGGAGAGGAATGCTCCTAAGTCCTCTGCAGACCAACACCAAACACATACTGACAGTGTGTCTTTTAAATTAGCTTCCAGCTGGGTGAGGTGGTAACACAGGAGATGGAGTATGGGAGTGACCTTCCCACCCAAACTCTTCAGTCACTCCTAAATCCCGGACCCAAGTTCCAGCTACCACAAACTCAGCAATCTAACATCACTGGTTGCCATTTACCTCCGGGATTTACATCACTGAGAGCAGCAGCCTCAGTGACACATACTTACCATCAATAACCTCACCCTTTAGATGCTTACAATATATATATATATATACACTCACCTAAAGAATTATTAGGAACACCATACTAATACGGTGTTGGACCCCCTTTTGCCTTCAGAACTGCCTTAATTCTACGTGGCATTGATTCCACAAGGTGCTGATTGCATTCTTTAGAAATGTTGGCCCATATTGATAGGATAGCATCTTGCAGTTGATGGAGATTTGAGGGATGCACATCCAGGGCACGAAGCTCCCGTTCCACCACATCCCAAAGATGCTCTATTGGGTTGAGATCTGGTGACTGTGGGGGCCATTTTAGTACAGTGAACTCATTGTCATGTTCAAGAAACCAATTTGAAATGATTGGAGCTTTGTGACATGGTGCATTATCCTGCTGGAAGTAGCCATCAGAGGATGGATACATGTTCTCATTCTGTTTACGCCAAATTCGGACTCTACCATTTGAATGTCTCAACAGAAATCGAGACTCATCAGACCAGGCAACATTTTTCCAGTCTTCAACAGTCCAATTTTGGTGAGCTCGTGCAAATTGTAGCCTCTTTTTCCTATTTGTAGTGGAGATGAGTGGTACCCGGTGGGGTCTTCTGCTGTTGTAGCCCATCCGCCTCAAGGTTGTGCGTGTTGTGGCTTCACAAATGCTTTGCTGCATACCTCGGTTGTAACGAGTGGTTATTTCAGTCAACGTTGCTCTTCTATCAGCTTGAATCAGTCAGCCCATTCTCCTCTGACCTCTAGCATCCACAAGGCATTTTCGCCCACAGGACTGCCGCATACTGGATGTTTTTCCCTTTTCACACCATTCTTTGTAAACCCTAGAAATGGTTGTGCGCGAAAATCCCAGTAACTGAGCAGATTGTGAAATACTCAGACCGGCCCGTCTGGCACCAACAACCATGCCACGCTCAAAATTGCTTAAATCACCTTTTTTTCCCATTTTGACATTCAGTTTGGAGTTCAGGAGATTGTCTTGACCAGGACCACACCCCTAAATGCATTGAAGCAACTGCCATGTGATTGGTTGACTAGATAATTGCATTAATGAGAAATAGAACAGGTGTTCCTAATAATTCTTTAGGTGAGTGTATATATATATATATATATATATATATATATATAAAAGAAAAAATTGGCAGCACCGAAAAATAAAAAATGACAACTGGACGGGTGCTATGTTCTAGGGCATAGGCTAATAGCCCAATATATAAATGGAAAGATGGACAGCACTCCAAGGCTATAAAATATAAGAAAATGTATTCACCCATGTGAAACAAAATAGCAGCAGCGACGTTTCGGCTCATCCATAGAGCCTTCCTTGTGACCGTAGACTATTTGGTGCTATCCAATTTGGTAATTGATCCTGAAGTCTGTGTCTAATTAATTAATTATATTAGATATAAATTGATGAGGGTATTGATTGTGTGTCTCTATCTCCGGAAGAGGCCTGTTTAGGCGAAACGGTGTTGGAAGGAGGATGCTGCTCTGTCGGTAACCAGCATGCGTTGGCTCTTTCTGATTTTTAACATTTGTCGCCCCTTTTGGAGGAATAATGATATACTTTTATAGGTGTAGGATGTTGCCTTGATTCATTAGTGGCACATGTGGATTGGGCGCGGCTGATAGTGCAGCGCCCTCTATGTCCTCTCTGGTATCTTCATTGCTGCAATACTGATTTATATATGTACACCAGCCTGGACGTTTTACCCTGAGGAACTTGGAGAAAGGGAGCGACTGGACCATTCTCCTAGGATCGGAACTGTTGTAGCACAAAAAGGTGTTGGTATCAGTGGGTTTAGTATATAATTCGGTGTGCAACACGCCTCCACTCAACACAACCTTGGTGTCCAAAAACTGGATCTCTGTTTTGGAATAAACGAGAGTGAATTGCAGATTTAAATCATGGCTGTTCAAAAAGCCATGAAAATCCATCAACTCAGTCTCACTCCCTGTCCATATGAGGAAGATGTCGTCGATATATATCTCCACCACCTCAGCACATGTCTGAAGTGGTGGGACAGATAGACGACATCCTCCTCATAGCACCGCATAAAAATGTTTGCATACGTGGGGGCCACCTGAGACCCCATGGCCACGCCACGTTGCTGCAAGTAAAACACATCCTTGAAAAGAAAATAGTTATACTGAAGAACAATATTGAGCAAATTAATCATGAACTCATGAGAAGTGTATGATGATGTAATTAACATTTTCTTAACAGCCTGGATACCTCTCTCATGTACTATGGACGTGTACAATGAGGTCACATCAAAAGACGCAAGCAGCACTGAAGACACATGCGACACATCAGTATCCTGAAGTTTGACCAGAAAATCAGATGTATCCTGTATATAGGAAGACCCCCCAATTGAGAAATCACGCAAAACCTTGTCTAGAAAGATAGCTATGTTGCTGAAGATGGAATCGGACCCAGAGACGATGGGACGTCCCTGGGGATCGATAAGGGTCTTGTGAATCTTGGGCAGCACATAGATCACCGGAGTAACCCGGATGTGCCACCTCAAGAAATTCACACAGACCTCCGTCGATGGTACCAGCAGCCATAGCATCCATCAAGCATTTGCGAATAACACCAGCAATCATAAATCTGGGGTCAGAGTCTAATACTCTGTATACTTGTGGGTCCCCTAGTTGTCGCATGATCTCATGGACATATTTGTTGGTATCCATTACCACGACCGCACCACCCTTATCGGCCGGTTTCAAAGTAAGGGTGGGGTCGGACCTAAGTGGTTCAAGAGCCTCAATCTCAGTGGTAGTCAGATTAGGGTGTCTAAAGTCCAGATCTCCCTGAAAGGAAGACCTGAGCTCAGACATCCCCCGTCAGACAGCACTGGTGTAGGCTTCAACAACTAGTTCATTAATGATGGGTACAAAATTGCTCTTCTGAAATAAATTGAGAGATCCCAGTGTGAAATCACTAATCTGGGGTCTCACAACTCTATCTCTGTTGCAAAACCATATTTTAAGCTTAATGCGGCGAAAAAAGGAAAATAAATTGGACTCAAGTTCAAACCAGTTCACGTGAGAACTGGGGCAGAATGAAAATCCTTTAGATAGGACACTTACTTGTGTGGAAGTCAATTCCTTGGAGGACAGGTTAACAACGGTCACTTTCTCTTCCCCACGTTGCACTTGGTTGCTGCGGGTCGATACTTGTTGCTGCGTAGCCTGCCAGGTCCCTCTACGTCTGCGACCGCCTCTCCTGATGCGTCGCCGCGTCTTTCTGGCATCTGTGGAGCTTTGTCTAAAAAAGCCTGTTCATCAGCTGGAGATGTCTGCGCAATCTTCCTCCTCTTTCTCATGTCCCTCTGCTGTGTGTTGTTCTGTCTCTCCGTTTGCCAGTTATAAACATTACCCTTTTTATAATCTTCGGTGTCTCTACACCACTTTACTCTTTTGTTCTCCTCTGACTCGGCCTGCAAATGCTTCATTTGGACAGATGTATCATTCATGTATTTGGCAAAGTCCTCAGTAGATAAAAGAGACTGGAGATTAACTTCTATATCGCGTATTTCACAATTCAGGGTTGTTAATTCATGTTGCAAATACTCAATGTTTAGCAAAATAAAGTCCAGGGAGTAACGGTTAGATAAAGCTTCAAACTTCTTACAAGACATGGGATTGCTATAAAAAAGATTTGGTCGTATATGTGACCGCATACCTCTGGGAATTTTTTGCGGCACCACTTCCAGTGCCGCAGCCTTCTCAAACAGTTGATCGGCGGGGGTCCCGGGTGTCGGACCCCTGCCGATCAGATGATGATCTATCAAAAAAAAGCTGCCTTTAACACCGGTAATATTTAGGTGAGGACAATATTATAGAAATATTGTGGTATTCTCAGTCTAGATCCTATTCTGAAAAATATAATAAAAAAACAAAACATAACAATTAACAGAGCTAGATTAGTTAAAAATGTGATAGCTCCCAGTCTTCGAAAAAAAGAACAAAGCACCAGTGAAAGCAAAGTATTATTCCACACATTTTTAAATTTGGAAAATATGTATGCTTTTGCTGCATCTATATCACTCACAGGAGGGAGAACTTTAGATGATACATTACACAAGAAGAATTCCCAATCAAATAGTGTTTGACTTTTGTGGATCTACTTTCATGATTTAATTGAATGTCCCTGTGGACTTGAGTATATTGGGAGATTGACCAATTTTGAGAAAGCTGATGAATAGTCATAGATTCAATATCACGCTTTGACAAACATCTTTTTTTTACGTCATATAAGATCAAGTGAAAGGAAAGGATACTTACCTTGTAGGTTTCCTATGAATCCCTGTATGTCAGGCTTCTGTGGATCCTGTGTCCTGATCACCGAATGCAATCTGTAAACTAAGGAAAGGCATTGAGGCTCATTGTTTTTGAAAAAGGGTTTTTCAAGATTTTTATACTGATGACCTATCCTCAGGATAGGTCATCATTATGTGATTGGTGGGAATCCTACACCCAAAAGCCCCACCGATCAGCTGTTTTAAGACAGCACAGGCACTCCTGTCAGCACCGCTGTCTTCTTGCAGCTTACCAAGCACAACACCATACATTGTATAGCGGCTGTGCTTGGTATCTCGCTCGGCCCCATTCACTTGAGCTGCTCTTAGGCCACTTGACATATGAACATGTCATCACTCGGCCTAGGAAAACAGAGAGAAGGCCACGGCACTACTGTGAGCACCGCTGCCTTCTCGAACAGCTGTTCGGCTTGAGTCCCATGTGTCGGGCCTCCACCGATCAGATACTGATGACCTATCCAGAAGATCATCAGTATAAAAATCTCGAATGAATTTATGCCAAAGAGAAATTTGAATTAGAATTACTATTTTTAAATAAGAATATATTAGAAAATGTTTATGGACTGGCCGGAATACCAGTCTGGGTGTTTTATTTTTTATTTTTTATCCATTGCAACTTTCATCTCTAGACTGTATCTAGGCTGATGAAGACATCAAAACAATGTTGAAATGCGTTGCTCTTTTTATTCATGAAAAATAACATGAAGAAGTGTTTGCAACTTACATCTTCTTGTGGTTTTTCTATGAAAGTGCCACGTTAAAGGATGACCAAATCAGCTTCCTAATTGAGGAACTTGATTTCATTTAAACCCATAATGTATTTACATTTGAAGTGTGTCACCAAAAACATTAAAAAATAAGGGGGACCGCGATGGGTACTCAGTTCACACCCAGTTACGACAATCTTTAAACAGAGCCGTCAGTGCCTTCACTGCTACAAATATGCCACATGTGAATGGACTGTTCAAAAAACAGGAATGGAGGGCAACTCTTGGTGACTACTTGCTAATGTTTTTGTGGGAAGTGGAAGTACTAGCTGTACATTCATACTCAGCTTTTAATCATCGCACTGTGCAAAATAAATATGCTGGACAGATAATCCGGTTTCCTCACTGTAAGTAATTGCATTTCTGATGTGTAAATGGCATGAACATTCCAATAGATGCCCAAGTCAACAATTCTTCATCTGATGGAGGGGTCAACTCAGGACACAACCTGTATCGTATTACTGCATAATTTTTTTCTGTTTGCTATATTATATGGTGGTTACATATTCTGACATATTGTGCACAGATTGTAATTAGTTTCATCAGTCCCTCTTTGGCCGATCTTACATTCCTATATAAGACATAGACATACATAAGGCCAATTTCTATGAAAGCTAGTAATCAATCAGGTTTTTTGAAGTGTGGGAGGAAACTGCAAAAAAAAAGAGGACAATATGATGCTGGCCAACAATATGATGCTGGCCATACATTTAGATGGAGAGGGACATAAGCTGCTGCCAGACACATGTAGAAACAGCTTATCTATCGTGCGGAAAACAGGATCAAGCATTTCAAAAACCGACAGCCCAGTCCTTCTTTTCCACAAAATCTGCTGTCAGGGGAGAGTTTACAGGCCTCCATCCTAGGCCATATATACTGACTTGTTTGACAAAAAGAAGGCCAAGAATGTCACCTCATCGGCCATGCAACTGTCCCATCAATCTTTCACCTTAAACCACTCCCCCACTTGGCCGTGTGTACCCACAGTGACTGCCAGAGACCCAAGCCTTTTTGGTCTACATTAAGGAGAACCTTGAGAGATCATTCATCTGTAAGTCCTCTTCTCTGGCTAGAGATGCCCCTGAATTCTGAACTATTTGACAGGATTTGTGGAGCATAGATCTTCACTATATTGGATCTTCAGGGTGCCTCTAACCTGATCTGTATCTGAGAAGGAAGATGGCCTTTAAACCTTTGTCACTAACCACTGGACTGCCTTTATATTTACACCTTTGCTCAATAAAAGGTCACCCTAAACTGACATTAGTAAAACTCATTCACAGCAATTCCTAAATGGGTCCATCAGGGCAATACCTGTCCATTCCTGAGCATTAAAAGGGTTATCTCAAGTAGACAACCCCTGTCTATGGCACATGACCATTATATATAGGTGTGAAGGGTCTCCACTTGGGACCCCAGTCCATTGCCACACCGAGCAGCCCTTGCTCTGGAGCATTCAGGACAACTATTTATTACAGGGGCTGCAGTAAAGATATGTTTTTATATTGATTTGATCTGTTTTACCTGTGATGTGCCGTTCTCAAGTCCTTTCGATGTGACTTTCCCCTGTGCCTTGAATAAATAATGTACATTCAGCCAAGCTGGATATGTGTGTGGAACCCTCCAAATCTTTCTATTTAGGAGGCAAAATGTTTGGATGCTGCTTACCTGTAATCTCCTAAATATACATACTGTAACATACATTCAGCCAAGCATGTATTTGTGTGTACAGTGGTCCCTCAAGTTACAATATTAAATGGTTCCAGGAAAAACATTGTATGTTGAAACCATTGTAACTTGAGTAATTGGTTCCAAAGCCCAAAATGTCCTCCAAAATAAGTGAAGAGTTAACAAAAATAAGCAGATAACTAAGACAGATAAAACAAGTCCTTAGATATAACAGTCAGGAATAGCTGCTAACTATCAACTACTACAGCTATTGTACCAGAGAAGTGGCATTAATTGGTTGGATCTGAGTCTGAGGCATTGTATGTTCAGTCTAGTTTTAACTTACGATGGGTCAGAAAAGACCATTGTATGTTGAAAATATTGGATCCTGAGGTCATTGTATCTTGAGGGACCACTGTACTTATTTAGGAGGCATCGTACCTATTTTGACTGGTCTGTACCTCGCAAATCAAGTGCCAGCCCACTTTTTTTTATTCAGCCAGTCACCTGAGATTAAAAGTAGCCATACACATTAGTCTAAGGCTACATGCACATGACTGTATGTGTTTTGCGGTCCGCAAATTGCAGATCCGCAAAAAAAAAACGGATGACATCCGTATGCCATCCTTTTTTTTTTTTGTGGATCCATTACAACAATGCCTAAAACGGACAAGAATAGGACATGTTCTATTTTTTTTGTTGGGCTACGGAACGGACATACTGATGCGGACAGCACACTGAAATGAATGGGTCTGCATCCTATCCGCAAAAAAAAAACGGAACGGACACGGATACAAAATACGTTGTGCATGTAGCCTTAAGTTGATGAAAACTGACAATTTCAACCAAAACTATAATTCTTCGGGTGAAATTTATTTTAGTTGACCAATGATGGACTGTCGACTGACGAGAAGTTGGCCGTGTCTGTATGTGGTACAGTGGGCCATTACCTGAAAGATTGTCCTGCAGAAGAACGTTCCACGGTGAATATTGTTTATTCTTTGTCTGGTGTAATCTAACATGTATGGCCCAGTTTGAACTACAGAAATATGAACATCTGCATTATGATCATTCATCCAGATGATCAGTCATACACCAGTGGTTTGACCATTAACCCAGCTCATATTTGTATGGCAACATTCAGGCATCACAACATCACGTAGTCCAGAGCCTTCAAGGACGTTAATAAAATGCTGTTCCAGCTTTGTTAAGGGAGACCATGGTACTGTGATGTGCCTTTACAAGGGACCTGCAGAAACCCATGTGCTTGATGCCAAAAAAACTCATTCAGATGAACTGAACCAATTTTTTTATTCACAGAAATTTCTGTAAAAAAAATCTGAAGTGAAGACATCCTTATGCAGACGGTGGGGATATTTGTTAAACTGGTGTACTGTAAACAAAAGTAGCATCGTTACCCATGGAAATCTTTCATAATTTTACTGCATTGTGACAGGAAGTCATGAGATCACTGTGGCAGACACTCATGGGGAAAACAAAACCTGCAATTGTGTTGATTGCGAAAGAAAGGGGCACTGACAGAAGCATAACTTGAAGCACTCGCCACTCAAAGTAAAATCAGTAAAATGACCCTCAGCTATCATATGCCATTTCCAATGCATTTGGAAAGTCCTCAGACCCTATCACCTTGTTCTCATTTTGGCAAAAAAATAAAGTCTTTCCCATCAGTCTGCACTCAATACCCCAAAATGAGAAAGCGAAAATAGATTTTTAAAAATTGTTTCTAATTTATTAAAATGGAAAGACTAAAGTTTCACATGTACATACATATTCTGACTCTTTGCTATTACATTTGAAGTTTAGCTCTGGGGGCCTCCCATTTCTCTTGATCATCTTTGAGATGTTTCTACACCTTGATTGGAGCCCACCTGTGGTAAATTTAGTTAACTGGACATGATTTGGAAAGACACAGCCCTGTCTATATAAGGCCTCACAGATGTCAATGTATATCAGAGCAAATACCAGCCATGAGAAGGAAAGAACTGCCTGTAGAGCTCAGAAACAGGATTGTGTGGAGGTACAGATCTGGAGAAGGATACAAAAAATATCTGCTGCACTGAAAGTTCCCAAAAGCATAGTGTTCTCCATAATTCTTAAATGGAAGAAATTTGGAACAACCAGGACTTCCTAGGGCTAGCCGCCCCTCTCGGGGGAGAAGGGCCTTGGTAAGAGAGGTGACCAAGAACCCAATGTTCACTCTGGCTGAGCTCCAAAGATGCTGTGGCAGATGGGAGAAGCTTCTAGAAGGTCAAACATCACTTCACCAACCTGGGCTTTATGGCACAGTGGCCAGAAGGAAGTCTCTCCTCAGAAAAAGACACTTAAAAGCCCACCTGTAGTTTGCAAAAAAAAACACCTGAAGGACTGGTGAAACCAATATTGAACATTTTGGCCTCAGTTCTAAGTGGCATGTCTGAAGGAAACCAGGCACTGCTCATCACTTGCCCAATACCACCCCTACAATGAAGCATGGTGGCGGCAGCCTCATGCTGTTGGGGTGTTATTTAGCAACTGGGACAGGGAGACTGGTCAGGGTTGAGTCAAAGCTGAGTGGAGCAAAGTACAGAGATATTCAGAGATCTGCTTCTACATGTACAGTGACAGATATAATTAGATACTGCTACAGGTAGTAATACTGTATATAGTGTATATGTTCTTCTTCTTATTACACTACTGTTCACCTGATAGATACCTGGGCTGTTAACTGAAAACCAGGTCACATGATATATGTGAGGGTCTCATGACTGCTCACATGACTGATGCCATGTTTAGTCCTATCCAGCTCTTCTATGGATAATAATAATCTTTATATAGCGCCAACATATTCCGCAGCACCTTACAATTCAGGGGTTCATGTATAAACAGTCATAAATAACATAGCAACAGACAAGTCGATTATTACAACAAGAGGAATGAGGGCCCTGCTCGCAAGAGCTTACAATCTATGAGGGGATAGGGGTGACACAAAAGGTAGAAGTGCTTGTTATGTACGATAGTCCAGCCATCTTGGGAGAATAGGGGAGCAGATATAAAGCCACATGAACCGGTCAGCAGCCAATATACAAAGTGCTTCTGGGTGCAGTGGAGGCTCAGCTTTAGGGAATGATAAATGGGCTATGGGAGGTTAGATCAAGGGAGGTGATAGGCCACCCTGAAAAGATGTGTTTTTAGCAAAGGCTTAAAACTGTGCATGTTGTGATTAAGCCTGATTTCTTGGGGTAGGGCATTTAAGAGAACTGGTGCAGCTCAGGAGAAATCTTGGAGCCGGGAGAGAGAGGTTCGGATTTTTGTGGAAGTCAGACTTAAGTCATTGGCTGAACGGAGAGCACGGGTAGGGTGGTAGACAGAGATGAGGGAAGAGATGTAGGGTGGTGCAGCACTGTGGAGGGCGAGCAGTTTGAAATGGATTCTATAGTGTTTGCGTAGCCAGTGCAATGACTAACACAGGGCGGAGGCATCAGAGTAGCGGTTGGACAGATAGGTGACCCTGGCAGCTGCATTAAGAATAGATTGGAGAGGGTAGAGTCTGGTGAGGGGGAGGCCAATTAATGGTGAGTTGCAGTAATCAAGGCGGGAGTGGATCAGGGCAACAATGAGAGTTTTGTTGTTTCCATAATGAGAAAGGGGCGGATTCTAGAGATATTTTTGAGGTGCAGGCAACATGAGCGGAAGAGAGATTAAATATAGGGGGTAAAAGAAATATCAGTGTCAAAAGTCACCCCAAGACAGCGGGCGTGCTGCCTAGGAGTGATGACGGTGTTGCACACCGAGAGGCAGACATCAGGTTTAAGTAGGTTAGTAGATGGAGAGAACACAAGAAGTTCAGTATGGAGGCATTTTACAGGACTAAAATGGGCCATACCATTTTTTTTCTTTAGGGAGAGGCAAAAACAAGGAAAACACAGATGGAAAAAAAGCAGTCTGGTTTGAGACCTGCACTTATACAAGCAGCCAAACAACGTGAGCTTGTGAGCATTCGCGTGTTTGATTTCAAGTGTGTGTTTGTATTAAGTGTGTGACTTTAAAATACGTGACTTGAGATTCAGGGACTTTAGGAGGGAACTACAGTAAGTTAGATTCTTATCACTGCACTATATTGTATTTTTTCCTCTTTTCTTGCGTAATCCCCATTTAGTATGTGTTCCATTATTGACAACGCAGTCCAGAGCACATCTTGTCTAATGTATGCAGTCCTGGAACAGCCATTTGAGGGTGCATATTTTTGTTCAAAATGTGAGCAAATTGCCAGTTTGGAATCGCACATCGAGTATCTAACCGGGCGAGTTTCAACACTGAGAAGCGTTGACAATTTGGAAAAGAGTTTGCTGCTCACTGAGCAAGCACTCTATGGGGTAGATGTGGAGGAGAGTGATAGCGAGGAGGCTCAGGAAAGTGAGGTAGCTAATTGGATAACAGTTATAAAGCGGGGAAGAGGGAAGAGTGCCAGGGAGGCTAGCCCTGATCTGACACACCCCAACAAGTTTACAAGGTTGGCAGATGAGGGGGATGTCAGTTCAGAGAGAGCACTGCTGCAGCCGGACACTTCCTCTGCCAGTTAGGGGAATGTCAGCTCCGGTAAGCAGGGGACCAGGAGAGCAGGGCAGGCCAGACAGGTGCTGGTAGTGGGAGACTCCATTATTAGGGGAACAGATAGGGAAATCTGTCACAAAGACCGGGATCGTCGAACAGTGTGTTGTCTTCTTGGCGCTCGAGTTCGACACATCGCGGATCGGGTTGACAGATTACTGGTAGGGGCTGGAGAGGATCCAGCAGGCATGGTCCATATCGGAACCAATGTCAAAGTTAGAGGTAGGTGGAGCATCCTTAAAAATGATTTTAGGGATTTAAGTTTAAAGCTTAGGGCAAGGACTTTAAAGCTAGTGTTTTCCGAAATACTACCTGTACCACAGGCCATACAATAAAGGCAGCGGGAGATTAGGGAGGTTACAAAGTGGCTCAAGAACTGGTGTAGGAAGGAGGGGTTTGGGTTCCTGGAGAACTGGGCCGACTTCTCTGTCGGCTACAGGCTCTATCGTAGAGATGGGCTGCACCTCAATGGGGAAGGGGCAGCTGTGCTGGGGAGAAAGATGACTAGAAGGTTGGAGGAGTGTTTAAACTAGGGACTGGGGGGAAGGGTAATTATGTTATAGGATGGGAAGATAGTGCAGATAGAGACTGGGGCAAGGTAATGGGACTGGGGGAGGAATGGAAAGAGGGACTAGAACAGTTCAGAAGGAAAGGTGTAGGGTACAATGCCAGAAGCCTGACTAATAAAACTGGTGAACTGGAATTAGTGATGTGTGAGAAGGACTATGACATAGTGGGAATAACTGAGACATGGCTGGATGATAGCTATAACTGGGCAGTTAATGTACAAGGTTACAGTCTGTTTAGAAAGGATCGCGAAAACCGGGGAGGGGGAGGGGTCTGCCTTTATGTAAAGTCCTGTCTGAAGCCCACAGTCCGAGAAGATATAAGTGAGGGACATGAACATGTGGTCACTGTGGGTAGAGATACATGGAGCTAAAAACAATAATAAATTACTAATAGGAGTTTATTATAAACAACCTAATATACCAGAGTCCACAGAAAATCTACTACTAAATGAGCTAGACAAGGCGGCAAATCATAATGAGGTGGTTATTATGGGGGACTTCAACTACCCAGATATAGACTGGGAAACTGAAACCTGTACATTAGGGATCGACCGATTATCGGTTTTACCGATATTATCGGCCGATATTCAGTATTTTGACCATTATCGGCATCTATTTTGCTGATATTCCGATAACTTATTAGGAACACAGATCGCGCAGGAAGCAGTGTCTCCCTTCCCCTGTGCTGCTGCCGCTGCCACCAATGAGAGGAAGGAGGACAAGAGAAGGGGAGGGGCTGTGGCCGCTGCGCTACCAATGAAGATAAGTCTTTCATTAATTCATATACAGGAGGCGGGAACTGGCTGCAGAATCACATAGCCGGCTCCCGACCTCTATGAGCAATAGCTGCGATCTGCGGTAGTTAATCCCTCCGGTACCGCGGATCGCAGCTACCGCTCATAGAGGTCGGAAGCCGGCTATGTGATTCTGCAGCCAGTTCCCGCCTCCTGTATATGAATGAATGAGAGATTTCTCTTCATTAGTGGCGCAGTGCGCCCCCCAGTATTAATCATTGGTGGTGCAGTGCGCCCCCCACTACAGTACTAAAAACATTGGTGGCGCAGTGCGCCCCCCACCCAAGCCCCCCCCCCCCAGTTTTAATCATTGGTGGCAGTGGCCACAGGATCCCCTCTCCCCTGCTCCTCCAATCGGAGCCCCAGCAGTGTAATCCTGGGGCTCCGATCGGTTACCATGACAGCCAGGACGCTATTGAAGCCCTGGCTGCCATGGTAAGCTCCATGCTGCTGTGTGCACAAAGCACAGAGCAGCAGGGACAGTGTGAGCTCCTATTCACCCTGATAGAGTCCTGATAGTCCTGATAGAGATCTATCAGGGTGAATAGGACAAGGGTTCTAGTCCCTAAGGGGGCTAAAATTTAGTAAAAAAAACAAAACACCAAAATAGTAAGTATAAATGAAGAAGAAAGATTTACAAAAAAAAAAACTACACGTTAACAATAAACATATAAATTTTCAGCAGATTTGTGTAGTAATTTTAGAATTTTTTTCAAAAAAGAAAATTCCCAGAATATTGGTATAAATTATCGGCTATCGGCTTGAAAGTTCAGAAATTATCGGTATCGGCCCTAAAAAATCTATATCGGTCGATCCCTACTGTACATATCATAAAGAAGACAGGATCTTACCAATAACCAAAGACAATTACCTTTCCTAACTGGTTAAAGACCCGACTAGAGGGACGGCCATACTGGACTTAGTATTAACCAATAGACCAGACAGAACAACAGATGTGCAGGTCGGGGGACACCTGGGAAATAGTGACCATAAAGTATTAACCTTTCAATTGTCATTCAAAAGAGTGTTTCTAAACTTCAAAAAAGCTAAATTTAGCCAACTAAGGGAGGTCATAGGCCTAACTAACTGGGACAAAGTCCTCAAAAATAAATATACATCCGCAAAATGGGATTTTTTTAAAAGCATCCTAAAATCAAATTGTGAGAGGTACAAACCGGATTCCAAAAAAGTTGGGACGCTAAACAAATTGTGAATAAAAACTGAATGCAATGATGTGGAGATGGCAAATGTCAATATTTTATTTGTAATAGAACGTAGATGACAGATCAAACGTTTAATTCGAGTAAATGTATCATTTTAAAGGAAAAATACGTTGATTCCAGTTTTCACGGTGTCAACAAATCCCCAAAAAGTTGGGACAAGTAGCAATAAGAGGCTGGAAAAAGTTAATTTGAGCATAACGAAGAGCTGGAAGACCAATTAACACTAATTAGGTCAATTGGCAACATGATTGGGTATAAAAAGAGCTTCTCAGAGTGGCAGTGTCTCTCAGAAGCCAAGATGGGTAGAGGATCACCAATTCCCACAATGTTGCGCAGAAAGATAGTGGAGCAATATCAGAAAGGTGTTACCCAGCGAAAAATTGCAAAGACTTTGCATCTATCATCATCAACTGTGCATAACATCATCCGAAGATTCAGAGAATCTGGAACAATCTCTGTGCGTAAGGGTCAAGGCCGTAAAACCATACTGGATGCCCGTGATCTCCGGGCCCTTAAACGACACTGCACCACAAACAGGAATGCTACTGTAAAGGAATTTACAGAATGGGCTCAGGAATACTTCCAGAAACCATTGTCAGTGAACACAATCCACCGTGCCATCCACCGTTACCAGCTGAAACTCTACAGTGCAAAGAAGAAGCCATTTCTAAGCAAGATCCACAAGCTCAGGCGTTTTCACTGGGCCAGGGATCATTTAAAATGGAGTGTGGCAAAATGGAAGACTGTTCTGTGGTCAGACGAGTCATGATTCGAAGTTCTTTTTGGAAATCTGGGACGCCATGTCATCCGGACCAAAGAGGACAAGGACAACCCAAGTTGTTATCAACGCTCAGTTCAGAAGCCTACATCTCTGATGGTATGGGGTTGCATGAGTGCGTGTCGCATGGGTAGCTTGCATGTCTGGAAAGGCACCATCAATGCAGAAAAATATATTCAGGTAGAACAACATATGCTCCCATCCAGACGTCATCTCTTTCAGGGAAGACCCTGCATTTTTCAACAAGATAATGCCAGACCACATTCTGCATCAATCACAACATCATGGCTGCGTAGGAGAAGGATCCGGGTACTGAAATGGCCAGTCTGCAGTCCAGATCTTTCACCTATAGAGAACATTTGGCGCATCATAAAGAGGAAGGTGCAACAAAGAAGGCCCAAGACGATTGAACAGTTAGACGCCTGTATTAGACAAGAATGGGAGAGCATTCCTATTTCTAAACTTGAGAAACTGGCCTCCTCGGTCCCCAGACGTCTGTTGAGTGTTGTAAGAAGAAGGGGAGATGCCACACAGTGGTGAAAATGGCCTTGTCCCAACTTTTTGGGGATTTGTTGACACCATGAAATTCTGATTCAACATATTTTTCCCTTAAAATGGTACATTTTCTCAGTTTAAACTTTTGTTCCGTGATTTATGTTCTATTCTGAATAAAATATTAGAAGTTGGCACCTCCACATCATTGCATTCAGTTTTTATTCACGATTTGTATAGTGTCCCAACTTTTTGGGAATCCGGTTTGTACATACCTTATGGGAATAAAAGGTCAAGGAACAAGAAAAAACCAATGTGGATAAATAGAAATGGAAATAAAGCAATAAATGACAAAAAGAAAGCATTTAAATCACTAAAACAGGAGGGTAGCGAGGAAGCACTGAAAAAAATTGAATATGTAAAAACAAATAAAAGCAGCCAAACTAGAGACTGAGAGATTAATTGCCAAATAGAGCAAAACTAACCCTAAATTGTTCTTAAATTATATAAATGGTAAAAAGTATAAATCTGAAGGTGTTAGCCCTTTACAGAGTAATGAGGAAGGAGTTGCAGAGAGCGACGAGGAGAAAGCAAAGCTATTAAACATTTTTTTCTCCACTGTATTCACTAAGGAAAATAAACTGTCAGATGAAATGCAGAATATAAAAGTTAATTCCCCATTAAAAGTGCCTTGTCTGACCCAGGAAGAAGTACAGTGGCATCTTAAAAAGATTAAAATAAACAAATCGCCAGGACCAGATGGCATAGACCCCCATATCCTAAGAGAATTAAGTAATGTCATAGCTAAACCCTTATTTCTGATATTTAAGAACTCTATACTGACAGGGAGTGTTCCACAGGATTGGTGCATAGCAAACGTGGTGCCAATATTCAAAAAGGGTCCAAAAACAGAGCCCGGAAACTATAGGCTAGTAAGTTTAACATCTGTCGTGGGTAAACTTAAAGGGACTCTGTCACCACTTTCTAACCCCCCCTTTTCAAAGTATTGTTATCTGCATGGCGCCCCTGTGATTATAAATGTGTTGTTAGAAGTTAAATTCGCCGTCTCCTTTTGATAAAAAGAGCTTTTATCTAACCTGTCAATCTTCTTGATAAGGTGCCCAGGGCGTTTCTTTTCGTCTCAATCTGCCGCCCGCCGCCGCCACCGTTGGTGCCCAGCTCCTCCCCTCATGCTTTCAGCGCCGCCTGAATGTAATCAAATACGCCTCCGGCTCTCTCTGTGCCCCCTCCTCCTTTTCAAGGAGGAGGGCTGCAGTGCTCGTCTGATGAGGAGGTTGAGCGAAGTGCGCGCATGCGCACTTCGCTCAATGAGGCTGATTGTAAATGTCCGCACGGGCGCATCAGGCACAGCCCTGTGCGCACGCGCGGGATCTTTGAAAAGGAGGAGGGGGCACAGAGAGAGCCGGAGGCGTATTTGATTACATTCAGGCGGCGCTGAAAGCATGAGGGGAGGAGCTGGGCACCAACGGTGGCGGCGGCGGGCGGCAGATTGAGACGAAAAGAAACGCCCTGGGCACCTTATCAAGAAGATTGACAGGTTAGATAAAAGCTCTTTTTATCAAAAGGAGACGGCGAATTTAACTTCTAACAACACATTTATAATCACAGGGGCGCCATGCAGATAACAATACTTTGAAAAGGGGGGGTTAGAAAGTGGTGACAGAGTCCCTTTAAGGTTTTCTAATAGATGCTATCTTGGAGCACCTCAATGAAAATAAGCAAATAACGCCATATCAGCATGGCTTCATGACGGATCGGTCATGTCAAACTAATTTAATCAGTTTCTATGAGGAGGTAAGTTCTAGACTTGACAGCGGCGAATCAATGGATGTCGTATATCTGGACTTCTCCAAAGCATTTGATACTGTACTGCATAAAAGGTTAGTATATAAAATAAGAATGCTTGGACTGGGAGAAAACGTCTGTATGTGGGTAAGTAACTGGCTCAGTGATAGAAAACAGAGGGTGGTTATTAACGGGTACACACTCAGATTGGGTCACTGTCACTAGCGGAGTACCTCAGGGGTCAGTATTAGGCCCTATTCTCTTCAATATATTTATTAATGATCTTGTAGAAGGCTTGCACAGTAAAAAACCAATTTTTGCAGATGACACTAAACTGTGTAAAGTAATAGACACGGAAGAGGACAGTATACTGCTACAGATAGATCTGGATAAATTTGAGGCTTGGGCAGAGAAGTAGCAGATGAGGTTTAACACTGACAAATGTAAGGTTATGCACATGGGAAGGAATAATACAAGTCACCCGTACATACTAAATGGTAAAACACTGGGTAACACTGACATGGAAAAGGACCTAGGAATTTTGGTGAACAGCAAACTAAGCTGTAGAAACCAGTGTCAGGCAGCTGCTGCCAAGGCCAATAAGATAATGGGTTGCATCAAAAGGGCATAGATGCCCGTGATGAGAACATAGTCCTACCACTTTACAAATCATTAGTCAGACCACACATGGAGTACTGTGTACAGTTCTGGGCTCCTGTGAACAAAGCAGACATAGCAGAGCTGGAGAGGGTTCAAAGGAGGGCAACTAAAATAATAACCGGAATGGGTGTACTACAGTACCCTGAAAGATGATCAAAATTAGGGTTATTCACGTTAGAAAAAAGACAACTGAGGGGAGATCTAATTACTATGTATAAATATATCAGGGGACAGTACAGAGATCTCTCCCATCATCTATTTATCCCCAGGACTGTAACTGTGACGAGGGGACACCCTCAGCGTCTGGAGGAAAGAAGGTTTGTACACAAACATAGAAGAGGATTCTTTACGGTAAGAGCAGTGAGACTATGGAACTCTCTGCCTGAGGAGGTGGTGATAGGGAGTACAATAAAGGAATTCAAGAGGGGCCTGGATGTGTTTCTGGCTATAGCTACTAGAGAGGGGTCGTTGATCCAGGGAGTTATTCTGATTGAAATAGTATTGGACCGGCACTCAAACATATGGGTTCATGCAGAGAACTATGGTAAAATAGTGCAATTTAATAAAACATATAATACATAAAAACATACATACACATAATAGTGGGATGGATGAGGCAATAAGTAAATTAACTCAAATAAAGTCCATACAGTGCAAGTTGTTCGAGGGAAATTGTTACTGTCCCATATTTGTGCGAATATTTTCAGGAAAATCGATTGCAAACACTATCCAAATAATGAATAGTAAAAATCGATAGCAAATACACTGCGTGCAGAATTATTAGGCAAATGAGTATTTTGACCACATCATCCTCTTTATGCATGTTGTCTTACTCCAAGCTGTATAGGCTCGAAAGCCTACTACCAATTAAGCATATTAGGTGATGTGCATCTCTGTAATGAGAAGGGGTGTGGTCTAATGACATCAACACCCTATATTAGGTGTGCATAATTATTAGGCAACTTCCTTTCCTTTGGCAAAATGGGTCAAAAGAAGAACTTGACAGGCTCAGACAAGTCAAAAATAGTAAGATATCTTGCAGAGGGATGCAGCACTCTTAAAATTGCAAAGCTTCTGAAGCGTGATCATCGAACAATCAAGCGTTTCATTCAAAATAGTCAACAGGGTCGCAAGAAGCGTGTGGAAAAACCAAGGCGCAAAATAACTGCCCATGAACTGAGAAAAGTCAAGCGTGCAGCTGCCAAGATGCCACTTGCCACCAGTTTGGCCATATTTCAGAGCTGCAACATCACTGGAGTGCCCAAAAGCACAAGGTGTGCAATACTCAGAGACATGGCCAAGGTAAGAAAGATTGAAAGACAACCACCAGTGAACAAGACACACAAGCTGAAACGTCAAGACTGGGCCAAGAAATATCTCAAGACTGATTTTTCTAAGGTTTTATGGACTGATGAAATGAGAGTGAGTCTTGATGGGCCTGTGGCTGGATTGGTAAAGGGCAGAGAGCTCCAGTCCGACTCAGACGCCAGCAAGGTGGAGGTGGAGTACTGGTTTGGGCTGGTATCATCAAAGATGAGCTTGTGGGGCCTTTTCGGGTTGAGGATGGAGTCAAGCTCAACTCCCAGTCCTACTGCCAGTTTCTGGAAGACACCTTCTTCAAGCAGTGGTACAGGAAGAAGTCTGCATCCTTCAAGAAAAACATGATTTTCATGCAGGACAATGCTCCATCACATGCGTCCAAGTACTCCACAGCGTGGCTGGCAAGAAAGGGTATAAAAGAAGAAAATCTAATGACATGGCCTCCTTGTTCACCTGATCTGAACCCCATTGAGAACCTGTGGTCCATCATCAAATGTGAGATTTACAAGGAGGGAAAACAGTACACCTCTCTGAACAGTGTCTGGGAGGCTGTGGTTGCTGCTGCACGCAATGTTGATGGTGAACAGATCAAAACACTGACAGAATCCATGGATGGCAGGCTTTTGAGTGTCCTTGCAAAGAAAGGTGGCTATATTGGTCACTGATTTGTTTTTGTTTTGTTTTTGAATGTCAGAAATGTATATTTGTGAATGTTAAGATGTTATATTGGTTTCACTGGTAAAAATAAATAATTGAAATGGGTATATATTTGTTTTTTGTTAAGTTGCCTAATAATTATGCACAGTAATAGTCACCTGCACACACAGATATCCCCCTAAAATAGCTAAAACTAAAAACAAACTAAAAACTACTTCCAAAAATATTCAGCTTTGATATTAATGAGTTTTTTGGGTTCATTGAGAACATGGTTGTTGTTCAATAATAAAATTAATCCTCAAAAATACAACTTGCCTAATAATTCTGCACTCCCTGTAGTCTTCAACTGTAATGAGTGTAGTACTCCCTTTTGCGCAGCTGTGTGGCGTCCCACGTGTAAGAGTGCTTACCTTGGTGTCGGTTTAATCAAATGCAAACGGCAAGGTGTAATTGCTTAACTGACATCATAAAATCGGATCTCCGTAAGATCGCTTCAATTATCGCGAGATGAGCTGTTTCTTTTTCTTTCTCTTTCGTATGATACAGAACTCTGTTAATCGCGGCTAAAAACGTGGTGAAGCTTCGATCTTATGATCATAGATTATTATCAGTGTCCAGCCGTTAATAATAAAGTCGACCTCCAGTCGATTTGCTTACTCTTTCAATATTGCATGGCCATGCTTCGAATTTCGGACTCTTTATGAATATCCCATCGATCCAGTTATTCTGATTGCCTGATTGGAGTCGGCAGGAATTTTTTTCCCCTTAAGTGAGTAAAATTGGCTTCTACTTCACAGTTTTTTTTTTGCCTTCCTCTGGATCAACTTGCAGAATGACAGGCCGAACTGGATGGACAAATGTCTTTTTTCGGCCTTATAAACTATGTTACTTTGTCTATGAGTAAAATCTTAAAAGATGTAAATTAGAAAGTTGTTAAATAAATAAATGTCAACATTGAAACCGGAATACCTCTTTAATGTATTGAACACACAAATCAATTTTTTTTTGTTTTTTTTACTAATTAAATGCAGATTGTATTTCTCATTAATCTTTTTATCCCTTTTTATATTACACTGGGATCTAGAGCTGGTGATGTGAATTCCACGAGTCTGTGCCTAAACACGTTACTTAGAATGCATGGCTACTGCTGCTCTTTTTAATAAAAATGTAATGGAAATTTTCTGGCTGTGAATTATATTTAGCAGGACTATTGATATGTTACACGGTAGACATTACAAAAAATGACTCTGTGACTCCATAACTTGATGCTGTTGATTTAATACATGGGATATAGGGAAAGCAGTAGACCTCCATTGACTGTGTGGAACCCCAGTATTGATTATCAGTGTAGTCTCTGCAGAGGCGGGTGAAATAATTCACACTGCAGGGCTGAGGAGAAGAGCAATCTCTGCACACGGAGGCCCAACACCTAAAGAGGACCTGTCACCTCTCCTGAGATGTCTGTGTTAGTAACTACTTGCATTCCCCATTTAATAACCATTCTGGAGCATCTATTCTTATGTCTCCACTGAACATTGTGCCTTTCCTCCGTTATTCCTCCTAGAAGTTTATGAGTAAAAGTCCATATCTGTGTTTTGATCATTTGGAGGGGGGTGTCCCTGCACAGTCTGACACTGGCAGCACTGATTGCACAGTGTCAGACTGGGCAGAGACACAATCCCAAACGGTAACACCCAGATGGACCTTTACTCATAATTTTCTAGCCGGAATAATAGAGGCACAATGTACAGTAGACAGTGGCGTCTCTAGCTTTCAAATTTTGGGGGGGCACACTGGGGGCCAGGACAAAAGTAGGGGGGGCAGCTATAACGATACATTTACACAAGTACGCTTAGAAATGCTGCAATACTTTACCCAATACCTAAAACCGCAACAGGGAAGAAAAGTCCTGCTGTCTGTGGTTTAAAAAAAAAAAAAAAAAAAAATCACTCAGATTTCAACATGTCCTAGCTGCCTGTGGATGACACTTTTATAGGGAGGGGGATCTGTGGATGACACTGCTATGGGGGGGGGATCTGTGGATGACACATACCGTATATAGCATCTTATGCTATATGTGTCATCCACAGATCCACCCCATGACAGGGTCATCCCCATTTCCCCCTCTATAACAGTGTCATCCACAGATCCCCCTCTCTATAACAGTGTCATCCACAGATCCCCCTCTCTATAACAGTGTCATCCACAGATCCCCCTCTCTATAACAGTGTCATCCACAGATCTCCCTCCCCGCCGCTCACAGGAGTGTACATTTGACATTTCTAAACTGTAATCCATATCCTGCAGTAACTAACTTTAAATCCGGATTCAAGGGCCGCTCATCTCTACTAGTACCTTAACCTTACACCACTCGGCTAGCTTCGATAACAGGGCCAGGCTACAGCCTTCAGGTACTGCCTGTTAGTTGTTACCGAGCGAGTGCTGATTTCTGCAAGTCAGAGGATACGGATTACAGTTTAGAAGAAATGTACACTCCTGTGAGCGGTCCAGTGGCGGATCCAGAGGCTGGTCTCGGGAGGGGCACTTCCAGATTATTTTCTGTCCACCGCCACAGAACAAGGGTGCTTATAGAACAGACTCCACAGTGTAGAGGTATACTGTATATTGTGTGGCACAGTGTAGCGGTATACTGTATATTGTGTGGCACAGTGTAGCGGTATACTGTATATTGTGTGGCACAGTGTAGAGGTATACTGTATATTGTGTGGCACAGTGTAGAGGTATACTGTATATTGTGTGGCACAGTGTAGCGGTATACTGTATATTGTGTGGCACAGTGTAGAGGTATACTGTATATTGTGTGGCACAGTGTAGAGGTATACTGTATATTGTGTGGCACAGTGTAGCGGTATACTGTATATTGTGTGGCACAGTGTAGCGGTATACTGTATATTGTGTGGCACAGTGTAGAGGTATACTGTATATTGTGTGGCACAGTGTAGAGGTATACTGTATATTGTGTGGCACAGTGTAGCGGTATACTGTATATTGTGTGGCACAGTGTAGAGGTATACTGTATATTGTGTGGCACAGTGTAGAGGTATACTGTACATTGTGTGGCACAGTGTAGAGGTATACTGTACATTGTGGGGCACAGTGTAGCGGTATACTGTACATTGTGGGGCACAGTGTAGAGGTATACTGTATATTGTGTGGCACAGTGTAGCGGTATACTGTATATTGTGTGGCACAGTGTAGCGGTATACTGTATATTGTGTGGCACAGTGTAGAGGTATACTGTATATTGTGTGGCACAGTGTAGAGGTATACTGTATATTGTGTGGCACAGTGTAGCGGTATACTGTATATTGTGTGGCACAGTGTAGAGGTATACTGTATATTGTGTGGCACAGTGTAGAGGTATACTGTACATTGTGTGGCACAGTGTAGAGGTATACTGTACATTGTGGGGCACAGTGTAGCGGTATACTGTACATTGTGGGGCACAGTGTAGGCTATATGTGTATAACAAACATATTTCACATGAAAACTTACAGTTACTTGGCTTGGCCCTTGGGGATCTCGGACGCCACTTCACCACATTGGCCGGGGGCTCGGCGGAGCTGATGTTCTGTTTCATCCTAATGAGAAAGATTTCATAATAAGGATTTGGAGAAGGGGCAGAGGGATAGCAGAGCAGGGAGAGGCTGGTGCTGCTACTAGGGGGCTCATACCATGGGGGAGTAATAAAGCCCACCTTAATGCCCCCCCAGTAGAAATAATTCTCCTTATAATGTGACAGTGCAAAAATACCCCCTTGTAATGCCCCCAGGTGAGCTAATGTCCCCATAATGGGCCAGTGTAAAATACCCCTATATAGTGCCCCCAGTAAATGCCCCCATAGTGCTCCTCTCCCCCTTCCCTCCTAGTGCCCCCCATAATGTACCAGTATAAAATGCCCCATATATAGTGCCCCAGTAGATGCCCTCAGTGTCCCCCATAATTTGCAAGTATAAAATACCCCTTCTTAGTGCCCCGGTAGATGACTCCATAGTACTCCTCTCCCCCCTTCCCCATAGTACCCACCATAATTTGTCCCAGTATAAAATGCTACTGTACAGAGCCCCCCATATAAAATACCCCTTCTTTGTGGCCTCAGTAGATGCCCCTATAGTGCCCACCAATAACGTGCCAGTAACAAGTGCCCCCATCACGTGCCAATAACAAGACCCCTCCATCACGTGCCAGTAATAAGCTGCCCCCTCCAATGTGCCAGTAATAAGCTGCCCCCCCAATGTGCCAGTAATAAGCTGCCCCCCCAATATGCCAGTAATAAGCTGCCCCCCCAATGTGCCAGTAATAAGCTGCCCTCCCAATGTGCCAATAATAAGCTGCCCCCCCAATATGCCAGTAATAAGCTGCCCCCCCAATGTGATGTGCCAGTAATAAGCTGCCCCGCCAATGTGCCAGTAATAAGCTGCCCCTCCCAATGTGCCAAGAATAAACTGCCCCCCCAATGTGCCAAGAATAAGCTGCCCCCCCCAATGTGCCAAGAATAAGCTGCCCCCCCCCAATGTGCCAAGAATAAGCTGCCCCCCCCAATGTGCTAAGAATAAGCTGCGCCCCCCCAATGTGCCAAGAATAAGCTGCGCCCCCCCCAATGTGCCAAGAATAAGCTGCCCCCCCCCAATGTGCCAAGAATAAGCTGCCTCCCCCCCCCCATGTGCCAAGAATAAGCTGCCTCCCCCCCCCCAATGTGCCAAGAATAAGCTGCCTCCCCCCCCCAATGTGCCAAGAATAAGCTGCCTCCCCCCCCCCCCCCCCAATGTGCCAATAACACTGTTGTAAAAAAAAAAAAAAATCATACTTACCTCTATGTCAGCGATGCGATGCAGGCCTCTTCTTCCGGCCTGTGTCCCGCGCTGTATGGCTCCGCCTGCGGCCTCTGATAGGCTGCCGGCCTAGTGCCTGCAGCCTATCAGAGAAAGGGGAAGGGACACGCCTCTCCCTCCCCTGCCGCAGCACACAGGCCGGCAGATGAATATGGAGATGAGCGCAATGGAAGCGCTCATCTCCCTGGCTGTGCCCAACTGCGGCGGCTAACTTGGGGGGGCACGGGCATTTTAGTTGGGGGGCACAGCATGATGTAGGGGGGGCCGTGGCCCCCTCTGGCCCCCCCCTGGCGACGCCACTGACAGTAGAGGCATAAGAATAGATGCTCAAGATTTGTAATTCCACTGGAAGGCAATTTTTTTTTTTTAAAGACATGTCAGGAGAGATGACAGGATATTTTAAATTTTCTCTTCGATTGATGATAAACTATATCTAGGAGTCTGGAGTTCTTCTAGTGGTTAGCAATGTTTTTCTTTCTTTTCATCATAGCCATTATTTTTTTTTCCCATTGCCATTGCTGTATGAGGGCTTGTTTTATGTAGGACGTTGTTGTATTTTTTAAAAGTGTGATTTTGGTTTAAAATTGTATAACTTTTTGCGGGTCAGATGTGGACCCATTCACTTCAATGAGGCTGCAAAAGATGAGGACACCACACCGTGTACAGTCCACATCCGTATGTCCATTCATTGGCATCTTCAAAAATATAGAACATGTCCTATTCTTGTCTGCATTACAGACAAGGGTAGGACTGTTCTATTGTGGCCAGGATGTTCCGTTCCCCAAAATGTGGAATGCACGCGGCCAGCATCCGTGTTTTACGGATCCGCAATTTGCGGACCGCAAAACAGGCAACGGTCATGTGCATGAACCCTAATTCCAAGAGCCATAACATTTTATTTTACTATTCTCATAGATGAATGAGCAAAAAACCCAGCCATTTTAGCATTGTTTTATGAAGTTTTTTCCTCCCACAGTAAATGATGTGATGATTTCATAGTTCAGGTTGTTCCAAATGTAGCCATGTAATTATGCCTGTTTTTATTTTTTTCCCATTAAAAACGTGTGTGGGAGGGGGGAGGGGGGGGGGGGTATGTGGATGTTAAAAACAAATAAAAAATTTTGGATTTTTATTGAGCCTTTAACCCCTTTAGGACACAGCCTTATTTCACCTTAAGGACCAGGCCATTTTTTGCAAATCTGACCAGTGTCACTTTAAGTGGTGATAACTTTAAAACGCTTTGACTAATCCAGGCCATTCTCAAAATTGCTTTTTCGTCACATATTGTACTTCATGACACTGGTAAAATGAAGTAAAATTTTTTTTTTTATTATTTATAAAAAAATACCAAATTTACCAAAAATTTGTAAAAAAATTGCAAACTTCCAAGTTTCAATTTCTCTACTTCTATAATACATAGTAATACCTCCAAAAATTGTTATTTCTTTACATTCCCCATATGTCTACTTCATGTTTGGATAATTTTGGGAATTATATTTTATTTTTTGGGGATGTTACAAGGCTTAGAAGTTTAGAAGCAAATCTTGAAATTTTTCAGAAATTTTCAAAAACCCAATTTTTAGGGACCAGTTCAGGTCTGAAGTCACTTTGCGAGGCTTACATAATAGAAACCACCCCAAAATGACCCCATTCTAGAAACTATACCCCTCAAGGTATTCAAAACTGATTTTACAAATGTCGTTAACCCTTTAGGTGTTCCACAAGAATTAATGGAAAATTGAGATATAATTTCAAAATTTCGCTTTTTTGGCAGATTTTCCATTTTAATATTTTTTTTCCAGTTACAAAGCAAGGGTTAACAGCCAAACAAAACTCAATATTTATGGCCCTGATTCTGTAGTTTACAGAAACACCCCATATGTGGTCATAAACTGCTGTACGGGCACACACGGCAGGGCGCAGAAGGAAAGGAATGCCATACGGTTTTTGGAAGGCAGGTTTTGAGGGACTGTTTTTTTTTTACACCATGTCCCATTTGAAGCCCCCCTGATGCAACCCTAGAGTAGAAACTCCATAAAAGTGACCCCATATAAGAAACTACACCCCTCAAGGTATTCAAAACTGATTTTACAAACGTTGTTAACCCTTTAGGTGTTCCACAAGAGTTATTGGCAAATGGAGATGAAATTTCTGTAGTTTACAGAAACACCTCATATGTGGTCGTAAACTGCTGTACGGGCACACGGCAGGGTGCAGAAGGAAAGGAATGCCATACGGTTTTTGGAAGGCAGGTTTTTTGACACCATGTCCCAATTGAAGCCCCCCTGATGCACCCCTAGTGTAGAAACTCCATAAAAGTGACCCCATCTAAGAAACTACACCCCTCAATGTATATAAAACTGATTTTACAAACGTTGTTAACCCTTTAGGTGTTCCACAAGAGTTATTGGCAAATGGAAATAAAATTTCAGAATTTCAATCTTTTGACCCCATTTTAGAAATTACGGGATAGGGTGGAAGTTTTGTTGGTACTAGTTTAGGGTACATATGATTTTTGGTTGCTCTATATTACACTTTTTGTGAGGCAAGGTAACAAGAAATAGCTGTTTTGGCACAGTTTTTATTTTTTGGTATTTACAACATTCATCTGACAGGTTAGATCATGTGGTATTTTTATAGACCAGGTTGTCACGGACGTGGCGATACCTAATATGTATACTTTTTTTTTTATTTATGTAAGTTTTACACAATGATTTCATTTTTGAAGCAAAAAAAATTATGTTTAAGTGTTTCCATAGTCTGAGAGCCATAATTTTTTCAGTTTTTGGGCGATTATCTTGGGTTGGGTATGATTTTTGCGGGATGAGATGACGGTTTGATTGGCACTATTTTGGGTTGCGTGTGACTTTTTGATCGCTTGCTATTACACTTTTTGTGATGTAAGGTGACAAAAAATTGTTTATTTAGCACAGTTTTTATTTTTTACGGTGTTCATCTGAGGGGTTAGGTCATGTGATATTTTTATAGAGCCGGTCGATACGGACGCGGCGATACCTAATATGTATACTTTTTTATTTATGTAAGTTTAACACAATAACAGCTTTTTTAAAACAAAAAAAAATATGTTTTAGTGTCTCTATATTCTGAGCCATAGTTTTTTTTATTTTTTGGGCGATTGTCTCACGTAGGGTCTCATTTTTTGCAGGATGAGGTGACGGTTAAATTGGTACTATTTTGGTGGGCGAACGCCTTTTTGAACGCTTGCTGTTGTACTTTTTGTGATGTAAGGTGACCAAAAAATTGTTTATTTAGCACAGTTTTTTTTTTTACGGTGTTCGGTCATGTGGTATGTTTATAGAGCCGGTCGATACGGACGAGCGATACCTAATACTTTTTTTTTCCTCCTAATTTTTTTTAACTTTATTTGGGGAAAATTACGTTTTTGTTTATTTTTACTTGAAACTTTTAATTTTTTGGGGGGAAAACTTTTATTTTCACTTTAATTTTTGTCCCACTTTGGGACTTCAACTTTTGGGGGTCTAATCCTTTACAATGCATTCCAATACTTCTGTATTGGAATGCATTGGCTGTATGAGTAATACAGTGAGTATTACTCATACAGCTTCCTGCCTGTGAGTTCCAGGGGACTGGATCTCACAAGCTCGTCACCGGAAGGCAGCGCGATGCCTTCCTTAGGCATCGCACTGCCTTCCATGCCATCGGGTCCCCCCTACAGCCGCATGGGGACCCGATGGCACCGCCGCCAGCCTCCGCAACCGCAGGTAAAAGCCGCAAATTGACAAGGTGCCTGCTCAATGATTTGAGCAGGCAACGGGTTCCAATCACCGCCCGCCGAACGGCGGTGATCGGAACTATACATGACGTACCGGTACGTCATGTGTCCTTAAGTACCAGGACAACATGCCGTACCGGTACATCATGTGTCCTGAAGAGGTTAAAAAAAATTATAGAATTTTTATTTTTTTGTCCTAGAACATGTAATAATTTTTGGGATTGCTAATATAGTACACGGCACTACTTCTGTAGTGCATTGTATTATACTTGTCATTTTACACTAATAGGCACAGACTCTGGAAGGTCCTCATTGGCTACTGCACTTGGCAGTCACAGGGATTAAAATTACTACTCCGGCTGCCATATCAGCCATTGGCACCCCATGTGATTTGGGTGGTCAATGGAATGAAAGAGGGAGCCCCCTACCTCTGAAATTGAAATGTGACTGTTGCTATTGATTACGGCCGGGATTGAAGGCTTCTCCGATCCTGGACATTAGAGAAAGAGCCTGGCTGTCATTAGACAGACAATTAAACTAGTACCAGGCTAAAGTAAAGCAGCAGGTCAGTAAAAAGGCATATTGGAAGTTACATAAAACTATGGGGTAAACTAATGAAAAATTGAGTTTCAGGTTAAATATTTATTGAAGATTGCAAGATTACAACCAGAACCGACTGTAATCTTACCGGTGCATGCGTAAGATCTCAAGGCCCGGCATTGGAACAGTGAATATGTCAATCTGTAAATGAGAGAGAATAGTGATGAGGAAGAGGAGGAGGTGAAGATGTGCTATAAGTGGTTAGGCCAGCCCCTCACTGCTCTGAGCACTGTATTAGCATATTAATAAAAGTTAGGAATTCTCTGCAATGGAACGTTTGATTGCAGAAAGGTAGAGGTAGCATTGAGCTCACCATGATCAACTCTACCAGGCAGTATGCCTAGATTAATAGGGTTGATGATGGTGACAGATGCTAAATCACCCATTATACAGTTCAATGATAAAATTGTCTAGTGGCTGTAGCTTGAACACTCATTAAAAGGTCTGATATGTTGCACCCATTTCCAGTAGAAGTGTGCACACTAAATTGTGACCAGTTCAGGTCCCCCAAAAAACTTGTTAGGGGGCGATTGTGCACTGTATAGTAGGTCCAGATGAGACCTTTCAAGGAAAGACACTTTTTGAAGAAGATCTTCTGGCGAGAGAGGCATCTGTCTACAGTAGACATCATGGCAAGTCATCTCTTCTGCTCTTTCCACCTTGCCTTTATCTCCATTTTGGTAACCTGGTGTCTGATACAAATCCAAAGTTGAAAGTAAAATATGACACCAGACAGACACAAGTAGGTTATTATCAGCCGTTTCTTTATAGAGTAAATGCCCAGGTTATAGATAATGGGGGGATGGCAAAGGGTCACTACAGGTCATCTTCTGGCTGGCTGCCTCCTCTGTGGTAAGCAAATTCACTGACTTCCACAGAAATATCTGTAGACAAAAGCATTTTTGTGAAAGTCAGTAAACTTGCTGACCACATAAAATGCTAACCCAGAATATCTGTAGCATTCTCTTCTCTGCTGTAAACACAATGTGCACTAAGATGAGGGCTACACGGTGATCCACCCTTATCCGCACCAGAAGAGTCACAGCTTCAGCATTAGGACTAATCACGCATTGTACCAGTCAGCTCTATCAGGGTGGGTGCCTGGCACTGCTTTGGTAACGGGCAGCGGAGGCATGACACCCCCAGCTTGAAGAAGGGCAGCGGCTTGTGGATAATTTAGTTGATCTTACTAATAATAGGAACTCCAGAATTTTAATTCAGAAAGATGGAAATCGGCCATAGTATAGACTGTTACAATTGGCTGAGAACTTCACTTTTACAGCTGTTGTGGAAATTTTATTATGCGGACATTTTATCTTAGGATGTGTGTGTGTTTTATAGATTGTCATCTGTCTCCCTGTGTCGGATTTAACCGAAGAAAGCTCTAGCAGAGGGTACTTGGGTTGAATCGGGACCAGTGGTAAAACCGTCAGTATGAAAACCTTCTCATGGGCTTGGAGACGTGTTCTCAGTGTGTAGGGGGGCGTTTGCCGGTTTGTGAGCACTAAGTGCAATGCGCTGGGCTTCTTCCCTTCAAATGTCTATACACATTAGAGAAGTGAAGTCTGCATAACGAGAGATACATATTATACCTCTGCTGCGGCTTCGCTATCCCTTTCTGGATACATATCTGCTTTTAAGACATGCATATCTGCCTTCTCGGTATACTCGTACCGTATACTGACAATAGCCGTAGCAATGTCTCGCAGATAATCTCAAACCTATAAGAACCAGTAGAATGATCTTCACTAGATACTCGTCGCTTTGAGCAGTATTGAATGAGGTCCATGCTGACAGTGATGGGAGATGGGCGGCCACCTGGCTGATCAGACAATGGACATGACTCATCCTTCCTTATACAGGGGTGTGTGCATTGCACTGTCCAGCCACGTTGATGCCCTCAACTGTCCTTTGACAAGTACCTGAACTATCTCATCTTCCTGTGTCATCACTTCCTGTATCCTTGTTACATGAAGTAAGTGGTCAGGTGATGGGCCAGCCCATTTTCTATTGTTACTGTGACTAAATAAAAGGTGAGCAGACTGTGGAGGAGGGGCAGTTGCGCAGCAGAACTTAACATGAAAACACCTTTGTCTGACTGCGGTTGAGATTTTTACCTTTCCTTACACAAAGTCTGATGCCAGCGGATTTCTAATATTAATATTTCTACAACAGATGGCGAGCCAGGTAGAGAAATGTAAACTGTAGTTTTGTCTGCTGCGTCAGAGAAAATTTCTGCTTGTTAAAATAAAAATTTTCGCTCTATTTGTGTAAGGATAAGGTAAGTGTTTTTCCGTTGTGTAGATTTTGGTGGATTTGAGTTGATTGTACAGAGATTGTGATGTGTGTGCTGAGCAGTACGGGGTATTGTGTTTTTTGTTGTAACTTCTTAACTTTAATATTACTGTGATTTTGTAATAGGTGATTTTATAGAGGTTTATAGAGGCAGCAATTTGTTTTAGTGTTTGTACATTAGAGACAGCATTTAACCGCCTCCGGACCGCCTAACGCAGGATCGCGTTCCGGAGGCGGCAGCTCCAGGCACAGTCACGCATATACGCGTCATCTCGCGAGACTTCCTGTGAACGCGCGCACACAGGCGCGCGCGTTCACAGGATCAGAAGGTAAGCGAGTGGATCTCCAGCCTGCCAGCGGCGATCGTTCGCTGGCAGGCTGGAGATGCGATTTTTTTAACCCCTAACAGGTATATTAGACGCTGTTTTGATAACAGCGTCTAATATACCTGCTACCTGGTCCTCTGGTGGTCCCTTTTGCTTGGATCGACCACCAGAGGACACAGGCAGCTCAGTAATAAGTAGCACCAAGCACCACACTACACTACACCCCCCCTGTCACTTATTAACCCCTTATTAACCCCTGATCACCCCATATAGACTCCCTGATCACCCCCCTGTCATTGATCACCCCCCTGTCATTGATCACCCCCTTGTAAGGCTCCATTCAGACGTCTGTATGCTTTTTACGGATCCACGGATACATGGATCGGATCCGCAAAACACATACGGACGTCTGAATGGAGCCTTACAGGGGGGTGATCAATGACAGGGGGTGATCACCCCATATAGACTCCCTGATCACCCCCCTGTCATTGATTACCCCCCTGTAAGGCTCCATTCAGACGTCCATATGTTTTTAATGGATCCACAGATACATGGATCAGATCCGCAAAACACATACGGACTTCTGAATGGAGCCTTACAGGGGGGTGATCACCCCATATAGACTCCCTGATCACCCCCCTGTCATTGATCACCCCCCTGTAAGGCTCCATTCAGACGTCCATATGTTTTTAATGGATCCACAGATACATGGATCAGATCCGCAAAACACATACGGACGTCTGAATGGAGCCTTACAGGGGGGTGATCAATGACAGGGGGTGATCACCCCATATAGACTCCCTGATCACCCCCCTGTCATTGATTACCCCCCTGTAAGGCTCCATTCAGACGTCCGTATGTTTTTTACGGATCCACGGATCCATGGATCGGATCCGCAAAACACATACGGACATCTGAATGGAGCCTTACAGGGGGGTGATCAATGACAGGGGGGTGATCACCCCCCTGTCATTGATCACTCCCCTGTCTTTGATCACCCCCCTGTGATCAATGACATTTATATTTCAGACTTCTTCTTACGCTTTAGGGCCCCTAAAATGCCAGGGCAGTATAAATACCCCACATGTGACCCCATTTAGTAAAGAAGACACCTCAAGGTATTCCGTGAGGGGCATATTGAGTCCATGAAAGATTGAAATTTTTGTCCCAAGTTAGCGGAAAGGGAGACTTTGTGAGAAAATACCCCAAAAAATCAATTTCCGCTAACTTGTGTCAAAAAAAAAATAATTCTATGAACTCGCCATGCCCCTCATTGAATACCTTGGGGTGTCTTCTTTTCAAAATGGGGTCACATGTGGGGCATTTATACTGCCCTGGCATTTTAGGGGCCCTAAAGCGTGAGAAGAAGTCTGGGATCCAAATGTCAAAAAATGCCCTCATAAAAGGAATTTGGGTCCCTTTGCGCATCTAGGCTGCAAAAAAGTGTCACACATCTGGTATCGCCGTACTCAGGAGAAGTTGGGCAATGTGTTTTTGGGTGTCATTTTACATATACCCATGCTGGGTAAGATAAATATCTCGGCAAAAGACAACTTTTCCCATTTTTTTATACAAAGTTGGCATTTGACCGAGATATTTATCTCACCCAGCATGGGTATATGTAAAATGACACCCCAAAACACATTGCCCAACTTCTCCTGAGTACGGCGATACCAGATGTGTGACACTTTTTTGCAGCCTAGGTGGGCAAAGGGGCCCACATTCCAAAGAGCACCTTTAGGATTTCACAGATAATTTTTTACACATTTTGATTTCAAACTACTTACCACATATTAGGGCCCCTAGAATGCCAGGGCAGTATAACTACCCCACAAGTGACCCCATTTTGGAAAGAAGACACCCCAAGGTATTTCGTGATGGGCATAGTGAGTTCATGGAAGTTTTTATTTTTTGTCACAAGTTAGTGGAATATGAGACTTTGTAAGAAAAAAAAAAATCATCATTTTCCGCTAACTTGTGACAAAAAATAAAAAGTTCTATGAACTCACTATGCCCATCAGCGAATACCTTAGGGTGTCTACTTTCCGAAATGGGGTCATTTGTGGGGTTTTTCTACTGTCTGGGCATTGTAGAACCTCAGGAAACATGACAGGTGCTCAGAAAGTCAGAGCTGCTTCAAAAAGCGGAAATTCACATTTTTGTACCATAGTTTGTAAACGCTATAACTTTACCCAAACCATTTTTTTTTACCCAAACATTTTTTTTTTATCAAAGACATGTAGAACAATAAATTTTGAGAAAAATGTATATATGGATGTCATTTTTTGGGAAAAATTTTACAACTGAAAGTGAAAAATGTAATTTTTTTGAAAAAAAATCGTTAAATTTCGATTAATAACAAAAAAAGTAAAAATGTCAGCAGCAATGAAATACCACCAAATGAAAGCTCTATTAGTGAGAAGAAAAGGAGGTAAAATTCATTTGGGTGGTAAGTTGCATGACCGAGCAATAAACGGTGAAAGTAGTGTAGTGCAGAAGTGTAAAAAGTGGCCTGGTCATTAAGGGTGTTTAAGCTAGGGGGGCTGAAGTGGTTAAATAGATTTATCCTTAGGATAGGCAATCAATATCAGATGGGTGGGTTCCAACTCCCCAGACCCGACCAGTTGCTCAGCAGATGCCAGAAATAGCACAGTGGACAGAGCTGGAAGCAGAAGGCGCCATCCTGTGGATCTTGTCAAAAATACATCCTTTCTCATCTCCATAGGTCATCTATAAACCTGCGATAAAAGATGACATGATTAAAATACCAGGGAAGGAACACACTCATAAAAAGATTGTCATAGCTGGGTGTAATCTGAGTCCCCATTGCGGTCCCCCGTATGTAATGGGGCAGCAACCCTTCACATGAAAATCCAGTATGGGATAAAATGAAATTAAGTCCCTCAGTTAGGAAGTTGATGTAATCATCCTTTAAAGGAAACCTGTCACCATGAAAATACACTGCAATCTGAAGAAGCTGAGCAGATTGATGTACATGGTTTTATGGGAAATGGTTCAGCAAAGCTTACAATGTATTCATTTACATCTCTGCTCTTTCTGAGCTAAGTTCCTAAGTGGACGGTCCTGGTCCTATCAGTGATTGACAGTCGTTTCTGTATACACATGTATAATATAGTAATAGTATGTACAATCATACTGTAATATTCAGTATATTGTAATAATATGCTGTATAGTAATGTAGTAATAATCATCCTGAGCCACAATACCCCCCCCCCCCCCCCAACCCCTTTACTGGCCAATTAAAGGATGATCTCACCATTAGGTTCCTTTTCTCCTTAGTGATGAGGGTAAAAGACTGCTTTTGTCTGAACCTCCACACCTGTCTACAGCTTAGTGTCTTTCTCACGGGCATGGATCTGCTCTATCAATGCTTTCACTGCCTCGTTTTTTTTCTATATTACAAAACGGCGTCCATTGTTGTCTAAACGCACTTATATCATCCCTTTTTCCAATCAGACAGAGAAGTGAGCTTTTCACTTTTGAGACTAAGATTTGGGTCCATAGTCTAGAATATGCCATCAATGTCAGAATACCCCCTTTTAAAGAGTTGATGTCATGATTAAGACAACCCATAGTCCATTTGCCCTGTCAGGACCCTTCTATGAGCTCTATAATTGTATATCCAAATTTGCTGCATGTTAATATCACCTAAGAGCGGCTCCTCTACTCAATCCATCCTTGTATGCCACAGCTTCCCCTGGCATATCGGCAGTTTTTTTCGAGGTGCCAAGAGCAGGAACAGCAGTCATCAGCTGAAGGCTGCAGCCACCAGATTCTGAAAGGGGCTTCTCAGAGGATAAGTGTCTGAACATTGGGGGTCCAACTGCTGGGCCCCCCACTGATAAAGAGAATGGTTGTCCGTGCCTTCCTACAAATGGAGTGGTAGGTCGAGCGTGCATGCTGCAGCTCCATTTTATCTCTATGGGACTGTCAAAAATAATGAATTGAGTGGAATTACGCATGCTCAACCTGCCGCTTTAGTTATATGTAAACTTGTGATTATTGGTGGTCTCAGTGGTCAGAACCTCATCGATCAGGTAGTTGCCCCCTATTCTGTTTGTATTGTGGGACAACCCCTTTAAAGTCTATGGACACCATTGGGGGTCAAAGTGGCCATAGTTGTTGGTTGAACCTGCCAATTTCGGTGGGATCAGCTGACTACAGTATATAATGTGTGTCTCCCAACTGATAGATGTCAAGGTAAAGAAAGATTGGGCATGTCGAATTTCATATGTACCCAATCCTTTGCTCAGGTATAAGCCAAGCCAGGGTCAGAGGTGTCTGCTGGAGGCTCATTCTCCTCTACCCATTCAAAATGCATGTTTATGAGGAAGCTGGGAGGAATAGCCATTAGTCAAGATCCCACATCCTTTACATGGACCACTGCTGTCTGGACACTATTAGGACACATCCATCAGCTGATCCTTAATGCAGTCCTATAAAGTCATGTGTTTTCTGGTTCCTTATTTCTAACAAGACCCGCAATCACAGACTACCACCCCTAAAACGTAACCTTTATTTTACATCATTCTAAAAATTAAATAAAAAAAATAACCCAAATGATAACGTAAAAGAAAAAAAAAAATTATTTATGAAAACAATAACAATGAGTCAATCCTCGGCACTTAAGGACACGGATAGGCAGGTGCGGGCCAAACGTATTATACTATGGGCTCTGGCCCTCAAACTGGCCATAAATCTGTAGTGCCCTGCCTAAAAACGGAATGGCCGCCCCGATAGTGGCGATCCCGTATTAGGAACCTCCTGAGCGCCCTAGGATGGCCCCGAGTAGGGGATAATGCTACCAGCTAATATGTGCTGACTGAAAGAACATTACTACCATGATGAGTAGCACAAAATACTCTCAAAAGAAAAAAACTAAAATGTGCACAGAAAATAATAAAGTAAATAAGAGTCCAGGTTTGTATATCACTATTGTAAACCAATCCTGATATTCATAGCTGGAAAATTGATATTATAGCAAAACGATGCCGTGTTAGTTTATCACGTCATCAACCCGACGCGTTTCACCCATACATAGTTGGGCTCATCAGGGACCTGTTGGGTAGATACCTGACCAGGATCAGGTCAAGACTTAGATCTAAAAACACTTAAAAAGACTATACTAGATTAATGAGCTGCTTTTGATATCTGTTATAGCCATTCCTTTGACATCTACCATCTCCAGTTTTGTTCTCCAAGCTGGAAAATTCTACTGGTTTGTTTTAAGTGTTTTCAGATCCAAGTCTTAACCTGATCCTGGTCAGGTATCTACCCAAGGGGTCCACTGATGAGGCCAACTATGTATGGGTGAAACGCGTCGGGTTGATGACGTGATAAACTAACACGGCATCGTTTTGCTATAATATCAATTTTCCAGATACCTATAATCAGGATTGGTTTACAATAGTGATATACAAACCTGGACTCTTATTATTTTCTGTGCATATTTTAGTTTTTTTCTTTTGAGAGTATTTTGTGTTACTCATCATGGTAGTAATGATCTTTCAGTCAGCACATATTAGCTGGTAGCATTATCCCCTACTTAGGGTCATCCTAGGGCGCTCAGGAGGTTCCCGATACGGGATCGGCCAATCCGTTTTTAGGCAGGGCACTACAGATTTAGGGCCAGTTTGAGGGCCAAAGCCCATAGTATAATACGTTTGGCCCGCACCTGCCTATCCGTGTCCTTAAGTGCCGAGGATTGACTCATTGTTATTGTTTTCATAAATCCATTTTTTTTTCCTTTACGTTATCATTTGGGTTATTTTTTGTATTTTATTATAATGATGTAAAATAAAGGTTACGTTTTAGGGGCGGTAGTCTGTGATTGCTGATAACTCTATATACCACCTATCGTAATATTATACCCACAGACGGGTTCCTGTCTGAACTGGGGGTTCTTCTAACAAGACCCACAAGACAAATGGGAAGTATTTGTCACATGAATGAAGAATTTAACAAACCCAGCCTGCTGTATGTAGTGACTAAACCAGACTCACCTGCTCTGTTACAGTTCCCTTCTGCCATCTTCTGGTCCCTGTCCAGTAAACCTTCAGACAGACAGGGTCACTCATGTGCAAGACTGCAGCCAATGATTGGCCTCAGTGTTGACAAGTCCCCAAGCAGCACGTCACTGATGGGTCATGTGCTGCTTATGGGACATATCACTGTTGAGGCCGGTCATTGACTGCAGTGGTGCACATTAACATCCATCTCGAACTTTACTGGAGGGGGTGCTGATTGGTGCGGTTCCGACCACTGGCATCCCAAAATATCAGCTGTTAGAAGAGGACAGGGTACTCCGGTGAGTGCTGCAGCCTCTTCCTAGGCCAGCGATGTCACGTCCATCTGTCACATGGCCGTATGTGCAGCACAGTCACTATACAATGTATGACATTGTGCTTGGCAAGCTGTGAGGAGATCAATGTAGGATCCCCACCAACCAGATATTGATAACCTATCCTAAGGATGGGTTATCAATATTCTACTCCCAGAAAACCCCTTTAAAAGGGTTTTCTGAGCTTTTGTTACTGATGATCTATCCTCTGGATAGGTCATCAGTATCTGATCGGTAGGGGTCCGACACCCGGGACCCTCGCCAATCAGCTGTTCGAGAAGGCAGCGGCAGCTCACCAAGCACAGTGCCATACAATGTATGGTGGCTGTGCTTGGTATTGCAGTTCACCCCCATTTACTTGAAAGGGGCTGAGCTGCTCCTAGGCCACGTGACAGATGAACGTGTGGTCACTGGCATAGGAGAAGCTTTAAGAAGGCCGCGGCACTACTATGAGCATTGCTGCCTTCTCAAACAGCTGATCAGACCCCCACTGATCAGATACTGATGACCTATCCACAGGATAAGACATCAGTATAAAGCCTCATGCACACGTCTGTGGAACACGGACCGTGTGATACCGGCCTGGATTTCTTCTGAGTGCAGGAGCGCACGGCGTCATTGGTTGCTATGACGCTGTGCGCTTCCTGTTACCGCCGCAGTACAGTAATACACTGGTATAGATCATACTAGTGTATTACTGTACTGCGGCGGCAGCAGGAAGCGCACGGCGTCATAGCAACCAATGACGCCGTGCGCTCCTGCACTCAGAAGAAATCCAGACCGGTATCACACGGTCCGTGTTCCACAGACGTGTGCATGAGGCTTAAGAGTCTCGGAAAATCCCTTTAAGTTTAGGGAATCTGAGAACTTTTCTCCTCATGTAGCAAAACACAAAAAGACCACTCGTGTATATACTTTATTAATAGCATTTATTTGTACTAAATAAATAAAAATCACATTCAGGAATATTTATCAAGACTAAGGCCACATGCACACGACCGTATGTGTTTTGTGGTCCGCAAAAAAATGTAAAAAAAAATAAAAACACGGATGACATCCGTATGCCTTTTTTTTTTTTTGCGGATCCATTACAACAATGCCTAAAACGGACAAGAATAGGACATATTCTATTTTTTTTGCGGGGCTACGGAACGGACATACTGATGCGGACAGCACACAGTGTGCTGTCTGCATTTTTTGCAAACCCATTGAAATGAATGGGTCCGCATCCTATCCGCAAAAAAAGGAACGGACACGGAAACAAACAACGTTCGTGTGCATGTAGCCTTATGCAAATTAAATGTGTAATTTCCCATAGTGACCAGTCAGCTCCTGTATAATGAGAGCTGGAATGTGACTGGCTGATATAATGCGTCTACTATTCCCTTGTAGAGGTTTTGATAAAGCTTTGCCATTGTTCATTACTTTGGGATAACAAAGGGAGAGCAAAGAGAACTGCACTTAACAATTCAGAAACTGAATCAGATACCGTGGTCATTATTGCCATTTTAAGGACCTACCAACTACAAATCTGTGAAGAGCAAGCAGAATTTCAGCTAACACACACTCTCACATTCACACTTCTATATTACAGATCAATATTAAAGGGCATCTGTCAGCAGATTTGTACCTGTCAAACTGGCTAACCTGCTGCATGTGCACTTGGCAGCTGGTTTTATAGGTACAAATCTGATGACAGATGCCCTTAAGTTATGTTTTCTTTAACTGGGAAAAAAAACAAAAAACGGTAGCAGTACCGCTACTTTTCTGCACACAGTACTGTATTGGTACCATTTTTAGTCCACAGAAGTCAATGGGTTGAATCTGAAGACACGTGAGTTATGCAAATACAGGACGTATTTGCATAACTCACGTGCACATTTCAGCAATATTTATATATAAAATAAAAAAAACACACACAACAAATACGGATGAAAAATGGATGACTTGTACTAAAATGTGGGGGAAAACAAAACTGCTAGATCCATATTTGATCCTTATGTCATACAGAAGTGTGAATGAGCCCTAAGGCCCCTTTCACACGGGCGAGTATTCCGCGCGGATGCGATGCGTGAGGTGAACGCATTGCACCCGCACTGAATACCGTCCCATTAATTTCTATGGGGCTGTTCACATGAGCGGTGATTTTCACGCATCACTTGTGCGTTGAGTGAAAATCGCAGCATGCTCCTCTTTGTGCGTTTTCCACGCAACGCAGGCCCCATAGAAGTGAATGGGGTTGTGTGAAAATCGCAAGCATCCGCAAGCAATTGCGGATGCGGTGCGATTTTCACGCATGGTTGCTAGGAGACGATCGGGATGGAGACCCGATCATTATTATTTTCCCTTATAACATGGTTATAAGGGAAAATAATAGCATTCCGAATACAGAATGCATAGTACAATAGGGCTGGAGGGGTTAAAAAAAAATAAAAAAATCATTTAACTCACCTTAGTCCACTTGATCGCGATGCCGGCATCTCCTTCTGTCCCCTTTACTGAATAGGACCTGTGGTGAGCATTAATTATAGGTCAAGGACCTTTGATGGCGTCACTCCGGTCATCACATGGTACGTCACATGATCTTTTACCATGGTGAATCACCATGGTTAAAGATCATGTGATGTACCATGTGATGCAGGTCCTATTCAGTAAAGGGGACAGAAGGAGATGCCGGGCCGTGATCAATTGGACTAAGGTGAGTTAAATGATTTTTTATTTATTTATAACCCCTCCAGCGCTGTTTTACTTTGCATTCTGTATTCAGAATGCTATTATTTTCCCTTATAACCATGTTATAAGGGAAAATAATACTATTTACAGAACACCGATCCCAAGCCTGAACTTCTGTGAAGAAGTTCGGGTTTGGGTACCAAACATGTGCGATTTTTCTCACGCGAGTGCAAAACGCATTACAATGTTTTGCACTCGCGCGGAAAAATCGCGGGTGTTCCCGCAACGCACCCGCACATTTTCCCGCAACGCCCGTGTGAAAGAGGCCTAAGAGATACTGATGAAAAATACGCTTGTGTGAAAGCAGCTGCACAACCCCATTAAGGAGGACCTTTCATGGGTCCGGACTTTGTTAACTAAGTAGCAGGACATGTAGAGCAGCGCCCAGAGATCTCCCTCCACTTACTATTATATCTGGGCGCCACTCCGTTCGCCCGCTGTGGTCCCCATTACCGTCTCCCACGCTGTATGCTAATTACTACTATCGGAACATCAGCTTCTCTCCCTGGCTGTAGCGCTGTCCAATTGCAGTGCAGAGCATCACAGCCAGGGAGAAGGTGAGTTTTTTATTTATCCCTGGCTGCGACGCTCTGCGCTGCGATTGGACAGCGCTACAGCCAGGGAGAGAAGCTGATGTCTCCTCCCTGGTGTTCCGATAGTAGTAATTAGCATACAGCGTGGGAGACGGTAATAGTAAGATCAGGGAGATCCCTGGGCGCCGCTCTACATGTCCTGCTACTTAGTTAACAAAGTCCGGACCCATGAAAAGTCCTCTAAGAGTATATGCACAAGGCAGTGTAGTTTCGCATCAAAATCCAAGGGTTTGGCTACTTTCACACCAGCGTTTTTGCTGAATCAGCCATGGATCAGCAAAAACGCTTCCGTCATAATAATACCACAAATATCTGTGTGCTGTCCACATTTTTTGCAGCCTCATAGATATGAATGGGTCCGCGTGCTATTCAAAAAAAATGCGGATCGGATGCAGACCCAAAATATGAAATAATGCGGACCGAGAAATAATGTAGACTTACTGGCACCTTGAAAGCAGAGGCGGAAACGGTCTATGCACTGATTTCACTGGTATTCTCTCATCAACATATCTATATATTATATCTATAGGACGCTGAATAAAATGCACAGACCCTTCACGGAAGAAAGCTAAAAAAGGGCAACTACTCCTCCCAGCGCCTTGTATAATATCCACTGTGCTCAGAAGACTTCCCTGCTCCACTCTATGAGGGACATTTATCAAGACTGGAGTCCCCATATGCCAGTCTTAATCTTCCTGCGCTGACGTGAGATGCGCCTAATTTATTAAGCGGCAGATGCATCTTAATAAATTGGGCACATCTTTGCCCTGCCATACGCCAGATACTGAAGTCTACACTGGCTACAGGCTGGCGTAGACTCCAAGTATAACTTATGCCACTTTCTGGTGAAAGTTATAGTAAAGGAGGAGGGTGGCAAAAAACTCTGCTTTTCTCTGCACTTTGGAAAAGTGCCAATAAGCTTAAAAAGTCTCCAATTATTGTGCATATATGGCATGCGCCACAATAGTGAACGCTTTAGTAGATGTCCCCTTATGTCTTCCAGGTGCAGCTTAATATCTCAAGACGAACATATTTGCTTAGGCCTTTGCACTTCCCTAGGCACCTCGAATCCATCTTGAGAACATATCTCTTCTTGACAATGCTAATCACGGTCCGTATTTTTTTTTTTACAACTTGCTTAAATATAATCCCTGCCATGTCTAGAAAGAGGCTACTGAACAGTTTCCGCTGCCAGCCTATGCCGTAGTCGCACTGTATATACATTGGTCTGCCAGGCTTCCTCTTCAGCTGTTCCGAGAAGTTATGCCCAAGTACAGCAGTATGATTTGTGCCGATTTGGTGGCCACAAGCAATGGGTCAGTCATCAAAGTCTGGGATGTCGTCATACGAGTATCCTCTGTAGCCTTTGGATGCATAATACGCGATGCGGAGATGATAAAAGCCAGGCAGGAAAACAAGGATCCCGATGATCAGCACAGGTATGGCGCGCTCATTGCCCTTAAAAATACAAAATAGGATCAGGAATTGCTAGGATCGCTAATAACTTACTTCAGCTCATCAGAGCCCATACATTCTAATACCGTACAGAGATGAATACCCACACAATATTATAACGAAGTTTTGAATGAAACAACTTCGGATGAAGCATCTAAAGCTCACTTCGCTCAACCCTATTATCTATGACAGAAGCAATCTGAGGGTTACTTGTTCAAGTTCCCTATAGGAACTATAAAAATGTGTAAAAAAAAAATTATATATTTTTTTTAAATAAATCTAAAAATAAATAAAAATATAAATCACCCCCCTTTCCCCAAAATAAAAAACAGCAAAAACTCCAGTAGTATTAAAATATAAAAATATTTATACCATACAACAAATGGTGAAACGGGAAAAAAAAAGTCAAAATGGCCAATTTGCCGTTTTTTGGTCGCTTAACCTCACACAAAAGATTGAATAAAAAGGGATCAAAAAGCCGTACACATTCCGAAATGGCATCAATGACACTCAGCTCCGTACACCTAATTACAAAAAAGTTATAAGGGTCACAATATGGTGATGGGAAAAAAAGAAAAAAAAAAGAAAAAAAAAAAAAAAAAAAAAGGGGGAGGTTTGAAGTTTTTTTCAGTATTAAAATACAAGAAAAAGTATACAAATGTGTTATCACCGTAATCGTACTGACCTGGAGAATGAAAGTAACAGCTCAGTTTTACTGCATAGGGAACGCCGCAAAAAACAAAACCCATAAAACCGTGGCAGCATTTGTGGGGTTTTTTTTTCCAATTCCAACCCATTTGGAAATTTTTCCAGCTCCCCACTACATCGTATGCAACATCAAATGGTGGCAATAATCAAGCCCTCATATAGCTATGTGAACAGAAAAATCTCACTTTGCTAAATCTCCCCTAATCTTTCTCAAAAGAACCAGACCCAGGTTCTCAAATCTATGACATGCGGCTGATATTGGCAGTTGTGCAGAATAGTCGTGCTTCACCACCCATTTTGCCCACTCTGCGATGTCAATATAACCTAAATTGGGCATAGGAGTTCTCTTAGGGTACTTTCACACTAGCGTTTTTCTTTTCCGGCGCTGAGTTCCGTCCTATGGGCTCAAATCTGGAAAAGAACTGATCAGTTTTATCCCAATGCATTCTGAATGGAGAGTAATCTGTTCAGGATGCATCAGGATGTCTTCAGTTCAGTCTTTTTAGAAAACGGATCCGTTTTTTCCAATGCATTTTTTCATTGTGATCAAAATCCTGATCAGGATTCAAATGTAATCCGTTTTCACACATTTTTCCGGATCCGGCGGGCAGTTCCGGTGTCGGAATTGAACGCCGGAATTAAACAACGCTAGTGTGAAAGTAGCCTTACTGAAATAGTCGCTTTAATGCCAAAAACTTTGGAATAGATTGTTTTTATACATATTTTTATATATATTTTTCTGTTTCCCAATATTTAATACCGGAGAGAAATAAAGAGTGAAAAGTCAGCTTACCCCGTTGCCAATGTGCCCAGTAAGCAGGAGCGCACCAATCACAATCAACAAAGTGCCGATTAAGAAGAGGACGGTGGCTAAAGCAATGGCTTTGTATGGAATTTTTGGAGGGCTCCTCTTAAACTGTAAAAAAAATAAAAATTAATTTATTTTTATTTTTTGCCATTTTTCACCCCCCAAAACTCAGCATGCCACAGGCTTATGTTCTGGCTTGAAATGCCACAATAAACGAATGCTTTAAATGTTCCAAAACAAAAACCACCACCAAAAATGATAAATGACTGGAACATATGGCATTACAATACTGTGCTTGTAGGAGAACTGAAGGAATCTTACAGTTTTGTTTTATTACCCTCAATATTCATTACAGTTTTAGGGCATCCAAGTCTTCTCAGATCCAGCTTTTATCTAGATGTCCGTTGGCACATTTAGCTGTTTATCTTGCCATACAGTAGGTTTTGCTTGGCATCAGTCTCCAGCTTTGTATTGCTATTTGGAGGTAGTCTTACTGTAAATGACATTAGCGGTGTGCGCCATCTAGTGGTAATAACATAATTCTGTCATCAGAATCACAGACCAGCATCTTGTGGAGGCGGTTTGACACTCGGCACTAGGGTTGTTGCGGGTATCGAAATTTCGATACTTTTCTCCCAGTATCGATAGGATACCATCTGAACAGGAGCACGCTGCTGTCAGCGCGCTCATGTTCCATCAGCAGCACAGGGGAGAAGGAAGCAGTCTCTCCCTCCCCCCTGTGCTGCTTCTGCCGCTGCCACCAATGGGGAGAGAGGGGCGGAGGAGGGGCAGGCGCACTGCGCCACCAATGATAGGACTTTATATGGGTCCGGACTTTAAGCAGCAGGCTACACAGAGCGGCGCCCAGGGATGTCCCAGCACTTATTATTCCTGGGCGCCGCTCCGTTCGCCTGTGCCCCATTACTGTCTCCTGCTCCATATGCTAATTACTATTGGAGCAATGGGGAGGAGACATCAGCTTCTCTAGTGGGCGTTCCTTCTCCCCTGGCTGTAGAGCTGTCCAATCGCAGCGCAGGGAGAAGGAACGCCCACTAGAGAAGCTGATGTCTCCTCCCCATTGCTCCGATAGTAATTAGCATATGGAGCAGGAGACAGTAATGGGGCCACAGCGAGCGAACGGAGCGGGGCCCAGGAATAATAGTAAGTGCTGGGAGATCTCTAGGCGCCGCTCTGTGTAGCCTGCTGCTTATCAAAGTCCAAACCCATATAAGCTGGTCTTTAACTTTTAATACAGGAGGCAGGTGCTGGCAGCAGAATCGCATAGCCGACATCCTGCCTCTGACAGGGAGCTGTGATCAGCAGAGGTTAACCCCTCAGGTGCGGCACCTGAGGGGTTAACTGCAGCGGATAGCAGCTCCCTGTCATAGAGGTCAGGGTGCCGGCTATTTGATTCCAGCACCCGCCTCCAATATTAACAGTATGATAAACATTGGTGGCGCAGTGCGCCCCCCCCCCCCCAACACCCCAGTATAATAAACATTGGTGCGCAGTGTCAATGAGGGTTAAAAAAATAAAATAAAAAATTAACTCACCTCCTCCAATTGATCGCGTAGCTGCCGGTCTCCTGTTCTTTCTTCAGGGCCTGTCAAATAACCTGTGGTGATGTCACTGAGCTCATCACATGGTCCATTACCATGGTGATGGATCATGTGATGGACCATGTGATGAGCGCAGTGATGTCACCACAGGTCCTTTTCCTCACAGATGAAGACAGAAGAGATGCCGGCTGCGCGAACAAGTGGATTAAGGGGAGTTAAATAATTTTAAAAAAAATTTTAACCCCTCCAGCCCTATTGTACTATGCATTCTGTTTTAAGAATGCTATTATTTTCCCTTATAACCATGTTATAAGGGAAAATAATTACATCTACACAACCTTGAACCCAAACCTGAACTTCAGTGAAGAAGTTCGGGTCTGGGTACCACAGTCAGTTTTTTATCACGCGCGTGCAGAACACATTGCACCCGGGACGCATCCGGAGCCAAAAACATGACGCCCGTCTGAAAGAGGCCTGAGGCTACTTTCACACTTGCGGCAGTGTGATCCGGCAAGCAGTTCCGTCGTCGGAACTGCCTGCCGAAGCTGCCGATCTGGATGTGACTGAAAGCATTTGTGAGACGCATCCAGATGCGGATCCATCTCACAAATGCATTGCAAGAACGAATCCGTCTCTCCGCTTGTCATGCGGACAGACGGATCCGTCTTGTATTAGCACAGCTACTACATAGTGGATATAGCCTTCTACTTCCACCTCAGTCAACAGCGCCAATCCGAAAAAAGCGTGCAGAGCCTGCAAAATAAAAAATGCAGGTGGCACACGGACCGCATTCATATTTTTGAGGTCTGCAAAATGGACACGGCCTTAACGACAACATGTCAGCCCCTTGCTCCCTCTTCAATGGGAGAGGTTAGGGGACAATACAGCATATACGGTCTATGGCTTTGTATGAAAATGGAGGGATCTGCCAACAAACGTCTTACGTGTATGGTCAGCTTACAGGTAATATCTACCGTAGTAATCAGAATACTGGCGTCATCCTACTACGTCAGTATGAGAATTGTGTCCAAATGAAAAAAAGTAAAATAATGGGAGAAATTTATTATATACAGCAAATACAGTAAAAAGCGGTGTAGATGGCGTGCAGCGGACAGTCCTTACCTGAAGGTCAATGTACCCGTCATCTGTATCAGAAAGCTTGGAGTACTTCACCTTGCTGATCGGCGTGGCGGCAGCATTGCTGCGTGAGGGCATCATAGCATATATTGCTTGGTACACCCCGAAGAGAACCTAAATCCTGAGAAAACAGGAGAAAATAGTAACTCGCCGAGTGCACGTCTGAGATGATGCTTCTTGGGTTTGCACCTCTCTTATTGTCTATCATTCATTGATGTGGTTGTAGGAGACCTCGTTTTTTACGCGTATATAGAAAGAAGAGATTTAGCGGTTATTTCTTTACTACTGTACTGATCACGGTTCACACTGAGCAACCTATTACATTATTTCTTTAGCTTAGCACAGTCACGTGGATATCTAAGTCACTATTCTGTCAGTCTGCTGTCCTTTAAGGCTGTGGCCCAGTGACCAAATCGAATAAGGGAGTCTCCTTTGATCATTCAAAGGAGACTCCATGTTGATCGAAGGGTTGAACAGCTGGGAACAGAAGTTTCTCTGATCCTGGACTAGTGAGTAACAGCTCCTTCTTAGAAGAGGATCGCACAGTGAAGCGCACGCCCAATCCACTGCGCTACCCCTGTTAAAACGGCAATCATTAAAAGTCCATTGGATAGGTCATTAGTATCTGATCAGTGGGGGTCCAGTGGTCCCCGCCGAGCGCCGCGGCCTTCTCACAGCGCCTAGGTCATGTGACCGGTGAACGTGTCATCACTGGCCTAGGGAAAGCTGAGAGAAGACTGCAGCACTCACTGGAGCGCCACTGCCTTCTCAAACAGCTGACCGGTGGGGGTCCCAGGTGTCAGACCCCACCGATCAGATACTGATGACCTATCCAAAGGATAGATCATCAGTATTGAAATCTCGGAAAAGCTTAGGGCTCATGCACACGACCGTTGCAGGCCGTGCCACAGAACAGCCCATTCACTTGAACGGATGCTCAATTCCGAGGATACGGTGCGGTGCAAAAAGGAGGCACGGATCGGAAGCCCATGGAATCGCTACGGAGTGTTTCTGTGGGTTTTCAGACCATGCCGCTCCACCGCAAACCTGACCACGGCATCTGAGTGCGCTAGAAACCAAAAGCACGCGCTTCCCGTTATGCTCCGGCTCCCCCGTGCAGCGATCGGAGGAGCCAGAGCTTGTGTGCAGCAGCCCCAGTCATAGTCTATGACACGAGGGTGCTGCACAGCGTTTCCTATGGATCCCTAATAGAGCTCCATAGAAAAGTAGAAAAATCATCATAGACTCCAATGCTAGTGAGCAGCCATATAGGAAGGTCTCCCTCAGAACCCCCTCCGTTCTCCAGCATCCCTGCAGGTGACCTTACCACATACCCAAGTATCATTCCAAATTACTTTTAGACGTGGACTCGCCAGCTGAACGCACTTTGCGAGATATTTAACTTTTTATATTATACAAATGAGCTCCTTGGCCGTCGCCATTGCACCTAACGCTCCACTCACGTTCCCTGCTAACAGCGGGAGAAGGCCGCGGCACTGACAGGAGCACCGATGGGGGGTCCCACCGATCAGATACTGAGGAAAATCCTGGAAAACTCCTTTAACAATACAGATGCACTGAACAGTGGCTTTTGGCCACGTCACAACCCTGCCCTGTGGTTGTACCCTTAGGTGCAATGAAGACGGCCTCCTTTAGGGCTGAGCGATATGGCCTAAAATCTATATCGCAATATAATTTGAAGCAAGTGCAATAACAATATATATCGCGATATATTATTCCGTGGTCATCTATCGCAGTAGGGCGATGTAGACAAAATCCATATCGTGGCCCAAAATCATATGGTTATTGTGGCCGACTCCTACCCTCACTGCACCAAGGAGCTCTGCAGTGGGGCCACCATCAGATGGGGCAAAGTGCGGTGACATCAGCTGGCAAGCGACCATCTAAAGTCATTTGGATTGATATGCAGGAATCTGGTGACACGTTCCCTTTGACTCCTGGGACTTCGCTGTTATGTCGAGGGAAATGTAATGTGAAACAGAATCCATTTAATCCAAAGGGCACCTATACAGTACCTGGGCATGTGACCCTGCTCGGTGTAATAGAGGGGGCACATGACAGGCTGCATTCACACTATGACACTGGGGCGGACTATATTCTAGGACACAGCACTAGTGCGGATGAGCACAGACCCTGACGTGTAGACTGCTGTTAAGGGGTGCAGCAGAGATCGATCCGCTCCACAGACGTCCCTACTTATACAGCAGCTCTCACGAGGCAAGCCTCGGCGACTACGGGGTCGTGTAGGGGACATACCCGCTAGCCACTGACAGGACTGATCAGCCACAATCCAATCTACCTGATTCGTGAGTCCATAGTGCAGGCGGAAACCTCCGGGTTCAGTGATTCTAGCGGGACGGGACCAGTCACGTGAGGAAGAGGAGCTGCTGGGATTGGCGCAGACAGTCGGGCTGGATTTCCTGTCTGTCAATTTGAATAAGCTTTATTAGTTTTTCAGTGCGCACAGTGTTGTATGCATAGTGGAGGTGTCCTGCTGTGGTCATAGTGGATTGGGATCCATGTAGCCTTAACCCTATGTGGGATGTGTGCAGTTTATCAGCATGCAGTCATGACCAGCAGCCTTAACCCTTTGTGGGATGTGTGCAGTTTATCAGCATGCAGTCATGACCAGCAGCCTTAACCCTTTGTGGGATGTGTGCAGTTTATCAGCATGCAGTCATGACCAGCAGCCTTAACCCTTTGTGGGATGTGTGCTGTTTATCAGCATGCAGTCATGACCAGCAGCCTTAACCCTTTGTGGGATGTGTGCAGTTTATCAGCATGCAGTCATGACCAGTAGCCTTAACCCTTTGTGGGATGTGTGCAGTTTATCAGCATGCAGTCATGACCAGCAACAGTACATGCCGTGCCACGGTTTCATAAAGACAGCACATTTCCATTAGGTGTAGGTTGCCACTTATGAAGAGAGAAGCGAGCTTCGGGTGCTACATCTGAAGTCGCTTCGCTCAAAACTTCGGATTAAGGCCTCATGCACACAACCGTATGTATTTTGCGGTCAGCAAAAAATACAGATGACATCTGTTTGCATTCCGTATTTTGCAGAATGGAACAGCTGGCCCCTAATAGAACAGTCCTATCCTTGTCCGTAATGCGGTCAATAATAGGACGTTCTATTTTTTTGCGGAACAGAAATACGGACATACGGAAATAGAGTGTACACAGAGCAACTTCAGGTTTTTTTTTTGCGGACCCATTGAAATAAATGGTTTCGTATACGGTCCGCAAAAAAAAACGAACGGACACGGAAAGAATATACGTTTGTGTGCAAGAGCCCAAATGCTGCATGGAGATCCGTGTCCATACAGCGTTACAATGTATGGGCTCCGATGAGCCAAAGTAAGTTATCGTTGTATAACTTCGGTAGTTGATTTTTAAAACTTGGAACCAAACTCTGGTACCGCCGAACAGGAGCCCGTACATTGATGGATTTTCTTACAGCATTAATCCGAAGTTTGGAGCAAAGCGGCTTCGGATGTAGCATCCGAAGCTCGGTTCGCTCATCACTAGTTGCCACCTTTCCCAACAGAAAATACGGGCAACATCCCAACGGGGTGTGGAAGTGGCTTAACACAGTGTTCTTTGACACCAATGGTTAAATCATATTATGTTTTTCATGTCACAAAAAATTTTCTTCCCTAACATTCAAAGAGCCATACATTTCTTTTGTTCACATAGCCGAACGAGGGCTTGTTTTTTGTTCGACCAGTTGAATTTTTTTAATGGCACCATTTAATTTACCATATCCTGTACTGAAAAAAATTTTTTTTTCATTCTTTGTGGGGTGAAATTGGAAAAAAAAATTCTGCCATTGTTTTGTGGGTTTTGTTTATGTTCATGTTATTTTTATTGTGCGGGTCAGTACGATTGCAGCCATACCAAGTAGGTTTTCTAAATGTTCCGGGCATGTGTTCGGAAAGTGGTTGAGAAACCCCTACGCCAAGTAACCACCAGTTTGATGTTGGACCAAACTTTCGCACAGTTGGAAGGTGCCTTTAGGACCCCAGGATGGCCACCCATTGGCTGGTGAAGATTGCGGTGGGCACTTGCACTTTAAGAAGCAGAGGGAGTGCACACCCTCGGCCTGCGTTATGGAGAGGAATGCCAGCAAGAAGTTATTCTGGCGGATGGACACTCCACAAATGAGGGGGAGAGACGCTAGTGCACGGATGTCAAACTCATGGCCCTCCAGCTGTTGCAAACCTACAACTCCCAGCATGCCCTGATAACTATAGGATGTCCAGGCATGTTGTGAGTTGTAGTTTTGCAAAAGCTGGAGAGCCACGAATTTGACAACCCTGCGCTAGTGGGTCCGAGCTGCCGAGAAGCAGGTCAGTAGAGCGGCAATGGGCATGGGATGCGGAAATAACTAATCTTTTCAGATAAGGAATCGCCTTGATGTTTCCCCAGTGCTGATGTGGAGCTTAACGGAAAATGAAATGATGTTTCCCTAGCATGTCCATGGACAGGAGGGTTAACAGAGAAAACGTTAAGTTGGGATAGCTGTGGACAAGTCTTGACTGGCAGTAACCTCCAATTTGTAGTGTTTGAAGAAGGCAGCAGAGGTAGCAGCCTGGCAAATCTGCTTGAAGGAAGTTTAAGCTCCCTTAGCCCAGGAGGTAAATATGGCCCTGGTGGAATGACTGGAACATTCCTAAAAAGAAGAAACGCACCGGTGAGCTCAGCAACACCAAAAGACCCGGAAGACCACGGAAAGCAACTGTGGTGGATGACCGAATAATTCTTTCCCTGGTGAAGAAAACACCCTTCATAACAGTTGGCCAGATCAAGAACACTCTCCAGGAGGTAGGTGTATGTGTGTCAAAGTCAACAATCAAGAGAAGACTTCACCAGAGTGAATACAGAGGGTTCACCACAAGATGTAAACCATTGGTGAGCCTCAAAAACAGGAAGGCCAGATTAGAGTTTGCCAAACGACATCTAAAAAAGCCTTCACAGTTCTGGAAGAACATCCTATGGACAGATGAGACCAAGATCTACTTGTACCAGAGTGATGGGAAGAGAAGAGTATGGAGAAGGAAGGGAACTGCTCATGATCCTAAGCATACCACCTCATCAGTGAAGCATGGTGGTGGTAGTGTCATGGTGTGGGCATGTATAGCTGCCAATGGAACTGCTTCTCTTGTATTTATTGATAATGTGACTGCTGACAAAAGCAGCAGGATGAATTCTGAAGTGTTTCGGGCAATATTATCTGCTCATATTCAGCCAAATGCTTCAGAACTCATTGGACGACGCTTCACAGTGCAGATAGACAATGACCCAAAGCATACTGCAAAAGCAACCAAAGAGTTTTTTAAGGGAAAGAAGTGGAATGTTCTGCAATGGCCAAGTCAATCACCTAACCTGAATCCGATTGAGCATGCATTTCACTTGCTGAAGACAAAACTGAAGGGAAAATGCCCCAAGAACAAGCAGGAACTGAAGACAGTTGCAGTAGAGGCCTGGCAGAGCATCACCAGAGATGAAACCTAGCGTCTGGTGATGTCTATGCGTTCCAGACTTCAGGCTGTAATTGACTGCAAAGGATTTGCAACCAAGTATTAAAAAGTGAAAGTTTGATTTATGATTATTATTCTGTCCCATTACTTTTGGTCCCTTAACAAGTGGGAGGCACATATGCAAACTGTTGTAATTCCGTCACCGTTCACCTGATTTGGATGTAAATACCCTCAAATTAAAGCTGACAGTCTGCAGTTAAAGCACATATTGTTCATTTCATTTCAAATCCATTGTGGTGGTGTATAGAGCCAAACATGTTAGAATTGTGTCGATGTCCCAATATTTATGGACCTGACTGTATATGTGTATGTATGTATATATATATATATATATCAGCGGTTGGGACTTTAAATATAAAGCCTGCTCGCACGTGCAGAGGATGCCATAGATACCAGGCACCTGAGGCTCATGACCGCAACCGACAGTAACCAATCGTAGACTTTTAACCTTTCAGATGCCGTGGTCAGATGTGACCTTGGCAACTGGAGGCACAAAAACCTGGAAGCACACGCTTCCAGGTGTGTTCTGGCTCCCCACAGCGGAGATCGGGGGAGCCGGAGTGTGTGTGTAGCAGCCATGGCTGCAGGCTGCTGCACATTAGTTCCTGTGGCAGGGCTCCATAGGAACATAGTGTAATTCACATCTATTCCAATGCTAATGCATTGGAGTCTATGAGAAAAGCAATCTAATGATTGCTTGTTATAGTTCCTTAGGCAAACTATTAAAAAATGTAAAAAAAAAAACTGAAAATGAAAAAAAAAATTGACTGTATATATAAATATTCAAATTACCGCCCTTTCCTCAAAATTTTTATAATATTACATAAACAAAATTTAAAAAATAAACATGGGTATCGCCTGTGCTAAAACACCTTGACCATCTGTACACTTGGTTTACGGTATTGTTATACTTTTTACCAAGTGGATTTGTTATGCACTTCATCTACGTCTATTGTCAGCAGTGGAGATAGCTCCTCGCAGGTGAAGAAAACTTGTTGAAATCATTTTGCTCATCTCTACTGCTGATAAATTCAAGAGGAATGAGAACCAGGCTTTTTGGCTATAAGCATCAACTGGACCTTTTTTCTAACATGTTCTTTAAAGTTCTTGGAATAAAAAAAGTGAGGGGAGGGGCAAAAAGAAGACCTCTTGCCCGAGGTAGGGAGAGATCATCTACCCGTAGAGGATGGTCTTTGACAAAGAATAAAAATGTTGAAGCTGACTGTTCTTCCTGAAGGAAAATAGATCCAGGCCTGAAATACCCCATTTCTCTGTGATGTGTAGAAGAAGTTTGGATTCAGCTTCTACTTCCTGTCCTTGAGAGTCATTCTGTTGAGATATACTGTAGACCAGATTTCCCTCTGTCCAGTAGAAGTTGGTAAAACGTATTAGTTTTGTGCTCCTTGTTCCACCCTGCTTGTTTAGGTAAGCTACTGTGGTCACGTTGTCTGACAGCATTTTCAAATTTCTGGCTTTTACAGTACAGCTGTAAGCTCCCACAGGTTGGAGGCTCTTAAGTCAAGCTTGGCTCCCAGGTAGTTGGTCCACAGCTACTAATCACTACTTGGTTTTGCTGATGCCACTGTACTCCCTGTTGAATTTTTTTTTCTGTTTAGCCACAAGCTAAGAAACTATTTTACAACCCCAATTCCAAAAAAGTTGGGACTTTGTATAAATTGTAAATAAAAACAGAATGCAATGATTTGTGAATCTCATAGAGACATATTTTATTCACAGTAGATCATCAAATGGTGAAACTGAGACATTTTATCTATTCAAGAAAAAAGTTAACTTATTTAGTTACTGAACTTCTTGTCTTTCCCCCATCTACTAACTCACCTAAAAGTAATATTTCAATTTCGGTCTGCAGCACTATCATAACTCCTGGGCAACATGCCCGTTGTCTTGGGGCCACATTTGACTCTGATCTTTCCTTTGTTCCCCATATTCAATCATTAACATGCTCTTGTCGTCTGCACCTCAAGAATATTGCCAGAATCCGCCCTTTTCTTATGGTGGAAACGGCAAAAACTCTTGTTGCCTTAATTCATTCTCGTCTTGACTACTGCAACGCATGACTAATCGGTCTCCCTCTCACTAAACTCTCCCCCCTTCAGTCTGTTCTAAATGCTGCAGCCAGGCTCATCTATCCATCCAACCGCTACACTGATGCTACTAATCTGTGCCAGTCACTTCACTGGTTGCCCATCCACCACAGAATACAGTTCAAACTTCTCACCCTCACCCACAAAGCTCTCCACAGTGCTGCACCTCCATACATCTCCTCCCTCATCTCCATCTACCACCCTACTCGTGCTCTCCATTCTGTTAGCGACCTAAGATTAATAACATCCATAATTTGTGCCTCTCACTCACGTCTTAAAGACTTTTCTCGAGCTGCACCTACTCTCTGGAATACTCTGCCCCGGAATACTAGGTCAATTCACAACTTCTCCACCTTCAAATATGCCTTAATAACACATCTTTTCAGGCAGGCTTATCAAGCTACCTAAAATGACTTTTCCCAGACTAAACCTTTGCCCCACCAACTCCTCTGGCCTAAACTTGATCCTCTAGTAGTCCCAAACCTGAAGCAGATCGGCCGGCACCACTCCTGTCAGTTCAATAATGGCTCAAATCCTACTTATCACAATCACCCCCATTACTCATAGATTAGTAACCTAGTATATAAGCCCGAAAAAAGACATTTGTCCATCCAGTTAGGCCTGTTATCCTGCAAGTTGATCCAGAGGAAGGCAAAAAAAAAGCCTGTGAGGTAGAAGCTGATTTTCCCCACTTAAGGGGAAAATAAATTCCTTCCCGACTCCAATCAGGTAATCAGATAACTCCCTGGATCAACGACCCCTCTCTACTAGCTATAGCCTGTAATATTAATACATCTTTTAGTGAACTCACCATCACCACCTCCTCAGGCAGAGAGTTCCATAGTCTCACTGCTCTTACCGTAAAGAATCCTCTTCTATGTTTGTGTACAAACCTTCCATCCTCCAGACGCAGAGGATGTCCCCTCGTCACAAGTCACAGTCCTGGGGATAAATAGATGATGGGATAGATCTCTGTACTGACCCCCGATATATTTATACATAGTAATTAAATCTCCCCACTTGCGAGCAGGGCCCTGACTCCTAGTGTTTCAGCCAGTTACTTTTGTTTTATACATGAACCCTATGAATTTGTAAAGCGCTGCGGAATATGGTGGCGCTATATAAATACATTTTATTATTATATTATTATTATTTCGAACTTGATGGCAGCAACGCATCTCAAAAAAATTGGGACAGGCAGGGCCATGACTATCATTGTGTAGCATCCTCTTTTCTGGGAAATAAGGAGACCAATTGCTGGAATTATGGCAGAGGAATGTTGCCCCATTTTTGTCTGATGTATGAGTCTAGATGCTCTATAGTCCTGGGTCTTCTTTGAGGGATTTGTCATTTCATAATTAACCAAATGTTTTCTATTAGTGAAAGGTCTGGCTTGCAGGCAGGCCAGTTTAGCACCCAGACTCTTCTTCTGTGAAGGCATACTGTTGTGTAGGGTTGTCTTGCTGAAATATGCAAGGCCTTCGATGGTGGCTCAGTGGTTAGCACTTGTGCCTTGCAGCGCTGGGGTCCTAGGTTCAAATCTGACCAAAGACAACATCTGCATGGAGTTTGTATGTTCTCCCTGTGTTTGCGTGGGTTTCCTCCGGGTACTCCAGTTTCCTCCCACACTCCAAAGACATACTGATAGGGACCTTATTGGACCCATTGGGGACAGTTGGATGCTAATGTCTGTAAAGTGCTGCGGAATATAGTAGCGCTATATATATGCATAAAATAAAGACACATTGTCTGGAAGGGAGCATCTGTTGTCCTAAAACCTCTATATACTGTTCGGCATTGATAGTGCCTCTCCAGATGTGTTAGCTGCCCACATCATAGGTAACTTTGGAAACCATCAGGACCATCAAGGTTAAATTTTTTCTCATCAGAGAATAAAACTTTCTTCCACCTTTGAATGTCCCATGTTTGGTGCTCTCTTGCAAAGTCCAAACGAGCAGTTATGTGGCGTTCACGGAGACGAGGTCTTTGAAGACGTTTTTTGTTTTTGAAGCCCTTCAGTCTCAGATGCTGTCTGATGGTTATGGGGCTGCAGTCAGCACCAGTAAGGGCCTTAATTTGGGTCGAGGATCGTCCAGTGTCTTGACGGACAGCCAATTGCATCCTCCGGCTCAGTGCTGGGGAAATTTTTGTTGGGTCTTCCACTTGACTTTTTTGTTCCATAACCCTCAGGATCATTTAAGAAATTCCAAATGACTGTCTTACTGCGTCCCACCTCAGCAGCGATGGCGTGCTGTGAGAGACCCTGCTTATGCAGTTCAAAAAGGGAGAGTTTTTTTGCCTTTGCCATCACAACGTGTGACTACCTGACAGAAAATGACAATGAATCCACATCTTTGCACAGATTTGGCCTTTTAACCGCCTCACGTCCGCCCATAGGATATAAACGTCCTATGGGTGGACGTCTATTTCTGACAGCACGTTTTAAAACGTCCTGTCAGAAATAGCAGCTGCACGCTAATCGTGCAGCTGCTGATCGGGTTGCCCGCTGTCAGTGACAGCAGGGCAACCCTAAGACAAGGCAGGGACAGTGCCCAGGTGTCCCTGCCTTCTAGATCGCTGCAGACACAGCGCTCACCGAGCGCTGTGTCTGCAGAGCAGGAAGCGCTGTGCGCTTCCTGTTCCGGCCCGGCGGTCATGTGACCGCCGTGACCGGAGTGTGCAGGAGCTGTGTGAGGTCTCTCAGAGACCTCGATCAGCCCTGCTGTGAGGCTGTACAGCGCAGGATTGCTGCTGCACAGCCTCTATAGGGGTGCATTTCCACTGTAACTGGGGCTACTATCTCAGCCCCAGTTACAGGAGAAATCAACTGTGAAAAAAAAAGAAAAAGTGAAGCAAATGTCCCCCAGAGGTCTTGTATGACCTTATGGGGGACGAAAAGTGTAAAAAAAAATAAAAAAAATAAAGGGTTGAAAAAATAAAATAAAATAAAGTTTCACATGTAAAAAAAAAAAAAGTTCCCAAGTTAGGAATAAAAAAAAAAAAAATTAAAATAGAAAAAATAAAGTAAAATAGACATATTTAGTATTGCCGCGTCCGTAAAAACCAGCTCTATCTCTTTCTCTGAGCATATGGATAGGCTGCCCTTAAATAGCGCCGCCCCTTCGCGTAAACAACGCAGATTGTCATGTCTTTTTAGGCGTCTCATTCGACGCTATGCTCTTTATGACCTCTGGAGAGTTAATTATCCTTCAGCAAAATCATACACTTTTTTCTCTCACCCACATAGCACCCACTCTAGGATAGATTATTTTTTTGGAAATGTTCCAATCCTCCGAATGCTAAAGGAGGCTGACCTTGGCCATATCACATGGTCAGACCATGCCCCGATCACCATCACCCTAAAAACTTCAGGTTATCATGTACAAAAGTGCCATTGGCGCCTAAATGAGACTTTTTTAAATAGTCTACCACTTAGACAGGAACTTAGAGATAGCTTAACAGAATACTTTGCCCTAAATCAGTCTTCCGTCTCCTTGGTTTCTACGTTGTGGGAAGCGCATAAAGCGGTTTTTAGAGGCAATTGTATTGCTATGGGTTCTAAACTAAAGAAGGACCGGATTCAACAACAGGTCATTCTCACTGCTCAGCTTAAGGATTTGGAAGGTAAGTTGGGCTCGCGCCGTTCACGACACCTGCTTCGCCGTATAGTGGTTCTTAGGGACAGATTAAGGGATATTATATGCCACAAGACTGAAAAACTATTGTACTCCAGGCAAAGGTTCTATGCATGGGGCAATAAATCACATACCCTTTTGGCACGTCAGCTGCGCGAGTCCAACTTAGTGGGAAATCCGACAGTTATGAGGTCATCTGATGGTACATTAGTATATGATCCTGTTGTTATATCGGAACTTTTTCAAAAGTTTTACACATCGCTTTACTCTATAGCACAACAGACGCCAATGGATCATGAAAAGCGTCAACAACTTTTTGATAACTTCTTGACGCAATGCAAACTACCTAAACTATCAGAGGAAGCTATTTCTTCATTAAATGCCCCTATAACGTCAGAGGAATTGCAAGAGGTACTGAAGCAGCTTCCCAATAACAAGTCCCCGGGACCTGATGGCCTGCCGTATGTATACTACAAAACCTTTTCGGATATCCTGATGCCCCAAATGATACTATTATTTAACTCTTTCTTGCAGGGATCCCCAATACCTCCATCGCTTTCACATTCGTACATTACAGTAATCCCAAAACCCGGAAAGGACCCACTAGAATGTGCCAATTATAGACCTATAGCCCTTCTTAATTCGGACCTCAAAATATTTACCAAAACTTTAGCTAATCGCCTTTCCATTTGGCTCCCCCATTTAGTGCACAAGGACCAGGTGGGTTTTGTCAGGGATCGTCAGGGAGGAGACAACACTAGGCGAACTATTGATTTAGTGGAAATCGTTAATAAGCGTAAAGACATAGCACTTTTGCTAAGCCTCGACGCCGAAAAGGCGTTTGATCGATTAAATTGGTCGTTTATGTTCTCCGCCCTGGGGGCCTTTGGCATTGCCGGACCATTTCTTAATGCCCTGAAAGTCCTATATGCCCAGCCTACAGCTACAGTAAAAATGCCTCACGCACAATCTCCGATCTTCCCCATATATAATGGTACACGTCAGGGCTGTCCATTGTCCCCATTAATTTTTGTCCTTTGCATTGAGCCCCTCGCAGCAGCCATTAGGGCTCACCCTGATATCCGTGGAGTTTTGGTGAATAAAGTAGAGTTCAAATTGTCCTTGTTCGCTGATGATATCTTGCTTACATTGACAAATCCACACATCTCACTTCCTAACCTCTTTCGCCTTCTGGAAACCTACGGCAGGTTATCGGGTTACAAGGTTAATACTGCTAAGACTGAAGCCTTACCTCTCAACTTCTCCCTAGATGATTTAACTATACTAAAAACTAACTTTCGCTTTAGATGGCAAGACACAAAGCTGCGTTATCTTGGAATTAGCCTAACTCCGACATATGGTTCACTATATGGTCAAAATTTTCCAAATACTTTCCGTGAACTAAAGATGCTCATGACCAGGTGGATGTCTCTTCCCATTTCCTTATTAGGTCGCATAGCAGCGGTCAAAATGACAATTTTGCCTAAACTTTTATATTTGTTTGAAACACTACCGATCCCTGTTCCTCTAAAGGACCTTTCAGACAAGTATGCTAAATTTTATATGGAATGGGAAGAGGCATCGGATTGGATGTGCAACTCTCACGGCACTCAAAACTCAAGGTGGTCTGGCAGCTCCAGATGTTACTAGGTATTATTGGGCCACACATCTCAGAAGGCTCCCGGCATGGTCTAATTTATATGCTTATTCCAGGTGGCTAGAAATAGAAAAATTATGGTTAGCCCCTATACATCCCAATTCACTTTTATGGACACCACTTCCGAACACGTTGGTTCCGGAAATGTTAGGTCCAATCACTCATACATATAATATTTGGCGTAGTTGTAATCGTAAATTCTCTCTAGCACCTGAAAAGTCTTCAATGACTTCCTTCTTATTTAATCCCCTGTTCCCGATGGGTATGCACGCCTCTTTTCTTAAGCCTTGGTTCTCCAATAAATTATTTCGCTTTGTGGATATAACTGACCATAAAACACTCAGTTTATTGCCACTGGATAGGTTAAGAATGTCCTTTAAGTTATCTGAATCTTCTGGATATCAATATCTACAACTTCAGCATCTGCTTTCTAGCCTCTTTAAATCCTCGACTGTCTCCACCCCTTCTACATTTGAGAAATTATGCAAGTTGTCAAGCACCACTAGGGGTCTCATTTCAGAGATTTATGGTATATTGTCGTCTTCAACTGTGAAACATCCTTATATGATTAAATGGGAATCTATCCTTGGTCGTTATGTGTCGCCTGCTGAATGGAAGCTGATTTGGGAAAGGACTGCAAAGACCTCCTCCTGCGTTACACATAAGGAAAACTCTTACAAGATACTTATGTTTTGGTATCACACCCCAAAACTATTGAGGCACCTTAACCCTAACATCTCAGATAGATGTTGGAGATGTGCTACAGGAGAAGGTTCTCATATACATATTTTCTGGGAGTGCCCCCTGATTCAGTCTTATTGGCATATGGTACAGGAGGTTCTTTTCAGTCTGCTCAATATCAGATTCCCACTAGACCCTTTCTTTTATTTGTTAAATATGCCGTCGATATTATTGAGGAGACATATTTTATTTCTTACTTTACACATTCTGACCGCAGCCAGACGTCTTATAGCTAGATTCTGGAAGAAAACAACTTCCCCCACCCAGCTAGACCTTCTTACCAATATCACCGAGGTTAGAAGGATGGAATATCTATCAGCTGGTCTAACTAATAGTATGGAAAGGTTCAACAAATTATGGCAGTTATGGGACAACGTTCATGAGCTTAACCAGTGAATGAATGGCATCTACGTTTTACTTCCTTTCCTCTTGTGTCGTGTCTCTGTCAAATCCCCCATTGTTTGTGTCATTTATTTGTTTGTTTTTCTTACTTACCTAAGTTAGGATTACTTTTACTGCTGATTTTTTTTTCTTTTTTATTCTATGCATAATCCTATACAATTGGATACGATATTATATAATTGTACCATCATTTGCTTATGTTCTCTATACTCTAAGATTATTGATAACAAATAGTCTTTTGTAAATGTTAAGCAGTTGGAAAAAATGATAAGTGATGTCAACTTGTCTACCTGTCTATGCTTTTAAAATGAAAATAAAAAGATAATTAAAAAAAAAAAAAAAAAAAAAAAAAAACCAGCTCTATAAAAATATCACATGACCTAACCCCTCAGATGAACACCGTAAAAAATAAATTAAAAAAACTGTGTCAAAACAAGCAATTTTTGTCACCTTGCATCACAAAAGGTGCAACACCAAGTGATCAAAAACGCGTATGTCCCACAAAATGGTACCAATAAAACCGTCACCTCATCCCGCAAAAAATGAGCCCCTACATAAGAAAATCTCTCAAAAAATAAAAAAACTATAGCTCTCAGAACATGGACACATTAAAACATAATTTTTTGGTTTCAAAAATGCTATTATTGTGTAAAACTTTAATAAATGAGAAAAAGTATACATATTAGGTATCGCCACGTCCGTAACAATCTGCTCTATAAAAATGTCACTTGACTGAACCCCTAAGGTGAACGCTGTAAAAATAAATAAATAGAAACTGTGCTAAAACAACCAATTTTTTGGTCACCTTGCCCCATAAAGTGTTATATTGAATGATCAAAAAATCATATGTACCCAAAAATAGTACTAATAAAACTGGCACCTTATCCCCTAGTTTCCAAAATGGGGTCACTTCTTGGGAGTTTCTACTGTAAGGGTGCATCAGGGGGCTTCAAATGGGACATGGCATCTAAAAACCATGTGGAGTTCCATTCCTTCTGCGCCCTGCCGTGTGCCTATACAGCAGTTTACGACCACATGTGGGGTGTTTCTGTAAACCGCAGAATCTGGGTAATAAATATTGAGTTTTGTTTGGCTGTTAACCATCGATGTGTTAGAGAAAAAAATTGATTAAAATGGAAAATCTGCCAAAAAAGTGAAATTTAAAAATTTGATCTCCATTTTCCTTTAATTCTTGTGGAACGCCTAAAGGGTTAACAAAGTTTGTAAAATCGGTTTTAAATACCTTGAGGGGTGTAGTTTCTACAATGGGGTCATATATGGGGGTATCCACTATGTAGGCCCCACAAAGTGACTTCAGACCTGAACTGGTCCTTATAAAGTGGGTTTTGGCAATTTTCTTAAAAATTTGAAGAATTGCTTCTAAACTTCTAAGCCTTCTAACGTCCTAAAAAAATAAAATGACATTTCCAAAATGATGCCAACATAAAGTAGACATATGGGGAATGTTAAATAATAAATATTTTATGAGGTATCACTTTCTGTTTTAAAAGCAGAGAAATTGAAATTTAGAAAATTGCGATTTTTTTTTAAATTTTTGGGTAAATATGGGATTTTTTTATAAATAAAGGTGAAATATTTTGACTCAAATTTATGACTATCATGAAGTACAATGTGTCACGAGAAAACAATCTCTGAATGACTTGGATAAATAAAGGCGTTCCAAAGTTATTACCACATAAAGTGAGATATGTCCGTTTTGCTAAATTTGGCCTGGTCAGGAAGGGGGCAAAGGGCCCAGATGGGAAGTGGTTAAAGGCATGTGGTCCTAAAATTTGGATCAGCTGAAAAACAGCCTGTTTCAGTTTAACCCCTTAGTGACCAAGCCTGTTTGGGCCTTTATGACCAAGCGCTTTTCTTCCTTTTTTCATGGTCTCGTTCCAAGAGCTATAACTTTTTAATTTTTTTGTCTATATAGCTTTATGAGAGCTTGTTTTTTATGGGACAAGTTGTAGTTTTTAATGGCGCCATTTTGGGGTACACATAACTTTCTGATTAATACTGCAATACTGCCACTGCGTTTTTACATTATAAATTTTATGGCGTTAATTTTTTGGTACTCCATTTCACCGATTTCAAGTTCGTCCTCTGAACTAGATAGGTCAGAATTTCCAATTGAAAAAGATGTGCTATCTTTGGCGCTCTTTCGCCTGCGTTCTTTACTTGACATAAGACTTAAAGAGGACCTTTCACTAGTTTAAAAACTAACTATATCAGTGGGCAGAGCGGCGCCCAGGGGTCCCCCTGCACTTACTAGTATGTCTGGGCGCCGCTCCGTTCGCCCAGTATAGGCTCTGGTGTCTGCAGCTCCCTCTGTTGTACTGGGCGGAGTTTTTGTATTAGGGTTGTCACTTGCTGCAGCGCTGGCCAATCGTAGCGCACAGCTCATAGCCTGGGAGTCCCAGGCTATGAGCTGTGCGCTACGATTGGCCAGCGCTGCAGCAAGTGACAACCCTAATACAAAAACTCCGCCCAGTACAACAGAGGGAGCTGCAGACACCAGAGCCTATACTGGGCGAACGGAGCGGCGCCCAGACATACTAGTAAGTGCAGGGGGACCCCTGGGCGCCGCTCTGCCCACTGATATAGTTAGTTTTTAAACTAGTGAAAGGTCCTCTTTAAGTCTTATGTCAAGTAAAGAACGCAGGCGAAAGAGCGCCAAAGATAGCACATCTTTTTCAATTGGAAATTCTGACCTATCTAGTTCAGAGGACGAACTTGAAAGCGGTGAAATGGAGTCTGTTACATCCTCTTCAGATGAGGAATGCAGTGGTAGGCCCTTTTTTCCTGTTCAGGAGGTAGATCAATTAATCAAGGCAGTCAGGGCAACTGTGAATCTGGAGAATGCAAAAGAGGTTCGCTCGATTCAGGATATCATGTTTGGGGGCCTGCAGACTAAGAAACGAAGAGCCTTTTTTATCCACAAGAATGTAGGGGCCAAGATGAATAGAGAGTGGAAACATCCGGATAAAAGAAGCTTTATCCCATCAGTAATCAAAAGAAAATATCCGTTTGAAGAAGGTGAATGTTCTCTATGGGATAGGGCTCCCAAAATTGATGTGCCCATAGCTAAAGTGTCTTGAAGGTCATCCCTACCCTTTGATGATTTGGGCAATCTTAAGGATCTGATGGACAGGAAGGCTGACACCTTTTTAAGGAGAACATGGGAATCCATAGGTGCATCCTTCAAGCCTAATATAGCTTCCACCTGTACGGCTAGGGCACAAATATTGTGGATTAAACAGCTGGAGACGCAAATCCGGGATAAGACTCCTAGAGATAAATTATTAGAATCGGTCGAGGCTATTGGAAAAGCAGCCAATTTTTTGAAAGATGCCTCTGCGGATGCAGTTAGGTTGTCCGCTAGGGCTTCAACCATGGCCAATTCTGCTCGTAGGGCTATTTGGCTCAAGAATTGGTCAGGGGATTTGGCCTAAAAAAATCGCTTATGTGGTATCCCTTGTGAGGGGAAATATTTGTTTGGGTCTTCCTTGGACGACATATTAGAGAAGGCAGGGGATTAAAAAGGGGTTCCCGTCTTCTTTTCAGTCGTCCTTTCGTAAGCAGGACCGTATTTCCCAGAGAGGCAGATGAAATAGGGATAGGAATAGGAGTAAAGCAAATAGAAGTGACAGATGGAAATTCTCCAGGTCCAAAGGGCTGCGGTTCAAAAATCAATCCAGGGACCCCCTAAGAAAGACAGCTCCCAATGACACCAGGGTGGGAGGAAGATTACAATCTTTTTGCCCAGCCTGGTCCAAAATTTCCAACAGCGCGTGGATCCTGCGTTCATTAGAAGAGGGATTCAAGCTAGAGTTCAAAAAGTTCCCTCCGCAACGATTCAAAATTACGCGAGTAGATCATTCAACTCAGACTGCCTTAGAAAAGGAGGTTTCAAAACTCATTCAAAAAGGTGCACTCATTCAGTGTCCGTTAGAGGAAAGGGGCACAGGATATTATTCTACTCTGTTTTTAGAAAGAAAACCAAGTGGAGAATACAGGACTATCATTAACTTGAAGTCTCTAAACGAGTACCTGTTATACCAACGCTTCAAAATGGAGACTATAAAGACGGTAATTCAGCTTCTTTACAAGGACTGTTTTATGGCAGTTTTAGACATCAAAGATGCCTACTATCACCTTCCGATTTTTCCAGGGCACCAGAAGTATCTCAGAGTGGCCTTAAAGGGTTTCTATCACTTCGTTTCACCTATTTAGCTTTCAGACACTAGCGATCCGCTAGTGTCTGCTTTATCTAACCATCCTAATATAAGAGTTTATTGTCCTGCCGTTTAGCTAAAAAAATAACTTATATAGATATGCAAATGAGCCTCTAGGTGCTATGGGGGCGTCATTAGCACCTAGAGGCTCCGTCTACCTTAACAAACTGCCGCCGCCCAGCGCGTCCCTCCAGCCCGCCCATCTCCTCCGGAATGCGATGCTCCTCGTATTCGGCGCATGCGCAGTGAATGTCTGATCGCTTCCCTGCTCAGACATCTCCACTGCGCCTGTTCCTCGGAGCACTATGACGTCATCGGCGCAGGCGCAGTGGAGATGTCTGAGCAGGGAAGCGATCAGACATTCACTGCGCATGCGCAGAACAGAGACGCGCACGGAGAGGATCGCTTCAGCTGGAGATGGGCGGGCTGGAGGGACGCGCTGGGCGGCGGCAGTTTGTTAAGGTAGACGGAGCCTCTAGGTGCTAATGACGCCCCCATAGCACCTAGAGGCTCATTTGCATATCTATATAAGTTATTTTTTTAGCTAAACGGCAGGACAATAAACTCTTATATTAGGATGGTTAGATAAAGCAGACACTAGCGGATCGCTAGTGTCTGAAAGCTAAATAGGTGAAACGAAGTGATAGAAACCCTTTAAGATTCCAGGGGGAGCTGAAGCACTTTCAATTCCAGGTATTACCTTTCGGAATCTCGATGGCGCCAAGGATTTTTACGAAGTTAGTCTCAGAGATGGCAGCTCATATCAGGGAAAGAGATATCCTGTTTGTCCCATACTTGGACGACTTTCTGATTGTCGCACGGTCTTTACCAGAGATGCTTATTTCAGGTCCAACAGGTGGTAAAAATCATGACAACCCTGGGCTGGATCCTGAACAGAGAAAAATCGAGACTGATTCCAGAAAAGAAACAACAGTTCCTGGGAATCTTACTGGATTCAGTGTCTCAGAGATCCTTCCTAACCTCAGAAAAAATTCAGAAAATAAGGGCAGTGGTTCACACCCTGATAAACAATCCGTGTGTGTCCATAAGGAAAGGGATGTCAGTACTGGGAACTCTGACCGCCTGTATACCTGCAGTTCAATAGGCTCCATTACTGAGCCCTCCAAGAGGAAATCTTGGGAAACTGGTCAGGAAAAATGGAGGACCTGGAAAGCAGTATAGTGATTTCAGCCCAGACTTGTCAGACACTAAAGTGGTGGCTGTCACTAGAGAACCTGGGGCAGGGAGTCCCATGGAGGATCGAAGATCCCCTTATAGTTACCACAGGCGCCAGCCCAGTAGGGTGGGGGGCTCATGTGGGAGAGACCTTGCTTCAAGGATTGTGGGACTGCCGGATGTTGGACAGTTCTTCAAATCTAAAAGAGTTTATGGCAGTTTTTCTGGCCCTTCAGAGAGTTACTCCCTCTGATCAGGGGTCAACACGTGAGAATTTTATCTGACAATGCCTCGGTCGTAGCATATCTGAATCATCAGGGTGGTACCCAGTCCGTGTCCCTGCAGGTTCAGATTTTTTTTCCCTTGTGGAGGGGGTAGCTTTGTCCCTCTCGCCCCTTCATATCAGAGGTGTGGACAATTGGAAGGCCGATTTTCTAAGCCGTTGATCTCTGGACCCTTCTGTTTTCAGCCAGATTGTCAAGTTATGGGGGATGCCTCAAGTACAGGGTGGGCCATTTATATGGATACACCTTAATAAAATGGGAATGGTTGGTGATATACTAATGTGCCACAAACAGGAAGTTAATATGTGAGGGGGGAAACTTTTCAAGATGGGTGGTGACCATGGCGGCCATTTTGAATCCAACTTTTGTTTTTTCAATAGGAAGAGGGTCATTTGACACATCAAACTTATTGGGAATTTCACAAGAAAAACAATGATGTGCTTGGTTTTAACGTAACTTTATTCTTTCATGAGTTATTTACAAGTTTCTGACCACTTACAAAATGTGTTCAATGTGCTGCCCATTGTGTTGGATTGTCAATGCAACCCTTTTCTCCCACTCTTCACACACTGATAGCAACACCGCAGGAGAAATTCTAGCACAGGCTTCCAGTATCCGTTGTTTCAGGTGCTGCACATCTCGTATCTTCACAGCATAGACGATTGCCTTCAGATGATACGAGATGTGCAGCACCTGAAACTACGGATACTGGAAGCCTGTGCTAGAATTTCTCCTGCGGTGTTGCTATCAGTGTGTGAAGAGTGGGAGAAAAGGGTTGCATTGACAATCCAACACAATGGGCAGCACATTGAACACATTTTGTAAGTGGTCAGAAACTTGTAAATAACTCATGAAAGAATAAATAACTCATGAAAGAATAAAGTTACGTTAAAATCAAGCACACCATTGTTTTTCTTGTGAAATTCCCAATAAGTTTGATGTGTCAAATGACCCTCTTCCTATTGAAAAAACAAAAGTTGGATTCAAAATGGCCAACTTCAAAATGGCCACCATGGTCACCATCCATCTTGAAAAGTTCCCCCCTCACATATACTAATGTGCCACAAACAGGAAGTTAATATCACCAACCATTCCCATTTTATTAAGGTGTATCCATATAAATGGCCCACCCTGTAGATCTTTTTGCCACCAGGGAGAACAGGAAGGTAAAAATATTCTACTCCCTGTCTCCCAGGGATCGACCAGATTATAAGCATGGCCAACCTGCGGCTCTCCAGCTGTTGTAAAACTACAACTCCCACCATGCCCTGCTGTAGGCTGATAGCTATAGGCAGTCTAGGCATGGTGGGAGTTGTAGTTTTGCAACAGCTGGAGAGCCTCAGGTTGGCTATCCCTGGTCTATTATATGCCTTCCCTCCACTTCAGTTGATACCGAGGGTTCTCAAGAAGGTCAGGAAAAACAAAGCCAGAATCATCATGATTGCTCGCTTCCGGCCACGTCAAGCGTGGTTCTATTGGCTGAGTGTGATGTCAGTAGCAGATCCTTGGGTCCTTCTGGAGATCCCAGATCTTTTTCAGGGTCCTATTGTCCACCCCTCTGTGAAAAGGCTCCATTTGACAGCATGGCTTTTGAACGGCGCCTTTTACTAGATAGGTCTTTCTGAATCGGTGGTTGCTACCATGCCGTTAAGTAGGAAGCCGGTGACTACTAATATCTATGCTAGAACTTGGATTACCTTTTAAGTTTCTAGGAGTCCCTCCTTGCACATCCTACCCTCTTCAGTTAAGTAAAATCTTGGATTTTTCTTCAGAGAGGTGTGGAGAAAGGCCTAGCACTAAGTACTATCAAGGTCCAGGTGGCCACGTTTTATTCGATTACAGGTTGGAGTGTCATCCTTGGATTATAAGGTTTTGTAATATCTAGGAGTCTCCCTGCCAGGAATTTCAAAGCTCCTCCTTGGGATCTTAATCTGGTGTTAAGGGCCTTGGTTAAACCTCCCTTTAGTCCTGTAGACTCTCTGCCAATTAAGTTCCTGACCTTGAAATGTATTTTTTGGTAGCTATTACATCAGCCAGGAGAATTAGTGAGCTTCAGGCTCTTTCCATTAGCCCTCCATATACGATTTTCCAAGATGATTGTGTCCGTCTTAGGCCAGACCCAGCATTTTTACCCAAAGTAGTATCGGAATTCCATAGAAGTCATTCTTCCTTCCTTCTATGAGAATCCGTGGAACGAGGAAGAGGCAGATTTCCATTCTTTGGATGTTAGAGAATGTGTCCTACGGTACGTAGAGGCTACAAAAGGTAGGAGGAAGTCCTCTTCATTGTCTTATTTTCAGGCCAGAATAAGGGGAAATCAGCTAGTAAAAGTACTTTAGCCCGTTGGATCAAGCAGGCTATTTCTTTGGCATCTTTCTATGCAGGAACCTGTCCCGTCTGGCTGGTCGGCCCATTCTACAAGAGTGGTAGCAACTTCCTGGGCAGAAAAGGCATGTTTCTATACAAGACATTTGCAGAGCAGCAACATGGTCTTCTGCTTCTACAGACACTATAGATTAAACCTGTCAGATCTTTCCTTTGGGCGCAAAGTCCTTCAGGCTGTGGCCTGTAGCACGTGCACTACTTTTGCGGTGCGGAGGCACAGACAGAAAGCCCACAGAAGCACTCTGTAGTGCCTCCGATCCATACCATATCTCCTGGATTGCAAACCCATTCAAGTGAATGGGTCTGCATCAGTGATGCGGGGGGCACACTGTTGGTGCCTGTGTATTGCCAATATGGCCGGGCAACGGCCATGAGCCCTAAAGATGGTGCACGGAAGCAGCAGAAGATATTCAATATGCTTTTTTGGGTCAAGCGCTTTTTCAAGTTGCAGCTTGCTTTGGCTCCCCCGCCCCCATGCATTTTGCAGTAGACTTTATAAAAAAAAAAAAAAAAACAGGGTCAACCCTTTCCCAGCATTACATTAATGATTCTTTGTGCTAATGCATGTATAGACTTCGTATTGTCCAGTAAGCTTTGCTATGAACAGTCGTGCTTATTCATGAATAGGCTGTTTTTACATTACTTCCCTCCACCTAAGGTATGAGAGATCCACAATAGCACAGGTAATAGGACGGACCATCAGAATCAGTTATTACAAAGATTTACTGGTTCCATATGGCAGGTATTACAAAGATTGTTGAATATTTACATAGATATCTACAGACATGCCTAGAAACATGGCCAGAATGTAATATGGTTACGTTCATTACAAGGCAGTTGGCAAAAGCTGTGATGTTCAGTTGACTTTCACATAAAATAAACTATACAACATTAAGAAGCTTCTTCATCTTCGATCTTTGGAGCCAGGTAGTACTTCACATGACCCATATCTGCAATTTTGTATTCGACCACTGAAAGGGAAAATAAATAATTAGAATGGAATAAATAAACAGAACGAAAACATAAGACATTACATTTTGGTTAGGTTACTGTTCACATATGCATCATGGGTTCCATTTATAACTGTTTGCTGTACAAATAGTACCAGACTGACCCCAGTGACTAACGAGTTCTGTCATAATTCTTGAAAGTAAACAATGCCATAACTTGCATTTTTGTAACACTATAAATTAGACAAATAACTAGGTTTTTCATACAGAATTATATTAAAGCACTTGTGGCAGAAATCTGAGCCTCAAAGATATCAAATGATCTGCTCCAAATGGGTTGTCTTCTGCTGGAGCTTTGGAGTCCACGGAGGTGTTAGCCACAGCCCAACAGAGGATACACATCTTGCAAATGTAAACAGAGCTTACCCGTACAGCTAGGACTGGGTATTCTCTGTAAAGCACAGGTCCTAGAACAAGTCACTACAGAGGTGCAAACATTTTCACATGTTGTGTAACCTCAATATGAAAGGTCACCCTTCAGTAAGTGATCTCTGAAATATCCCACTACCTAATGATCAGCCAGCGATCACAGATTACTCACCTAGTGGGATATCGGCCGACATGCTGAGGGTCACTGTTGGGGACAGGGGTGTGGCTTTGGTGAAGAAATTTAGATACCTTAAAGCAAATGTGAGCTGGACTGGCTCATTCATTTCTATTGTAACCTGAAAAGAGAAAGGAAATAGTTAAGCCCAATGCAGCAATTTAATAAAAATAATAAAAATTTGACAATAAGTAGCACTTACAGCTTCCTCCTCTTTATCAACATTGGAGGTCTGTGACAGCTTGACATTCCCTGTTCCCAGTTCTCCACTTGCAGAGAATTTGACTCCATCCTTCGCACATGAGATCACAACAGCATCTCCGATCTGGCTAAGATCCCGACAAATGCGTGCAAATTCCCCAGATGGCATCTTTATAACACAACTATACTCCTGCTCCTGTTACAGAAAAACAATAAATTAATATTTTGACAAGATTTTGGATGGGTCAGTCCTGTACCAAGACTTCCACCATTAGATTGCCCTTAATGCGTGTGTCCAGTTATATAGATTATGTAGCAGCATGTGCTTCACAGGAATGACTATACACTTACTGGAATTCCTAACTGTTCAACATCCAGATCCATCAACTTCATCTCATAGTCAGAAACCTTCTCATGATCTGAAAGGAAATTATGAAAAGAAAAATGTTAATTGCAATACATACCTTACAATGGGAAGAGCACACTTACAGAAAATCTACTTCTGCTGCAGGTCATATGTAGTCGGCCAGAGAACAGATTCATCTCAATATAAGGTCTGTATATATGGAGTGCTTTACACTTTTAACCCCTTGGATACTGGAGGTTTTTTCCTTTTCCTTCCCTATTTTCCTTGAGCCAGAACTTTTATATTTTTAGTCACATAGCTGTATGAGGGCTTATTTTTTGCGGGACAGGTTGTACTTTCTAATGCCACCATTATGGCATAACATGTAGTGGGAAGCAGTAAAAAAAAAAATCCAAATGGGGTGGAATTGAAGAAAAAACAACAATTCCTACACGTTGTACAGGTTTTGTTCCCACAGCGTTTCGTTTACAGCAAAACTGACCCATGCCCTTCATTCTCTGGGTCAGTACGCCATATGTATAGGTTCTTTATGTCTAAATGGTGTAAAAATAAATTCAAACAATTATTTTTTACATGACCTTATTCTGACCCCCATAACTTACTTTTTTATAGTTACGTCTACTGAGCTGTACAGGGGCTCATTTTTTGATTTGAGGAACAATCTGTAGTTATTATTGATACCATTTTGGTGTGTGACTTTTTGATCACATTTTATTACAGCGATAAAAAAAATGGCAAATTGGTCATTTTGACCCTTTTTTCTGTTACGCCATTCGCCGTATTGGATTTTTTTTGTCTATTTTAATAGTATGGGCGTTTTCAATGATACCCATTAGGGATTGACCGATATTGATTTTTTAGGGCAGATACCGATAATTTGTGAACTTTCAGGCCGATAGCCGATAATTTATACCGATATTCTGGGAATTTTCATTTTTGAAAAAAAATTAAAAATTCCTACACAAATCTGCTGAAAATTTGTTTTTTGTTGTGTATTCTTTTATGTAAATCTTTTTTTCATTTATACTTAATATTTTGGTGGGGGTTTTTTCACTTTTTTTTTTTTTTTTACTAACTTTTAACCCCCTTAGGGACTAGAACCCTTGTCCTATTCACCCTGATAGATCTCTATCAGGGTAAATAGGACCTCACACTGTCCCTGCTGCTCTGTGCTTTGTGCACACAGCAGCATGGAGCTTACTATGGCAGCCAGGGCTTCAATAGCATCCTGGCTGCCATGGTAACCGTTCGGAGCCCCAGGATTACACTGCTAGGGCTCCGATCAGAGAAGGAGGGGATCCTGTGGCCACTGCCACCAATGATTAATAGCCCCGCCCCTTCTCTTGTCCTCCTTCCTCTCACTGGCTGCAGCAGCACAGGGGGAGGGAGACACTGCTTCCTTCTCCCCTGTGCTGCTGAGGGAACACGGAGAGCGCTGATAGCAGCGCGATCTGTGTTCCCAATACGCTATCGGCAAAATAGATGCCGATAACTTCCAAAATCCTAAATGTCGGCCGATATCGGTAAAACCGATAATTGGTCGATCCCTAATACCCATGATGTTTATATTTATTTATATGGAAAGGGGGTTTAGGTATTTATTTTTTATTTAAACAGAAAGGGGGGTGATATATAAAAAAAATATTTTCCTTTTTTAATTTTGTGTAAAGATTTTTTTTCCTGGCCTGCCATATGGCGACCAAAATGAGAATTTCAGCATGAACACTTTCAGCCTAAGCACAAGTACCGATGCCCCAAATGGCCACACGAGGCATCGGTAGGAAGGGCTGCCGGGTTTTTGCGCATTTAGATGCCGTGATCTCACTTGGTCATGGCATCTAAAGCAATTACCACGATCGGCATTATCGCCAGTCATGGTAATTAGCCACCGATCTCTGCTGTTTGAAACAGCAAAGATCTGCCGGCCATGACGCCTGCTGCACGTGTGAGTGGGCGCCATGTTTACACATCAAACCAGCGCTGTACATGCATGGCGCTGGTATCAAAAGGGTTAATAGGATGTACACTAACTGCTATTCCTCCCTCATAGAAACGGTTACTGATGAACTACAATCTATGAGGAGTGGACTAGATGCTCATGGCTACAATAAGATTCATTTTTTAGAAGCCTTGTAGAAATTAGAAGCAGTTTATTCACTTTGTACAATCTCCTCCTTAGTTTGTCCATAGGCCTGCTCTTTGGGAAGCTCCCAACATTAGCCAGAATGGAAAGCTCCTGCAGAACCGTCATTTGCCACATCTGGTGGCAGGGTACATCACCAGGACAGCTCTTGCGACACATTAGTCTACTTTTACACTGGCGTTTTGGCTTTGTTTGAGAGACCCATTTCAGGTCTCTCACAAGCGGTCCAAAACTGATCAGTTTTGCCCTAATGCATTCTGAATGGAAAAAGATCCGCTCAGTTTGCATCAGTTCAGTCTCCATTCTGCTTTGGAGGCTGTTTGCAGCGTTTTGGTGTCCGTCTGATGAAACTGAGCCAAACTGACAATTGAAAACGGATCAGTCTCCCATTGACTTTCAATGGTGTTCAAGACGGATCTGTCTTTGCCATGTTAAAGATAATACAAATGGATCCATGACAGATCCGCACCAAACGCGGTGTGAAAGTAACACCAATTCTGAGAAAACACTTACTTGGAGATTCAAACACCATTGTGACTGTATCTGCATTGTCCTCGGCTCTCAGAGTAATTATGTCTTCACTCGCTGCACACTTCAAGATTTTTGACATACTGCAAAAAGCAAGGAGTTCTATATGAGCAAATTGGCACAACACCGCATCTGTGCATCATTTAAAAGAATCACAAAACTGGTGCTCCCCCACCCCTTGGGCCTCCTCTCTATAAGGGTGCATTGACACGACTGCACTGTTTCGTGGTCTGTGCGTTCTGCAATTTGCAAAACGAAATGCCCATTATAGAAATGCCTACTCTCCACGATTGAAATTAATGGGTCCGCACACATTCTGCAAAGTTGCGGACCCATTCATATGGTTGTGTGAATGGGCCCTTAGAGTGTAAGTGGTTTATAGGGGCTGTCCAGAAATTTCTGGACAGCTGGCAAGCCTCACCACCAATGTCTGAGGCACGGGTAGCACTGAGAGCTGCAGCCACATCTCATTTCTATGGGAGTGCCAAAAATGGCCGGGTTCTGGCTCCGCCATTTCCATCAGCCCCATAGAGAATGGAGTGGTGGCTGGGCTCGCTTCACATTAATTTCTATGGGACTTTCAAAAGTAGCTAAGCGCTGCTCTGCCATTTTCGGCGCTCCCATAGAAAACACATGGAGTGGCATGGTCCGCGCTCCTTCACTCTGCAGGCAGCTGCCGGTCCCCGGAGGTCGCCCCCACAGCTGTCAGTCATCTGTGGTACAGGCAAAACAGGGTCTTGTAACTAATTGCAAAAACTGGTGCAGCAATCTTAGTAAATGACCCCCACTGCGTCCAAACCGATCACTTCAGACATACAGCTTACTATACGGGTATGGATCTGTACACAGCACTGCCATACAGGTGAAAGGGGTCAGTCTTGTTCTGCTCCTATAGCTGGGCAGTATGGAAATGACCAGCGGGGACATGAAGGAGCCCCTAAGAGGGTGCGCAGAGGCCCTCCACAGCTCCTGTGTAATATTACATACATGGGGCTTATACAACTCATTACTAGCATGCAGTATTAGAAGTTCTTTCTTACTTCACCACATCTGTTTTTTTCTGTATTTAATGATTTATTTATTTTTAAAAAAAGGCAGATTCCTAGTTTTTAGTCATATTCCTAATTTCACCTGTTAACCCTCTCGTGTACTAGAGGAGAGGTCGACAGGGATCTCATGCTCCTGACACATGCGGCTCCACCGCAGGAAAGGCGCAAACTCCGCCCACTAGGTTTTCCCGCCCGAATCATGGCGCTTTGTTACGGTGACGTCATCAAAGAAAGGCAGAGAGAAATAAAACCGCGCCAGAAATAGACAAGAGCGGGCATGTCTGGTCACCGGCCACAGCCGGCTGCCGGTACCGCACACATGTAGCGTTCACAGCACGCAGCCGTTACTGTACACAATAAGGGCCACACATCCATACACGTCTGCGTATCCACACGCACTCCCTAGGTATATAGCCTGTACCTGCTCATCTTGACGCCGATGGATTGGTTCCGGTCGCAGCGGTAGGTATCAAACCCGTCGGAGCGGAGGGTGAGCTGCACCAGGGAGACGTGAGACGAGTCCATGCTCTGCAGGCTGATGCCGCTGGAGGTGATGTCCCAGCAAGCCTCATCGATCAGATCTTTCAGCGCTTCCAGCACCTTCTTCAGGATGGAGCCCTGCACTAGTCTGGCCTCAAACATGGTGGCAGCGAACGAACGTCAGTCACTTAGAGCGCTGTAAAGATGATGTGTTTCCCGCCTCCCGCACTGAGCTCCCCGGTGTCGCTCTCTCCTCCTGTCCGCTCGCGCTGTGGCGCCAAATAAGCCCGACAGCGGCTCCTCCTGCGGCTTATATGGCGCGGGTCACGTGATCGCCGCGTCACCTGAAAGAGAAGGGCGCCAAATTCGTTTCCCGCCTTCTGCGCTCCTTGTCTCTGGAGAGTGAAGTGTGTGACAGGCGCGCAGTGAGAGCTGCTGTAGTTCTGTGTATGACATGATAATAGTATGGCCACATGCACTGGCTTATCTGTGAGGGCATTTACCTCAGCGTCCACCTCACAGCAGTAACATGTGCAAATACCGGCCGGACTGCCTCTAAATGGCTCAATAATAGCAATAAGTTATCATTAGACCTGCCTTATATGGCTGTTGTGGTACCGCCATGTGTGGTGGGTCTCTGCAGTTCTAAGGGTACTTTCACGCTAGCGTTAAAGTTTTTCGGTATTGAGTTCCGTCACAGGGGCTCCATACCGGAAAAAAACGCTTGTTTTATCCTAATGCATTCTGAATGGAGAGCATTCCGTTCAGTATGCATCAGGATGTCTTCTGTTTAGTCCCTCTTACGGTATTTTCACCTGCCAAAATTTCGGAACACTTGCCATTGAAATGTACTAATGCCGAATCTGGTACCAAGTGTTCCGGAGAAACGGATCCGGTTTCCCAGTCTGCGCATGCGCAGACCTTTAACCCCTTAAGGGCTTAGGGTGTACCGATACGCCCTATTTGCCGAGTCCTTAAGGACTCGGGGCGTACCGGTACGTCCTAAGTTTAAATTGCGGCGCAGGATAATTGTGACAGGATGCCGGCTGAAATCATTCAGCGGGCATCCTGTCACAATGCCGGGGGGGGGGGGGGGGGGGGTCACAATGCCGGGGGGGGGGGGGGGTCACAATGCCGTGACCCCCCCATGTCGGCGATCGCTGCAAACCGCAGGTCAATTCAGACCTGCGGTTTGCGGCTTTTACCTGCGGTTTCGGCGGTGCCATCGGGTCCCCATGCGGCTGTAGGGGGGACCCGATGGCATGGAAGGCAGCGCGATGTCATCCGGTGACGAGCCTGTGAGATCCAGCACCCTGGATCTCACAGGCCGGAAGCTGTATGAGTAATACACACAGTATTACTCATACAGCCAATGCATTCCAATACAGAAGTATTGGAATGCATTGTAAAAGGGATTAGACCCCCAAAAGTTGAAATCCCAAAATGGGACAAAGAATTAAGTTTTCCCCCCCAAAAAATTAAAAGTTTCAAGTAAAAATAAACAAAAACGTAATTTTCCCCAAATAAAGTAAAAAAAATTGGTAAAAAATAGGAAAAATAAAAAAGTATACATATTAGGTATCGCCGCGTCCGTATCGACCGACTCTATAAAAAATAAAAACTGTGCTAAATAAACCATTTTTTGTCACCTTACATCACAAAAAGTGTAATAGTAAGCGATCAAAAAGTCATATGCGCCCCTAAATAGTGCCAATCAAACCGTCATCTCATCCCGCAAAAAATTAGACCCTACCTAAGATAATCGCCCCAAAACTGAAAAAACTATGGCTCTCAAAATATGGAGACACTAAAACCAGATTTTTTTTCTGTTTCAAAAATTATATTATTGTGTAAAACTTACATGAATAAATAAAAAGTATACATATTAGGTATCGCCGCGTCCGCATCAACCGGCTCTATAAAAATATTACATGACCTAACCCCTCAGATGAACACCGTAAAAAATAAAAACTGTGCTAAATAAACCATTTTTTGTCACCTTACATCACAAAAAGTGTAAGGTTGGGTTCACACTTGAGCGTTTTACAGCGCGTTCAAACGCGCTGTAAAACGCTCAACACATGAAAACCAATGCTTCCCTATGGCCCTGGTTCTCACTTGAGCGTTTTACAGCGCGTTTGAACGCGCTGAAAAACGCCCTACGCTCAAAAAAGTTCTTGAGCTTCTTTGGGGCGTTTTGTCGTGCGTTTGCGGCCATAGGACACTGCTGTCAATCACACAAACGCGCGTAATACGCGCGTTGACTATGGACAAAAACGCGCGTTAAACGCGCATATCAAATACGTTCACGTGTGAACCCAGCCTAATAGCAAGCGATTAAAAAGTCATATGCACCCCAAAATAGTGCCAATAAAACCGTCATCTCATCCCGCAAAAATCATACCCTACCCAAAGTAATCGCCCAAAAACTGAAAAAATGATGGCTCTCAGACTATGGAAACACTAAAATATGATTTTTTTTTGTGGACCGCAAAATACAGAAAAAGTCGTACGGTCGTGTGCAAGAGGCCTTAAATCAAAGTTCTGATTTATTTGCAGTGAATACACCACAGCCTGCTGGTACATTCACAGAGTCTGCAGTACAGGATGAGGTTTAAGACAACCCTGTTCACACACTGCTGAAAAGTTGCTGGGAAAGAGTACTGCAGAAAAACCCGTTGTGAATTTCACTCTTCAGGATAGATTAAGGCCTCTTTCACACAAGCGAGTTTTCCGCGCAGGTGCAATGCGTGAAGTCAGAGGTCGCAATAACGCCTGTACAAGCGTCATAGATGCTTGTTCAGGCCATTTTACTCCCTGGAAAAAGTCTAAGGCGTACCAATACGCCTTAGACTTTTCCCTGCCATTCATAAGTGTAGTGAATGCTGTGAACGGCGCAGGCAGCGCAGCGATGCTGCTGCTGCCTGAGACAACAAATAACAAGGCTCCTTACATTGAGGAGCTTTGTTATTGGTCAGTTTGAGCGGGCTGCCGGAGCTTAGGACACACCGCTCTGAAGAGGGAGGAATGAGGCGCGCGATCCTCACTGGCGGGGTAAGTGGTGGTCTGAGAGCCTTGTTTTTACCCTATAGTGATGAGTCTGAAGCGCTCAGCCGAGCGCTCCTCCCTGCTGACTGCGGTAGTGAAGACGGCCTCAATAGAAGGTCTAGGGGACCGTCTTCACTACCGCAGTCAGCAGTGAGGACAAGTGGCTGAGCGCTTCAGACTCCTGCTTATAGAAGTCAGCGGGGGTCCCAGCGCTGGACACGCCAACAGGAGACCTCCATAACGACAGACCTGTCACCCGTAGACCTCTGTCACCTGTCAGCTTTCTTATGAATCCATCAAGGATTCATTGCAGCATGTTCCATCAGACGCTTATAAGGATTTCTTCTGTAATGCGGTGCCGCATGTGGCCATTTACAGCCTCCAGGACACAGTCCCTCTGCCAAGCACATGAAGTACTTCACTGTAAAATTGTATAATCCAATAACCACAGCGGTGGTGGCTTTTTTGTGGCATGAGATAGGGCAATGGGTCATGGAAGACAAACTCCCCTTTATAGCAAGAACAAGCATAACACAAAATGACAGCCTCTAGATCAGGGATAAGCAACCTCCGGCACTCCAGCTGTGCTGAAACTACAACTCCCAGTATCCTCCTTTCACTTTGGGAGTTACAAGAACAGCTGAGCAAGTGTGCATGTTGGGAGTTGTAGTTTCACAGCAGCGCTGGAGTGCCAAAGGTTGCTGCTCCCTAGATCAGTGGTTATCACTGCGTGATGTCATCATCCAGATCCACAACATGTGACTGTGGCGGTGCGAGGTATGTGCCCGGGTCTTTCGCTTGTGCCCTTGCCACCAGCATGCACCACCATCCATTGTGCCTGTGTCCTGCTCCACCAGTGCCTCAGGTCTCTTCAGAGTCTACCAACAGCCCCGGTGGCACCGACATACCCACCTGAGAGCTCATCTACAAGAACGTAACTTTGGTGGGCAGCAATGGCCACGTGATGGATGGCAAACCCCAGTGACCAGCAGCACAGAAACAGCAGCAAAAATTAAAGGGATTGTCCCAAGATCAACACTATTTACCTGTCCATACTTGACCCAGAGAACACTAGAACGTGGTAACCAAGGTGGGACCCCCAGCGATCATGTACTTGGGGACATGTCTGTTTTAGTAACGACTTGCATTTCCCATGCAATAACATTTCTGGGGAGTCAATTCTTGTGACTCTATATTGTATCATTACTCTATTATTCCTACTAGAACTTATGAACTAATTGCTAGTAGTCTGCAATAAAGGTCCAGCTGGATGTTACCAGTTGACAGCACTGATTGAATAATATCAGGCTGTGCGGTGACACCCCCATCTGGACCTTCACTGCAAACTACCAGCAAGTCATTCATAACTAATAACAGGAATAACAGAGGAATGGTGCAACATAAAGTCATAAGAATAGATCCTCCAGGATTGTTATTACATGGGGGTGCAAGTAGTTACCAAAACAGACAAATCAGGAGAGGTGAGGGGTCCTTTTTTAACGACAGGTGATAAATATCCATCTTAGGAAAAACCCTTTAAACCTCATAAAATCACTGCAACAGTGACCACAGCGGTGCCGACCCCCTCAGAGCAACAGTGTCCTCAGTGGTGCCGACCCCTCAGCGCAACAGTGACCTCAGTGGTGCCGACCCCCTCAGAGCAACAGGGACCTCAGTGGTGCCGACCCCCTCCGCTAAATGTAAAATTGTCTAAATTTGCCATTTATGCATGGAAGACAGTTCTAGAGTACTAGTAATGGTTTCCCTGCATAAATAGCAACCCCTTAATGTTATGTAGGTCTTCGTATTAACTATTTGAATTACTGTAACTTTCGTACTCCTCATCGGCGGAAAATACTCCTCAAAAATGCTAAGAGGAGTATTTTTACTCTTCCAGAAAAAATGTAGCGCGACCTCTGCGTGAAGTGAACGCATAGCCCCCGCACTGAATCCTGACCCATTCATTTCAATGGGGCTGTGTACATGAGCGTTTTTTTCATGCATCATTTCTGCATTGCGTGAGAATCGCAGCATGTTCTATTTTTTTATGGTGCGGACGGATCACGGACCCATTCAAGTTGAATCAGTCTTTATCTGTCCCAGCCACCGCACGGATGTTGCCCGTGCATTGGGGACTTCAAATTGTGGTCCCCATTGCACAGAACAGCCGCACAACGGCTGTGTGCATGAGGCCTAAGGCAGCTATCTGTCACGGCGGGCATGCACTCAGTATAACAGATAACGCACCAACCAGGCTCTGGGCGAGAGACAGGGGAAGGGTCACCTCCTAGCTAATCCCTGACCTCTTTCTCTGCACTGCTCAGCCCACCTACAGACCTTTAAGGTAGGTGTGAGGTGTCCCCGTGCCTAGGCTGACAAAACCCTGAATTCCCTGTGATGGTGAAGTGGGAAATAGGAGCAGCCTGCTCGCACAGAACCTGGATGGGATAGAATTCAGCGGTCCCCAACCGCCGGGCCGCGGCCCAGGACCGGGCCGTGGAGGATTGTTAGCCGGGCCGCGGCGATCAGGGCAGTCTTTAACTCTGTACTAATGAAGCGCTTCCATTATGGAAGCGCTTCATTAGTACAGAAGGACCAGGGAGCGGTGAAGGATCTGTACTCACCGCTTCCTGGTCCACGGCTCGGCTATCGGCTGTGCATGGCTGCACACAGCGTGAGGTCTCTCTGTGACCTCACGCTGTGTGCCGCTATACACAGCCAGAGCCGACAGCAGAATGAAGAGGATCGCGATGGTGACCAGGAGCAGGAGAGGTAAGTGTTTTTTTATTTTATTTTATTTGCACTGGGGGCTGATGGCTGACATGAGGGGGGCTTATGGCTGGCCAGAGGGGGGCTGATGGCTGACATGGGGCTGACATGAGGGGGGCTTTTGGCTGACATGAGGGGGGCTTATGGCTGACATGAGGGGGGCTTATGGCTGGCCAGAGGGGGGCTTATGGCTGACATGAGGGGGGCTTATGGCTGACATGAGGGGGGCTTATGGCTGACATGAGGGGGGCTTATGGCTGACCAGAGGGGGGCTGATGGCTGACATGAGGGGGGCTTATGGCTGACATGAGGGGGGCTTATGGCTGACCAGAGGGGGGCTGCTGGCTGACATGGGGCTGACATGAGGGGGGATTATGGCTGACCAGAGGGGGGCTTATGGCTGACCAGAGGGGGGCTTATGGCTGACCAGAGAGGGGCTTATGGCTGACCAGAGGGGGGCTTATGGCTGACCAGAGGGGGGCTTATGGCTGACATTGGGGGGTGTTATGGCTGACATTGGGGGGGTGTTATGGCTGACCAGAGGGGGGCTTATGGCTGACCAGAGGGGGGCTTATGGCTGACATTGGGGGGGTGTTATGGCTGACATTGGGGGGGTAATGGCTGACATTGGGGGGGGTTATGGCTGACATTGGGGGGGTTATGGCTGACATTGGGGGGGGTTATGGCTGACATTGGGGGGGTTATGGCTGACATTGGGGGGGTTATGGCTGACATTGGGGGCTGATAGATGGCTAAAGGTTTGGGGGTTGATCTGAGCCATTTGGGGTCTGATCTGAGGTCTGATTAACATTGGGGGTCTGATCTGAGGTCTGATTAACATTGGGGGTCTGATCTGAGGTCTGATTAACATTGGGGGTCTGATTGCTGGTCTGACCTGAGGTGTAATGATTTTTTTTTTTCTTATTGTTCTCCTCTAAAACCTAGGTGCATCTTATAGGGCGAAAAATACGGTACAGTGCAGCAGAGACCAGTGCAGCAGAGACCAGTGCAGCAGAGACCATAGTCAGTTTATATAGTCATTATATAGTGTTATATATTTTAATATGCACCTTGTGTTTTGTTATGCGCGTGAATCAGTCAGCCCCGCCCACCCCCTAAGCCCCGCCCAGAACGACTCCAAAACAAACACTAAACTCGTGCTGCAATCCGGCCGACCTCCGCACATCGTCAGAGTGGGGCATGACAGTACCCCCCTTCTACGGGTGACCTCCGGACACCCTGGACCAACCTTATCTGGATGGGACCTATGAAAGGCCCTCACCAGTCGGCTGGCGTTGACATCTGACGCCGGAACCCACATCCTCTCCTCAGGACCTCCAGTGCACCAGATACTAGAGGGAACCCCGCAGAACTCTCGAGTCGAGAATCCTGGAGATCTCGAACTCCAAGTTTCCGTCGACTAGAACAGGAGGAGGAGGCAATGGCGATGGTACCACCGGTTTAACATATTTTTTTAGTAAAGACTTGTGGAAGACATCATGGGTCCTCCAAGTCTGCGGCAGATCCAGTCGAAACGCCACAGGATTGATCACCGCAGAAATTTTATACGGACCAACAAATCTTGGGCCCAGTTTCCAAGATGGCACTCTCAACTTGATATTCTTAGTGGACAACCACACCAGATCACCCACACACAGGTCCGGACCAGTCACACGTCTCCTGTCAGCCATTCGTTTATACCTCTCACCCATCCTCTCCAAATTCCCTTGAATCCTCTGCCAGATAGAGGATAAGGCAGACGAGAATCTCTCCTCCTCTGGCATCTCGGAGGAACCAGACCCAGAAAAGGTACCAAACTGAGGATGGAAACCGTATGCGCCAAAAAATGGCGACTTACCCGTGTACTCCTGCCTACGGTTATTCAATGCAAATTCTGCTAAGAACAAGAATGAGGACCAGTCCTCCTGATTCTCAGCAACAAAGCACCTCAAGTAGGTCTCCAGGTTTTGATTGGTACGCTCCGTCTGACCATTCGACTGTGGATGAAAAGCCGACGAGAAAGAAAGTTAAATGCCAAGTCGAGAGCAGAACGCCCTCCAAAACCTGGAGACAAACTGCGTGCCCCTATCAGAGACCACATCCGAAGGAATACCGTGCAATTTCACAATATTATCCACAAAAATCTGCGCAAGAGTCTTAGCGTTAGGCAGACTTGTTAGTGGTAAAAAGTGAGCCATTTTACTGAAACGGTCGACTACCACCAAAATCACTGTTCTCCCGGAGGAACTCGGCAGGTCCGTAATAAAGTCTATGGACAAATGCGTCCAAGGACGAGATGGAATAGACAATGGAAGAAGTGAACCAGGCGGTCGAGTATGAGCAACCTTTGACCGATCGCAGGTTTCACAAGCTGTCACGTAATTCTCAATACTCTTACGCAACCCTGGCCACCAGAACCTCCGGGACACCAGATCACAGGTGGACTTACCACCAGGATGTCCAGCAAGAACAGTATCGTGATGTTCCTTGAACACCTTGTATCGTAGGCCCTCAGGAACAAACAACCTCCCTGGGGGACACGAACCAGGAGCCCCCTCCTGAGCTCCCAATACCTCCATCTCTAATTCAGGGTACAGAGCGGAGACCACCACTCCATCCGCCAAAATCGGCGATGGATCTTCTGAATCACCTCCCCCAGGGAAGCTGCGAGACAAGGCATCTGCCTTGACGTTCTTGACCCCTGGGCGAAAGGTAACCACGAAATTGAACCTGGTAAAAAACAATAACCATCTGGCCTGTCTAGAGTTCAGACGCTTGGCAGATTGCAGGTAAGCCAAATTCTTATGGTCTGTATACACAGTAACGGGGTGAGAAGCCCCCTCTAACCAGTGACGCCATTCTTCAAAGGCCAACTTAATAGCCAACAACTCCCTATCTCCAACATCATAATTCCTCTCGGCGACCGAGAGCTTCCTGGAGAAGAAGGCACACGGGACCCACTTGCCAGGAGAAGGACCCTGCGAAAGCACCGCCCCAACCCCCACCTCTGATGCATCAACCTCGACCACGAATGGCTGAGATACATCCGGCTGCACCAGAATGGGAGCAGACGCAAAACGGTCCTTAATAGCCGAAAAGGCCTGCAATGCCTCATCCGACCAGACAGAGACATCAGCGCCCTTCTTGGTCATATCAGTAAGAGGTTTGACTAGCGTGGAATAATTCGAAATAAATTTTCTATAATAATTTGTAAACTCCAAAAACCGCATCAAAGCTTTCTGATTCTCCGGTCGGTCCCACTCCAGAACCGCCCGGACCTTTTCGGGGTCCATACGAAAACCGGAATCAGAAAGCATGTATCCCAAGAATGGAAGCTCTTGCACCGCAAACAAACATTTCTCCAATTTGGCGTATAACTTATTCTCCTGAAGGATCGTCAAAACCTGTCTCACATGATCCTGATGGGTCTTCAGATCAGGAAAATAAATTAAAATGTCATCTAGGTAGACTACTACGAACCTCCCCACCAAGTGATGAAAAATATCATTGACGAATCGCTGAAATACCGCTGGCGCATTCGTCAACCCAAAAGGCATTACCAGGTTCTCAAAATGACCCTCGTGCGCATTGAAGGCCGTTTTCCATTCATCCCCCTCCTTGATCCTGATCAGATTGTATGCTCCTCTCAAATCCAACTTGGAAAACACCTTGGCTCCAACAATCTGATCAAAAAGATCAGAGATCAAAGGCAGGGGATATGGATCCCGGACTGTAATACGGTTCAGCTCCCGGAAATCCAAACACGGTCTCAGTGATCCATCTTTCTTCTTCACGAAGAACAAACCTACAGCCACTGGAGACTTAGATGGTCTAATATGACCCTTTGCCAAACTCTCGGCGACATACTTTCGCATGACCTCTCTCTCGGGTTGAGAGAGGTTGTAGAGCTGAGACTTAGGCAACTTAGCCCCCGGAATGAGATTCACTAGACAGTCAGTCACGATGAGGGGGCAATTCCTGAGCCCCACCCTCTGAAAAGATGTCCGAAAAATCCGAGAGATACTGAGGCAAGGCCGTAACGGACACTTCAGAAATAGATGTGACAAGACAATTATCCGAACAAAACTTGCTCCAACCAATGATTTGTCTCGCTTGCCAGTCTATAATTGGGTTATGTCTAGACAACCATGGCAACTCCAAAACTATTGGAGCTGGCAAATCCTTCATGACGAAACAGGAAATAATCTCAGCATGTGAATCACCCACCCTTAAGTGAATACCATGAACAATGTGAGTAAGGCTGGGTTCACACGAGCGGATGCCGTGCGTGGCATCCGCTCCGTGAAAGAGTACCAAGACCCGATGCAGACTGCAGAGGCACGGAGCATTAACATGACTGATGATGCTCCGTGCCTCTCTGTGATCTCTTTACTACGAAATCACAGTGACAACTTTATCTCCCTGTGATTTCGTAGTAAAGAGATCACAGAGAGGCACGGAGCATCATCAGTCATGTTAATGCTCCGTGCCTCTGCAGTCTGCATCGGGTCTTGGCACTCTTTCACGGAGCGGATGCCACGCACGGCATCCGCTCGTGTGAACCCAGCCTAAGGCTCCTTTGAGAAAGAGGGGAAGAATCAATTGCAAAAACACGAATCTCGTTCTCTAACGTGCAAGTACTTAGTCCCAGGCCTTAAAGAAAAAGAAAGTCAATTAGGTTTACCCCAGCACCACAATCAAGGAATACATCAACAAACACATTTTTTGACTCTAGTGCCACCATAGCTGAAAGGAGAAAACGGGAACTGCAGGGAGCTTGCATACCTGTCTGCTCCACCACACCATTCATACAACCAAGTGTGAGGGAAGTTTTTTTTTCTTTTTCTCTTCCACCTGTGATTTAACATGAGGACAAGAAAAAATAAAATGACCCCTCTTTCCACAAAAGTAACATAGATTGTGGACTTTTCTAAAGTCTCTACTATCAGAATGGCAAGATATCTGACCTAACTGCATGGGTTCCTCCCCTACCGAAGAGTTATAAGTAATATCACCCTGGGCAGTAGGAGAAACAAAACCACACGCAGGAGGGATCCCCTGCACGGAGGGACCCTTACACCTCTCTCTGACACGTCTATCCAACCGTATAGCCAAAGACATTGCATTCTCTAAAGTATCCAGATACTCATGAAAAGCCAGGGCATCCTTCAACCTTTCAGATAACCCCTGACAAAACTGACTACGTAACGCGGGGTCGTTCCACCCCGACTCAGTAGCCCACCTCCTAAACTCTGTGCAGTAACCCTCTGCAGTATGTTTACCCTGTAGTAAGTTACGCAATTTCGATTCTGCCATCGAGACCCGATCTGGGTCATCGTAAATCAATCCCAGGGCTTGGAAAAATTCCTCCACTGACCGGAGAGCCAGAGAACCGGGCGGCAGAGAAAAAGCCCAGGATTGCGCGTCCCCTTTAAGCAGAGACATGAAGATACCAACCCTCTGATCTTCATTACCTGACGAAAATGGACGCAGTCGAAAGTACAATTTGCATGACTCTTTAAAGCGGAAAAAATCATCCGTACCCCCTGTAAATCTCTCGGGAAGAGTGACTTTAGGCTCCCCACCAATTTGACCTGTACCTGATGCCAGAAATCTCTGACACTGTGTGACCGAACTACACAGATCAGCAACCTCTAGGGATAAACCCTGCATGCGGTCACTCAGTGCGTCAATTGACGCCATCACAAAAGCCCTGAGTGATGGCAGTCACAGTATGGTGGATTATAATGTCACGGCGGGCGTGCACTCAGTATAACAGATAACGCACCAACCAGGCTCTGGGCGAGAGACAGGGGAAGGGTCACCTCCTAGCTAATCCCTGACCTCTTTCTCTGCACTGCTCAGCCCACCTACAGACCTTTAAGGTAGTTGTGAGGTGTCCCCGTGCCTAGGCTGACAAAACCCTGAATTCCCTGAGATGGTGAAGTGGGAAATAGGAGCAGCCTGCTCGCACAGAACCTGGATGGTATAGATGACACAAAACAACCAACTAGAAACAACACTTATCTTCCTGAGGTGGAACAGACAGCCAACCTTCCTTCCTAGCTTCCAAGACCACAATGATGAGTATAATCCGCTCAGGACACTGGGCTGAGGAGCTATTTAAACTAATGACTCCACCCAGTGCACCTGATGAGGGGCGGATCCAGCACGACTCCAAAACAAACACTAAACTCGTGCTGCAATCCTGGCCGACCTCCGCACATCGTCAGAGTGGGGCATGACACTATCCTATCAAGTCGATGGTCAGCTCTTTAAATAAGTCTTGAGACATGACTCGGATATTAAATAAGTCAGCACCTCAACTGCAGGGGTGATTGCCCCTCATCAGTTCAGAGCAGAGAGTACTGGCTTAACTGGCTGAAAGGCCAAGTCAGGGTTTGGGGGGGTATTATCTTTCCTTGGGGAGAGAGCACCTTAATCAGCATGAGGAGACTTATAGGCCATTTATGCTCTTCTGGAATTCTTGGAATTATTTAATATAATATCCGAGTCATGTCTCAAGGCCTGTTTAAAGAGCTGAACATCGACTTACAGGATAGCTGCCTTACATCTGGTGACATTAGAGGCAGAGCTTGTTAAGAGCTCATTTGCTTCCCTTTCTTCCCAGAATAGGCACCTGCGTTTTATTCTAAATGGCTGTGTGAACTGCGTTTTACCCCCTGTTTTTTTTCCCCTCCATAGTGAAAGAGATGTAAAAATGATGTAAAAAAAAAAAAAAAAAAGTCAGAGCTCCAGCATGCTGCGTTTTTGGAAAAAAGGCAGAAAGACAACAACTGCCACGTAGGGGGGCGTGGCCTGCTGCCGTGCGAGATGGCCGCTTAGAAGAAGAGCTCCGCACACACAGCAGCGACATCACAGCATCTGGCTCGGTAAACATATTATCTCCCGGCTACCTCCATGTCTCAACAATCTAGGACGATGAGGGGTAAAAGATCCGGCAAAGCCCAGGGAAAATGAGGCTTTTTCTTTGAGAGAGCGCGCACAAGATGGCGGAGGAAGCACTCACTCCTCACCAACAAGATGCGCAGCGCACACACCCGACATAGCAGAGCAGGGAGAAGGTACAGTTCCTCACCCATGATCCCCACCTCTCCCAGCGACTGTCTTGGGCAGCACTGGCATCTCTCCAGCCTCCTCGCTCCATAACAGCTCTGGAGGAAGCCCCAGACCAGAGAAACACGTGCACAGGCTGTGTGCTGGGTCTAGTAGTAAACACCTTAACCCCCTGCAAGAGCCACATAACGCTCCGACCGGCTCTCCCTCTCCTCCCATCTGTAATCAGGGATCACACTGCAAGATTTCCCCATCTCAGATGTGCCAGTCTCAGGGTCCCTCTTAACCACCTCAGCCCCTATAGCTTAAACACCCTTAATGACCAGGCCACTTTTTACACTTCTGACCTACACTACTTTGACCGTTTATTGCTCGGTCATGCAACTTACCACCCAAATGAATTTTACCTCCTTTTCTTCTCACTAATAGAGCTTTCATTTGGTGGTATTTCATTGCTGCTGACATTTTTACTTTTTTTTGTTATTAATCGAAATTTAACGATTTTTTTGCAAACAAATGACATTTTTCACTTTCAGTTGTAAAATTTAGCAAAAAAAACGACATCCTTATATAAATTTTTCTCTGAATTTATTGTTCTACATGTCTTTGATAAAAAAAAAATGTTTGGGTAAAAAAAAAATGGTTTGGGTAAAAGTTATAGCGTTTACAAACTATGGTACAAAAATGTGAATTTCCGCTTTTTGAAGCAGCTCTGATTTTCTGAGCACCTGTCATGTTTCCTGAGGTTCTACAATGCCCAGACAGTACAAACACCCCACAAATGACCCCATTTCGGAAAGTAGACACCCTAAGGTATTCACTGATGGGCATAGTGAGTTCATAGAACTTTTTATTTTTTGTCACAAGTTAGTGGAAAATGATGATTTTTTATTTTTTTTCTTACAAAGTCTCATATTCCACTAACTTGTGACAAAAAATAAAAACGTCTATGAACTCACTATGCCCATCAGCGAATACCTTGGGGTGTCTTCTTTCCAAAATGGGGTCACTTGTGGGGTAGTTATACTGCCCTGGCATTCTAGGGGCCCAAATGTGTGGTAAGTAGTTTGAAATCAAAATGTGTAAAAAATGGCCGGTGAAATCCGAAAGGTGCTCTTTGGAATGTGGCCCCCTTTGCCCACCTAGGCTGCAAAAAAGTGTCACACATGTGGTATCTCTGTACTCAGGAGAAGTTGGGCAATGTGTTTTGGGGTGTCATTTTACATATACCCATGCTGGGTGAGAGAAATATCTCGGCAAAAGACAACTTTTCCCATTTTTTTTATACAAAGTTGGCATTTGACCAAGATATTTCTCTCACCCAGCATGGGTATATGTAAAATGACACCCCAAAACACATTCCCCAACTTCTCCTGAGTACGGCGATACCACATGTGTGACACTTTTTTGCAGCCTAGATGCGCAAAGGTGCCCAAATTCCTTTTTGGAGGGCATTTTTAGACATTTGGATCCCAGACTTCTTCTCACGCTTTAGGGTCCCTAAAAAGCCAGGGCAGTATAAATACCCCACATGTGACCCCATTTTGGAAAGAAGACACCCCAAGGTATTCAATGAGGGGCATGGCAAGTTCATAGAAAAAAAAAAAATTTTGCACAAGTTAGCGGAAATTGATTTTTTGTTTTTTTTTCTCACAAAGTCTCCCTTTCCGCTAACTTGAGACAAAAATGTCAATCTTTCATGGACTCAATATGCCCCTCAGCGAATACCTTGGGGTGTCTTCTTTCCAAAATGGTGTTATTTGTGGGGTGTTTGTACTGCCCTGGCTTTTGAGGGTCTCCGCAATCATTACATGTATGGCCAGCATTAGGAGTTTCTGCTATTCTCCTTATATTGAGCATACGGGTAATGAGATTTTTTTTTTCCGTTCAGCCTCTGGGCTGAAAGAAAAAAATGAACGGCACAGATTTTTTCATTCGCATCGATCAATGTGGATGAAAAAATCTCTGCCAAAAAAAAAAAAAGGAGGGGCAAGGCATCTGCCAGGACATAGGAGCTCCGCCCAACATCCATACCCACTTAGCTCATATGCCCTGGCAAACCAGATTTATCCATTCACATCAATCGATGTGGATGAATAAATCATTGCCGGGATTTTTTTTTATTTTTATATATATACAAAGTGTTTGCCAAAGCATATGAACACCGCCACCTCCTCAGCTCATATGCCTCGGCAAACGTATCTTTTACTGCAGAGGAGAAATCTCGTCTTGCAGCGCCGCATACACCGACTTGTGTGTAATCTGACAGCAGCGCAATGCTTCTGTCAGAATGCACATCAGTGCTGCAGCTCGTTCATCGGTTGGTCCACCTGGAAGGTAAAAAAAAAAAAAAAAAAACCAGGCCGCAACACAATAAATTTTATTAACTTTATAATAACTTTTGAACAGAACATATAAAATTTTTTAACTTTTTGAACTGAAGTTTTTTGCTTACCTTTTTTTTTTTTTTTACCTTTTATAGGACAAACCTCTCCTTCCCCATGGGACAATGTGCAAAGCGCAAATCGCCCAAAGATGTGGCGAAGTACATTATGCACTTTATCCCAGGTGAAAGGAGAGGTTTGCAGTAGCTGTGAGTGTAGGGGCCCTAATAGCCCTGTGTGCCTGTCCTGTGAGATGCAATCCCTATGCTAAGTGTACCTGTGTGTGGTACTTCCGGAAACACTCTCCAAAACATAGGGCAGGGTGGTCAGGACAGTCAGGACAGAAATAGCGGGTGTCACGCCTTATTCCACTCCTGCTACAGACACGACATCTTTTTCGGGGTGACGGTTGGGTTGAGGTACCAGGAACGACACTGGGGAAATGTCGCTCGTGTAGACGGCTAACTACACTGGTGGATGGGGCCACGGAACCTTCTGGATACAGGAGGTTCTCGATGATCTCTTCCTGAAATTTGAGGAAGGATCGTGTTCTCCCAGCCTTACTGTAGAGAACAAAACTATTGTACAGAGCCAATTGAATTAAATATACAGACACCTTCTTATACCAGCGTCTGGTGCACCGGGAAACTAAATACGGAGACAACATCTGGTCATTGAAGTCCACCCCTCCCATGAGCAAATTATAGTCGTGGACACAGAGGGGCTTTTCAATGACACGGGTTGCTCGCTCAATTTGGATTGTCGTGTCTGCGTGAATGGAGGAGAGTATGTAAATGTCAAGCTTGTCTCTCCATTTCACCGCGAGCAGTTCTTCGTTACACAAGTCAGCCCTCTCCCCCCTTGCAAGACGGGTGGTAATGAGCCGTTGGGGAAAGCCCACGCGACTAGTTCGCGCGGTGCCACAGGCGCAAATCTGTTCTAGAAACAAATGCCTAAAGAGGGCCACACTTGTGTAGAAATTGTCCACATAAAGATGGTACCCCTTGCCAAATAAGGGTGACACCAAGTCCCAGACTGTCTTCCCACTGCTCCCCAGGTAGTCAGGGCAACCGACCGGCTCCAGGGTCTGATCTTTTCCCTCATAGATCCGAAATTTGTGGGTATAGCCTGTGGCCCTTTCACAGAGCTTATACAATTTGACCCCATACCGGGCACGCTTGCTTGGGATGTATTGTTTGAAGCCAAGGCGCCCGGTAAAATGTATTAGGGACTCGTCTACGCAGATGTTTTGCTCTGGGGTATACAAATCTGCAAATTTCTGTTTGAAGTGGTCTATGAGGGGCCGAATTTTGTGGAGCCGGTCAAAAGGTGGGTGGCCTCTGGGACGGGAGGTGGTGTTGTCGCTAAAATGCAGGAAACGCAGGATGGCCTCAAATCGTGCCCTGGACATAGCAGCAGAGAACATGGGCATGTGATGAATCGGGTTCGTGGACCAATATGACCGCAATTCATGCTTTTTAGTTAGACCCATGTTGAGGAGAAGGCCCAGAAAAATTTTAATTTCGGAAACTTGGACTGGTTTCCACCGGAAAGGCTGGGCATAATAACTTCCCGGGTTAGCGGATATAAATTGTGTGGCATACCGGTTTGTCTCTGCCACGACTAAGTCCAAGAGCTCTGCAGTCAAGAACAGCTCAAAAAATCCCAGGGCTGAACCGATCTGAGCCGTCTCAACCCGAACTCCAGACTGGGCGGTGAAAGGGGGAACTACAGGTGCGGCTGAAGTTGGTGACTGCCAATCAGGGTTTGCCAGCACCTCAGGGATTCTAGGGGCTCTACGGGCCTGTCTGTGCGGTGGCTGCGACGGGGTAACTACTGCACGTGCCACCGTACCAGCTTCAACTGCCCTTCTGGTGCTCGCCACTTCACCATGTTGTACGGCAGTGCTGGTACTAGGTCCAGGGAGGGCTGCGCTGCTGGTGTATGCCTCACCACGTGATCCGACAGCGCCAGCCCCACTCTGCTGCTCTTGAAGCTGATCCTGCGTAACCTGTGGTCTAGCGACACGGGGCCGGGTACGCCTGGTGCTATCAGGGACCTCCACCTCCTCGTCCGAACTTTGGGTCAGAGAGCCACTGCTTTCTACAGGTTCATATTCTGACCCGCTAGATTCGTCAGATGAGGGTTCCCATTCCTCATCCGACTGGGTCAGAATCCTGTAGGCCTCTTCAGAAGAATACCCCCTGTTTGACATTTGGACTACTAAATTTAGGGGTATTCCCTGAGACTACCCAAGAAAAAAAGCAAGCCTGTCTTACAAAGGGGAGGCTAGCGAAGTACCGGAGGCCGCTGCGGTTGATAAAAAATATCAAAACAGATTTTTTTATCGCCGCAGCGCTTGGAAAGTGATTGTGCAGTGATCAAAAAAATATATATTTTTTGTCACTGCGGTGGGGCGGGTGTGGGTGAACGCACGTGTGGGCGACCGATCAGGCCTGATCGGGCAAACACTGCGTTTTGGGTGGAGGGTGAACTAAGGTGACACTAATACAATTATAGATCTGACTGTGATCAGTTTTGATCACTTACAGATACTATAAATGTACAAATGCTGATTAGCGATACGCTAAACAGCGAATAAGTGACTGCGGTGCGGTGGGCTGGGCGCTAAACAATCGCTAAACTACATAACCAAGGGGCCTAAACTATCCTAAAACCTAACAGTCAATACCAGTGAAAAAAAAAAGTGACAGTTTACACTGATCTCTTTTTTCCTTTCACTAGGTGATTGACAGGGGCGATCAAGGGGTGATCAAGGGGTTAATTCGGGTGATGGGGGTGATCTGGGGCTAAGGTGTAGTGTTGGTGGGTACTCACAGTGATCTCTGCTCCTCTGCTGGAACCAACCGACGAAAAGGACCAGCAGAGGAGCAGACAAGCCATATAACAGATCATATTTACTAATATGATCTGTTATATGGCTTGTGATTCGTTTTTTTGAAAATCGCCAACCTGCCAGCCAATGATCGTGGCTGGCAGGCTGGTGACGAACTTGTCCTCTAACTTTTGCCGGCCCGCGATGCGCATGTGCGGGCCGGCTTTGAGCGAAATCTTGCGTCTCGCGAGATGACGCGTATATGCGTGACTCTGCGCAGCGCTGCCGCCTCCGGAACGCGATCCTGCGTTAGGCGGTCCGGAGGCGGTTAAAGGACATGCTGCTAGCACTCATCAGATCTATAGAAGATAACATCGCCTTGCTCATTAACCCTCTGCAGACCTCCATATCAGATTTAGAGGGTAGAATGTCCTCACATAATCAACTTATTGATGTCCATAATGACCTCACAGATGAAATTATAATAAAACACAAGCTTGTTGACCTTGAAGACAGGTCACATCAAAGCAACGTTAAAATCAGAGGAATCCCTGAGGAAATCCAGCTACAAGAACTGCGATTACACTTACAGGGACTGATGCAAGCTCTGATCCCTTCAATTTCTGAACGTGACCTCCTCATTGACAGAATACACATAGTGGCACGGCCCAAGCACCTCTCTCCTACCATTCCTAGGGACGTTCTAGCTCGGATCCATTTCTTTTAGATAAAAGAAACACTACTTATAGCTTAGGGCAAGGACCTCAAAGGTAGTATTTTCCGAAATACTACCTGTACCACGGGCCACACAAGAAAGGCAGCGGGAGATTAGGGAAATTAACAAGTGGCTCAAGAACTGGTGTAGGATGGAGGGGTTTGGGTTCCTGGAGAACTGGGCCGACTTCTCTGTTGGCTACAGGCTCTATCGTAGGGATGGGCTGCACCTCAATGGGGAAGGGGCAGCTGTGTTGGGGAAGAAGATGGCTAGAAGGTTGGAGGAGTGTTTAAACTAGGGACTGGGGGGGAGGGTAATTACACTATAGAAGGGGAAGATAGTGCAGATAGAGACTGGGGGCAAGGTAGTGGGACTGGGGGAGGAATGGAAGGAGGGACTAGAACAGTTCAGAAGGAAAGGTGTAGGGTAAAAAATATACATAAACCTCTCAAATGTATGTATACTAATGCCAGAAGCCTGACTAATAAAACTGGTGAACTGGAATTAGTGATGTGTGAGGAGGACTATGACATAGTGGGAATAACTGAGACATGGCTGGATGATAGCTATAACTGGGCGGTTAATGTACAAGGTTACAGTCTGTTTAGAAAGGATCGTCAAAACTGGAGAGGGGGAGGGGTCTGCCTTTATGTAAAGTCCTGTCTAAAGCCCACACTCCGTGAAGATATAAGTGAGGGACATGAACATGTGGAGTCACTGTGGGTAGAGATACATGGAGCTAAAAACAACAATAAATTACTAATAGGAGTCTACTATAAACCACCTAATATACCAGAGTCCACAGAAAATCTACTACTAAACGAGATAGACAAGGCGGCAAATCATAATGAGGTGCTTATTATGGGGGACTTCAACTACCCAGATATAGACTGGGAAACTGAAACTTGTATATCTCATAAAGGAAACAGATTCTTGGCAATAACCAAAGACAATTATCTCTCCCAACTGGTTCAGGTCCCGACTAGAGGGACGGCCATACTGGACTTAGTATTAACCAATAGACCTGACAGAACAACAGACGTGCAGGTTGGGGGACACCTGGGAAATAGTGACCATAAAGTAATAACCTTCCAATTATCATTCAAAAGAGCGTTTCTACAGGGAGGAACAAAAATACCAAACTTCAAAAAAGCTAAATTTAGCCAACTAAGAGAGGCCATAGGCCTAACTAACTTGGACAAAGTCCTCAAAAATAAAAATACAGCCACAAAATGGGATATCTTTAAAAACATCCTAAAATCTCATTGTGAGAGGTACATACCGTATGGGAATAAAAGGTTAAGGAACAAAAAGAAACCAATGTGGATAAACAGAACTGTAAAGAAAGCAATAAATGACAAAAAGAAAGCATATAAAACACTAAAACAGGAGGGTAGCACGGAAGCACTGAAAAACTATAAGAAAAAAAACAGAACATGTAAAAAACAAATAAAAGCGGCCAAACTAGAGACCGAGAGATTAATTGCCAAAGAGAGTAAAACTAACCCTAAAATGTTCTTCAATTATATCAATGTTAAAAAGTATAAATCTGAAGGTGTCGGCCCTTTAAAGAGTAATGAGGGGGGAGTCGCAGAGAGCGACGAGGAGAAAGCAAAGCTGTTAATTATTTTTTCCTCCAGTGTATTCACTGAGGAATATAAACTGTCAGATGAAATGCTGAATGTTGAAATAAATTCGCCATTAAAAGTGTCCTGTCTGACCCAGGAAGAAGTACAACAGCGACTTAAAAAGATCAAAATAGACAAATCGCCAGGACCGGGTGGCATACACCCCCGTATCCTAAGGGAATTAAGTAATGTCATAGCCAGACCCTTATTTCTGATATTTGCGGACTCTTTACTGACAGGGAATGTCCCACAGGATTGGCGCATGGCAAATGTGGTGCCTGTTGAGGAAGGGTGGCAGGTATACATAAATATATATGCATGCCTACTGGGCATGCATATATGTATGTATATATTAGCAGTGCATAATGTTCCCCTCAGAGGGCGATGTGCGCAGATGTGCCCAGCACCTGCGCCCATCCGCCTCTGATATTCCCCAGGGGCTCATTCATGCCCCTGTGGGAATTCATATAATGTGCCCCCTGAATGTATATATATATATACACTGCTCAAAAAAATAAAGGGAGCACAAAAATAACACATCCTAGATCTGAATTGATTAAATATTCTTCTGAAATACTTTGTTCTTTACATAGTTGAATGTGCTGACAACAAAATCACACAAAAATAAAAAAATGGAAATCAAATTTTTTAACCCATGGAGGTCTGGATTTGGAGTTACACTCAAAATTAAAGTGGAAAAACACACTACAGGCTGATCCAACTTTGATGTAATGTTCTTAAAACAAGTCAAAATGAGGCTCAGTAGTGTGTGTGGCCTCCACGTGCCTGTATGACCTCCCTACAACGCCTGTGCATGCTCCTGATGAGGTGGCCGACGGTCTCCTGAGGGATCTCCTCCCAGACCTGGACTAAAGCATCTGCCAACTCCTGGACAGTCTGTGGTGCAACGTGACGTTGGTGGATAGAGCGAGACATGATGTCCCAGATGTGCTCAATTGGATTCAGGTCTGGGGAACGGGCGGGCCAGTCCATAGCATCAATGCCTTCGTCTTGCAGGAACTGCTGACACACTCCAGCCACATGAGGTCTAGCATTGTCTTGCATTAGGAGGAACCCAGGGCCAACCGCACCAGCATATGGTCTCACAAGGGGTCTGAGGATCTCATCTCGGTACCTAATGGCAGCCAGGCTACCTCTGGCGAGCACATGGAGGGCTGTGCGGCCCTCCAAAGAAATTCCACCCCACACCATTACTGACCCAATGCCAAACCGGTCATACTGGAGGATGTTGCAGGCAGCAGAACGTTCTCCACGGCGTCTCCAGACTCTGTCACGTCTGTCACATGTGCTCAGTGTGAACCTGCTTTCATCTGTGAAGAGCACAGGGCGCCAGTGGCAAATTTGCCAATCTTGGTGTTCTCTGGCAAATGCCAAACGTCCTGCACGGTGTTGGGCTGTAAGCACAACCCCCACCTGTGGACGTCGGGCCCTCATATCACCCTCATGGAGTCTGTTTCTGACCGTTTGAGCAGACACATGCACATTTGTGGCCTGCCGGAGGTCATTTTGTAGGGCTCTGGCAGTGCTCCTCCTATTCCTCCTTGCACAAAGGCGGAGGTAGCAGTCCTGCTGCTGGGTTGTTGCCCTCCTACGGCCTCCTCCACGTCTCCTGATGTACTGGCCTGTCTCCTGGTAGCGCCTCCATGCTCTGGACACTACGCTGACAGACACAGCAAACCTTCTTGCCACAGCTCGCATTGATGTGCCATCCTGGATAAGCTGCACTACCTGAGCCACTTGTGTGGGTTGTAGACTCCGTCTCATGCTACCACTAGAGTGAAAGCACCGCCAGCATTCAAAAGTGACCAAAACATCAGCCAGGAAGCATAGGAACTGAGAAGTGGTCTGTGGTTACCACCTGTAGAACCACTCCTTTATTGGGGGTGTCTTGCTAATTGCCTATAATTTCCACCTGTTGTCTATCCCATTTGCTCAACAGCATGTGAAATTGATTGTCACTCAGTGTTGCTTTCTAAGTGGACAATTTGATTTCACAGAAGTGTGATTGACTTGGAGTTACATTGTGTTGTTTAAGTGTTCCCTTTATTTTTTTGAGCAGTGTATATATATATATATATATGCCCCCTGAATCATATAATGTGCCCTCTGAATGTATAGATATATATATATATATGCCCCCGGCCCCCTATATGTATGTGTATCCATTCATATATGTTTATGGATGTGCCCCAAGCATCCATAAACATATATGGCAGTTGCCCTGGTGCCCCAAATCCCCCGCTCAGATGCGTCTGCTGGGGGGGGTGGAGGAGGCCGACAGTTGGACAATTATGTCCAGCGTCGGCCTCTACAAAGGACAGAGGATCAATAAGATCCTCTGCCCTTTGTCACCATCTCCGGCCGCGCTGGAGATGATGCTCCTAACAGCGACATGGGAACAAAGAGTTCCCATGCCCCTGTGCGCCGGAGGTAGGCGTCCGCTTCACAGGCGGGAGGATCAAAGGATCCCCCCTCCTGGAAGCGCGCTCTGAGATCCTCGGGCCGGCGCGGTGACGTTATATCACCGCGCCGCCCAACGAGTTCAGGCCGGCGGTGCGCATGCGCACGGCAGCAATGAGGGGACTGCGAGCGGGCGCTGCCAAGCTTAAATAGGCCGGCGCCGCTTCGCTCAGCAGTCCAGAAGACCACCGGCAGGAAGAATCATCCTCTGGACCAACGAGCCCCCCTGGACAACGAGCATTATACCCTAAGTATCCTATCTCTATATACCCCCCCTTCTCTATCTATATACCCCCCTGTTACCCCCCTGCTCTTGATATATACTATATACCCCCCTGCTCTTGGTATCCCCTGCTATATACCCCCCTGCTACTCCCCTGCTCTATATACACACCCCTGGTAACCCCATACACACCCCTGGTAACCCTATACACCCCTGGTAACCCTACACACCCCTGGTAACCCTATACACCCCTGGTAACCCTACACACCCCTGGTAACCCTATACACCCCTGGTAACCCTACATACCCCTGGTAACCCTCTGTATCCCTACCCATTTACCCCTATTACCCCTGATAATCCTACACCCCTGGTAACCCTTTACACCCACTGTTGCCCTGATCCCTGATTTACCCTAATCACCTCCCGCGGTATATTTATGCTTTGTGGCCGGCTTACACCCTTGTAAGACCACCGTCAACCTTCGTCTACCCCATATGGATAGTATATAGTACTAGGTGGGTGGGCTGTTAATATTGAATGTGTGTATCGTATAGATAGTTTGTGGGTGGAATTTGGGAACGTGTAGTGTAGTTTAGTACTGTATATTTAGTGCTGTATTGTTAGTGCGCTGCGTGCATAGTGTATTGTTTAGTATTAATAAATACTGTGTTTGGTTTATAACTATCTGTGATTGGCGATAGTTAGTCTAGTAAGGCGCATGCAGCTAGTGTAGCGATCAGTGTAGGGCATAGCGAAAGTATTGTTGTTATATAAAGGTATAAATAGGCAGAGTCATCAATAGACGGCTCTTCCTATTTATGAATATTAATTATCAATATTTGCATAAATATTGGTGATTAATATTCCCCCTTTACAATGCCAATATTCAAAAAGGGTCCAAAAACAGAGCCTGGAAACTATAGGCCGGTAAGTTTAACATCTGTTGTGGGTAAACTGTTTGAAGGTTTTCTGAGAGATGCTATGTTAGAGCATCTTAACGGAAATAAGCAAATAACGCCATATCAGCATGGCTTCGTGAGGGATCGGTCATGTCAAACTAATTTAATCAGTTTCTATGAGGAGGTAAGTTCTAGACTTGACAGCGGCGAATCAATGGATGTCCTGTATCTGGACTTCTCCAAAGCATTTGACACTATACCACATAAAAGGTTAGTATATAAAATTAGAATGCTCGAACTCGGAGAAAACGTCTGTAAGTGGGTAAGTAACTGGCTCAATGATAGAAAACAGAGGGTGGTTATTAACGGTACATACTCAGATTGGGTCACTGTCACTAGTGGAGTACCTCAGGGGTCAGTATTGGGCCCTATTCTCTTCAATATATTTATTAATGATCTTGTAGAAGGCTTGCATAGTAAAATATCAATTTTCGCAGATGACACTAAACTGTGTAAAGTAATTAACACTGAAGAGGACAGTATACTGCTACAGAGGGATCTGGATATATTGGAGGCTTGGGCAGATAAGTGGCAGATGAGGTTTAACACTGACAAATGTTATAAAGTTATGCACATGGGAAGGAATAATGCAAGTCACCCGTACATACTAAATGGTAAAACACTCGGTAACACTGACATGGAAAAGGATCTAGGAATTTTAATAAACAGCAAACTAAGCTGCAAAAAACAGTGTCAGGCAGCTGCTGCCAAGACCAATAAGATAATGGGTTGCATCAAAAGGGGCATAGATGCCCGTGATGAGAACATATTCCTACTACTTTACAAATCATTAGTCAGACCACACATGGAGTACTGTGTACAGTTCTGGGCTCCAGTGAACAAGGCAGATATAGCAGAGCTGGAGAGGGTCCAGAGGAGGGCAACTAAAGTAATAACTGGAATGGGGCAACTACAGTACCCTGAAAGATTATCAAAATTAGGGTTATTCATGTTAGAAAAAAGACGACTGAGGGGAGATCTAATTACTATGTATAAATATATCAGGGGGCAGTACAGAGATCTATCCCATCATCTATTTATCCCCAGGACTGTGACGAGGGGACATCCTCTGCGTTTGGAGGAAAGAAGGTTTGTACACAAACATAGAAAAGGGTTCTTTACGGTAAGAGCAGTGAGACTATGGAACTCTCTGTCTGAGGAGGTGGTGAAGGTGAGTACAATAAAGGAATTCAAGAGAGGCCTGGATGTATTTCTGGAGTGTAATAATATTACAGGCTATAGCTACTAGAGAGGAGTCGTTGATCCAGGGAGTTATTCTGATTGCCTGATTGGAGTCGGGAAGGAATTTTTTATTCCCCTAAAGTGAGGAAAATTGGCTTCTACCTCACAGGGTTTTTTGCCTTCCTCTGGATCAACTTGCAGGATGACAGGCCGAACTGGATGGACAAATGTCTTTTTTCGGCCTTATGTACTATGTTACTATGTTACTTCAAGCTAGCAGGAACAGAAATACCCTGCCTTCCCCTTATGAGGAGATCAAACTATTCGCTGACCTATCTGCAGCCACCTTGCAGCAAAGAAGAATACTGGCTCCCATAACCGCAGCCCTGCGAGATCATGCCGTGCCTTACAGATGGGGCTTTCCCACGAAGATCTTAATCTAACATGGAGGTGCCCTACAATCCATCTGCAGCACGCCAGACCTGCAGGGTATAGCGACAGTGAGGTCACGGTCTGGGCAATCGAGGGTTACTCACTTTTCTGAGGAGAACCCTGGGCAGGCATGCAACAGTGAAAAGGAGAGGCAGACACTAGTTCCTCTGGGGCACACTCTGTAGATAGGGACCTGGCCTGATGTTGTGTGAGGTGCCCTGGATGTTGTAGGTGTTTTGAGTGCCTTAGGTAAGGTCCCTTTAAGATTCGTGACGCCAGTGCCTGTAACGGTGGCACACCGATTTGTAGGAGGATTAATAGAGTACGCAGTTGGTAAACCAAACGTTGCTTTTCTTGATGGAACAGTCCAACTTTTTACATACAATTGCAGTGGTATATAATGCAGTCCTTTATCATACAAAATGCACAGCGGTTTACTTCACAGCAGGTTTCAATCTTGCAAGATACTTGGAGGGCAAACAGTTAATACTTTGCAGTGCAATGCTGCTCTATCCCCACAGCTATTCTAGCTGGCTGGATCCCAAGGCCCGGATGCCTAATTGCTGGCTTAAATCCTTGGTATAAAATCCTTCCTCCAGTATTGGCACTTGCTTAGGGTTACAATACCTTCTTTTCCTAGCTGTCTTCAGTGCTGCATTTGAAAGGTGGCTGCAGGTTTCTCCCAGGAGGTGCTGGCCTACTACTGGGGTATCTCAACTGAGCTATCCTTAGCCTCAGGAGCTCCAGGTTGACTAAGTGACTCCTCTAGTCCCCTGGAATACACTGCCCCTCCCCTGTCTGGGCCGTCCTATATATAACTAGGGCTCCCTAGCTCCCTCTAACGCCTGGGAGGCTAAACTGCACCCTGACAGGCCTGACACCCAGTTAACACAGGAAATGCATACACATAACAGTAAGGCAGTAAACGCATTAACCCCTTTGTGTAGTGCCTACCTTGACCTAGTGGGACACTACATACCCCCACGCTATGGCGTTGCCCGTCCTCGGCGCAACATGGAGGGTCCGCCCATCTGGAAGCGGCAACCTGAAAGACAAATGAGAACATGTATATAAAAATTGACAAACAGTGTCACTGAAAGGAGTGGTGAAAAGGGGCATCGTTCTCTTCTCTCAGGATATGTAAGGGAACAGGGGCGCTGACCTGGTGCAGCGTATCAATAAACCAGGATAGTCCATTATAAAACTTTAAATGCAAATAGTCCATAAAAATGTAAACAAACATAAATCCTTGGAGGCTCAAAGGATCATGAGTCCGTACCCAGGCTTGCAAAGGGTTAAACAGGGGTTTCCCGTGAGGGGCTACCTGGGCCCATAATGTAGTCTCCAAACCTCACAGGTGGGTGCCCCCTGGTAGAACGGGTGGACCTCCTTACTGGCAGGGGTTCTTCCTTCCTGGACTCAGGAAGGTCAGAGGAGCCCACCGCCTCTGGAGCTATTCAGGAGCTCTCTGGGGTAAGATGTCCTGAGGCGGAGGACTAACAGGAACGGGAGCAGGAACCATTAAATTCAACCAGGGCGTGAGGAACCAGTGGAGCGGCTCCTTGTCATGGATTAAGTTCTCCACAGCCTGCATAGGGTCCATAAGTGGAGCTGGCAACTCCGCTTCAGAAGGCTCAGGCTCCATATCCTCTGCCGCTGGTTCTCCTTCTATACAAGGCTTGAGACGGTTCCTATGAACGATTTGGGAACCTTTTCCTTCTCTGGAGACTTGATAAATATGTGCTTCATCATTGGGGATGGCAGAAATAATATAGGGAATCCTTTCCCATTTGCGGTCCAACTTGCTGGTCCGGTGGTTGTTTTTCAACCACACCTTGTCTCCAAGAGCCAGGGGTTCCACATGGGCAGCCTGGTCATAGTCTTTTTGCTGCCTTTCTCGAACATTCTCCATGCGTTCCTGGATGATCTCCTTAGCATTGAGGAGACGTCTTTGGTGTTCCACTACCCAATCCGTCCTTGGCAGTGGGTTGATCACATCCGGTACTTGCACACCCAGGGAGTGATCCGCAGGCAATCTCCCTTGTCGGCTAAACATCAAATAAAATCTGTCTGCACTCTTCCTACGGATTCTCTCAGGGATTTTCCCACTGGTAAGGAAGTCAAGCAGTTCACCGAGGACTCTACTTTCGGACTGGAGCTTAATCCACCTTTCTTGCTCGCCTCTGGACTCAGGACCATCTGATGAGGGAGGATCAGCAGCAGGGAGATCTTCAGTACGGATATTATCCTGCTGGGCAAATTTATTGTAGAACGCTGGCATTTCCACTTCTTCCCAGGCATCTTTTAGTTCATCTGGGGCCTCTGTAGTGGGAAGCCGCGACAGAGCATCAACGTTATCATTGGAGCGGCCTGCCCGGTATTTCACAGTAAAGTCATAGTTGGCAAGGCGGGAGGCCCATCTTTGCTCCAGGCAAGGCAACAAATGGTGTGGCAGCGAGATAGTCTTTAAACTTTTCGGTCACAGCCCACACTAAGGCAAGAAACTCCAGCTTGAAAGAACTGTAATTTTGGTCGTTCTTTTCAGCTCCCTTCAGGGATCTGCTGGTGTAGGCAATTACCCTTTCTTTGTTATCTTGCACTTGAGCCAACACGGCCCCCAGGCCTCTTTTACTGGCATCTGTGTAGAGGTGGAATGGCTTCTGATAATCTGGGTAACTCAGAACAGGGGGTTCAGTCAACTTCTTCTTTAGGAGTTGAAAGGCAATTTCCCGTTCTTCGTTCCATTCAACAGGAATAGGAGTTTTTGGGCTCTTCTTTGGATGCCCCCTCAGGAGTTCCTGGATGGGATCCGCAATTTGTGCGAAATGCGGGATGAAACGCCTGTAATACCCTGCAAAACTGAGAAAGCTTCTCACCTCTTTCACGGTCGTAGGAGTAGGCCAGTTGCGGACAGCAGCAAGTTTATCAGGATCAGGCTGTACTCCTTCGGCACTGACAACGTGCCCGAGGTATTTGACCGCTGGTTTCAGCAGGTGGCACTTGGATGGCTTGATTTTGAGGCCATATTTAGTAAGAACTTGAAACACCTCACCCAGGTGTTTTAAATGGTCCTCATACGTCTTGGAGTATATAATGACGTCATCCAGGTATAATAGTACAGTCTCAAAATTCCTATGGTCTAAACAACGTTCCATCAGCCTCTGGAACGTTCCTGGAGCGTTACACAGTCCAAACTGCATATAATTGAATTCAAACAGGCCCAGGTGTAGTGAAAGCAGTCTTTTCTCGATCTTCTGGGGCCATGGGTACTTGCCAGTACCCACTGGTTAAGTCCAAGGTGGAAAAATAGGCTGATGACCCCAGGGCAGTCAAGGACTCTTCAATGCGTGGCAATGGATATGCATCTTTGTGGGTGATTTGATTAATTTTTCTGTAATCCACGCAGAACCTTATGCTGACATCTTTTTTTCGGACAAGAACTAGGGGCGCAGCCCAGGGACTATGACTGTCCCGGATTATATTAGAGTCTTTCATCTCTTGTATTATCTCCTTCACAGACTGATAGGTAGTAGGTGGTATGGGTCTGTATCTCTCCTTAATAGGAGGATGAGAGCCAGTGGGTATGGTGTGTTTGATTACACTGACCTCTCCGTAGTCCGTGGAGTGTTTGCTGAAAGCCTGGTGGTGCTCCTTCACCAGCTTCAGGACTCCCTCTATTTGCTCTTTTGGGGTGGATTCGTTCCCCACATGTAGTTCTTCCCACCAGGATGTCGTAGGGAGGCTGCTGCTCTGTGTGGTCTGGAACGCCTCCGTAGCAGGCAGACCGATCACATCCTGGAAAGACACCTGAAAAAGCTGAGCAACGGGGCAGTGTTTAAGGAGAGTAACGGGATGATCCCCAAAGTTAATTAAACGGACAGGCACTTTACCTTGAGACACGGTCACCAGGCTCTTGGCTGTCCGTATGAAGGGATGATTTTCAATGGGAATAGGTTCCACTAAGGCCTGATAGTCCTGGCGCTGGATCCCTAACACAGCACGGCACCACAGGATGATCTGGGAATTTGGAGGCAGAATTACCGGCCGGTTATCCCGGATCCGGACAGTACAAATTTCTCCTTTCTTGTTGGCGAACCGTTGTTGAGCACACAGCACACTAATAGTCTTTTGAATAACTCTTCTGGAAGCAGGTGAGGCTGAAGATATAGTTTGATTTAATGCGTCAAGCACTTCAGAGTAACAATTTTTTAGAACGTTAGTCCCTAAGATCACAGGGTGTCCTCCTTTATCTCCTGCTTGTACCACAATCACGCCTTGCTGTGGCAGGGTGGCTTCTCCCACCTGTGGGGTAGGTTCCCAATACCCATGTACTTTCACTGGCTTACCGTTGCTGACAATGATATCTAGCCAGGACTCTGGTGGCTGGGTGAGGAGACTTGGATCCCAGAACTTGTCAAAGGCAGGCCGTTGAATGGTGGTGACCTGTGACCCCGTGTCCAACAGATCTTCAAAGGGTATCCCGTTGATACATATATTAATTTTTGGACGGGATCCTACATACTTAGGCATCCAGCTTGGATCCTTTGGACCTACTGTTCTACCTCCCGAGACGCGGTCCTCTGCCTCAGGGGTTGCCCGTTTAACTGCCAGCACATTGATTCGGTATGTCCATATTTCTTACAATGGTGGCAGACAGGCTGTTTTCTACTTCTGGGCTGGTAACTCGGTCGCCCATCAGGTTCTTTTGGATACACATCCCTATAGGCAGGTGGGAGCCTTGGAGGAAAAGGGCCTTCATCTTCCAGTAACAATGGTCTCTCCCACTCCTCGATTTTCTTACACACCTTCTCTAAGCTTAGAGTAAGATGGTTCACTTGCTCCATTAGTGCTGCCACTACATCTGTGACTGGAGCCTGGGTGGCCTGACTGCTCCTGCAGGCCCCACATTAACAGTCTTTAGCTGACAAGCCTGAGGTTCAGGGAAGGCTGCTGGCCCTGGAGCAGGGTTCTGGCCTAGTATACTGATGGCCAATTCCTTAAAATCCAAAAATGTACAGTGGGGGTGTTGGGCTGACAACATCCGTAGCTGGCCCTTTAAATGCTCAGTACTTATGCCCGCAATGAACTGTTCTATAAGAGTCCGGTCCTGGTCCTCAGCTTCTTTGGGATCCACTTGGACTACAGCTCTCAGTGTCTCTTGTAAGGACAGGGCAAAATCGCGGAGCGACTTTCCAGGCTGCTGCTTTCTGCTGAAGAAACGCATTTTAACTTCTGACACCGTTCTGGCCTCAAATGTGGTGCCCAAGCGATCAAAAATCTGTTCCAGGCTACTCTTCTCAGAGCGGGCCATGACATGACTTCTCTGCGGGCGGCCCCTTCTAACATTTGTTGTTCGGCAGTTATGGGATAAAGCCGGAACAAGGCCAGTATCTGCTCCCTAAAGTCCTTTAACTTGTAGGCTTCCCCTGAATAACGTGGGAACCAGGGGGCCCCAAAATAATACGGCATGGCTAACGGCATCAGGCTTGGCGGTGCCGCGGCGGCAGGGGCCCTAGAGTCGGCTGTGGGTACTTCAGAAGGCACGACTGGGGCCGCCTGCCCGATTTCCTCAGGTGCGGACATGGCGTTAATATGTGGGTATGGCCCTTTAAATGTAGCGGAGCGGACCGGAGCGGCAATGGTAATAACTTTTTCTAAGTAAAGTCTTTGGTCACTAAAGGGATCCTCTCCGGTGCCCTGGCAGGGGTCAGGAATGTTCCGGTAAGGTAATCGGAAGAGCTGGCAAATGTTTAAAGTCTGTACTTACTCCGGTGATGCTCGCTCCAGATCTCGCGAGATGCGTGGTTACGGGCGCCAAGCGTCCTGCGTACAGCGTCAGCAGGTGGGCGCGGTCTCTCGTAGCACCGGGACTCAGGTAGGCGGCACCTTTTCCTTCCAGACAGGGCGGCGTTCTTCCTCCTTGTTCTTTTTCGCGCAAAAGTCCTCTTTTTCGCGCCAAACGGAGTATGAAGATGACGCAGCAATAAATCCAAGCAAGCTAAGCGGCCATCTTTGAGCAAAATCACTGTCGATTCACTGACAGCAAGCGGTGGCTTAAACAAGCAGCAACAGTCCATACAATATTATCTTCACACCGCAAATTATTACAGTTCTTTGGCCCAGCAATTTTCCAATAAAGCAATAGGGCTTAGTCACTTTTAGGCAAATAACGGCACACAGTTTTTGTATCCGCAATAGCGCAGGAATGATCGTATCCTGTTCGTGATGCCAATTTATGTAGCACGCCAGACCTGCAGGGTATAGCGACAGTGAGGTCACGGTATGGGCAATCGAGGGTTACTCACTTTTCTGAGGAGAACCCTGGGCAGGCATGCAACAGTGAAAGGAGAGGCAGACACTAGTTCCTCTGGGGCACACTCTGTAGATAGGGACCTGGCCTGATGGTGTGTGAGGTGCCCTGGATGTTGTAGGTGTTTTGAGTGCCTTAGGTTAGGTCCCTTTAAGATTCGTGACGCCAGTGCCTGTAACGGTGGCACACCGATTTGTAGGAGGATTAATATAGTACGCAGTTGGTAAACCAAACGTTGCTTTACTTGATGGAACAGTCCAACTTTTTACATACAGTTGCAGTGGTATATAATGCAGTCCTTTATCATACAAAATGCACAGCGGTTTACTTCACAGCAGGTTTCAATCTTGCAAGATACTTGGAGGGCAAACAGTTAATACTTTGCAGTGCAATGCTGCTCTATCCCCACAGCTATTCTAGCTGGCTGGATCCAAAGGCCCGGATGCCTAATTGCTGGCTTAAATCCTTGGTATAAAATCCTTCCTCCAGTATTGGCACTTGCTTAAGGTTACAATACCTTCTTTTCCTAGCTGTCTTCAGTGCTGCATTTGAAAGGTGGCTGCAGGTTTCTCCCAGGAGGTGCTGGCCTACTACTGGGGTATCTCAACTGAGCTATCCTTAGCCTCAGGAGCTTCAGGTTGACTAAGTGACTCCTCTAGTCCCCTGGAATACACTGCCCCTCCCCTGTCTGGGCCGTCCTATATATAACTAGGGCTCCCTAGCTCCCTCTAACGCCTGGGAGGCTAAACTGCACCCTGACAGGCCTGACACCCAGTTAACACAGGAAATGCATACACATAACAGTAAGGCAGTAAACGCATTAACCCCTTTGTGTAGTGCCCACCTTGACCTAGTGGGACACTACACATCTCTACTCTTGAGGAAGGAAAGCTTTTGCTGCAACAATGGAACATTCCAATTTCAGAAACCTTCCAGACTGCGAAGTCAGCACCAACCCATCTACGCTAAGAGTGGCAAGTAGTCTCCTCCAAGCGCAAGTCTAGAAACCAAAATCCCGACTAGCTGTACAAGATGGAGCTCTAAACTGAACTATTTCACCCGGTTCCTAACCGTGAGTTATTTGGTTCCCCCCAGACACAAGTGTCGGCCTATAATATACTGACAGCGTATTTATGTTTTATAAATGTTTCTGTTTTGTTAAATGTTTTTATAGATGCACATTTACCTAGGTACAGTAGGTCTATACACTGCGTGCAGAATTATTAGGCAAATGAGTATTTTGACCACATCATCCTCTTTATGCATGTTGTCTTACTCCAAGCTGTATAGGCTCGAAAGCCTACTACCAATTAAGCATATTAGGTGATGTGCATCTCTGTAATGAGAAGGGGTGTGGTCTAATGACATCAACACCCTATATTAGGTGTGCATAATTATTAGGTAACTTCCTTTCCTTTGGCAAAATGGGTCAAAAGAAGGACTTGACAGGCTCAGAAAAGTCATAGTGAGATATCTTGCAGAGGGATGCAACACTCTTAAAATTGCAAAGCTTCTGAAGCGTGATCATCGAACAATTAAGCGTTTCATTAAAAATAGTCAACAGGGTCGCAAGAAGCGTGTGGAAAAACCAAGGCGCAAAATAACTGCCCATGAACTGAGAAAAGTCAAGCGTGCAGCTGCCAAGATGCCACTTGCCACCAGTTTGGCCATATTTCAGAGCTGCAACATCACTGGAGTGCCCAAAAGCACAAGGTGTGCAATACTCAGAGACATGGCCAAGGTAAGAAAGGCTGAAAGACGACCACCACTGAACAAGACACACAAGCTGAAACGTCAAGACTGGGCCAAGAAATATCTCAAGACTGATTTTTCTAAGGTTTTATGGACTGATGAAATGAGAGTGAGTCTTGATGGGCCAGATGGATGGGCCCGTGGCTGGATTGGTAAAGGGCAGAGAGCTCCAGTCCGACTCAGACGCCAGCAAGGTGGAGGTGGAGTACTGGTTTGGGCTGGTATCATCAAAGATGAGCTTGTGGGGCCTTTTCGGGTTGAGGATGGAGTCAAGCTCAACTCCCAGTCCTACTGCCAGTTTCTGGAAGACACCTTCTTCAAGCAGTGGTACAGGAAGAAGTCTGCATCCTTCAAGAAAAACATGATTTTCATGCAGGACAATGCTCCATCACACGCGTCCAAGTACTCCACAGCGTGGCTGGCAAGAAAGGGTATAAAAGAAGAAAATCTAATGACATGGCCTCCTTGTTCACCTGATCTGAACCCCATTGAGAACCTGTGGTCCATCATCAAATGTGAGATTTACAAGGAGGGAAAACAGTACACCTCTCTGAACAGTGTCTGGGAGGCTGTGGTTGCTGCTGCACGCAATGTTGATGGTGAACAGATCAAAACACTGACAGAATCCATGGATGGCAGGCTTTTGAGTGTCCTTGCAAAGAAAGGTGGCTATATTGGTCACTGATTTGTTTTTGTTTTGTTTTTGAATGTCAGAAATGTATATTTGTGAATGTTGAGATGTTATATTGGTTTCACTGGTAAAAATAAATAATTGAAATGGGTATATATTTGTTTTTTGTTAAGTTGTCTAATAATTATGCACAGTAATAGTCACCTGCACACACAGATATCCCCCTAAAATAGCTAAAACTAAAAACAAACTAAAAACTACTTCCAAAAATATTCAGCTTTGATATTAATGAGTTTTTTGAGTTCATTGAGAACATGGTTGTTGTTCAATAATAAAATTAATCCTCAAAAATACAACTTGCCTAATAATTCTGCACTCCCTGTATTTGAAATGCCTAAACATACAGAAACTAGCTTTCATAAAGTGTTGACCCCAGGAGAACAATGCTTAAAACCTATTATACACACGTTTCCAGCAGAGATAACCAGGCCCCCCTTGGCCTACCCCCACTGAAGCGGGTTGGCTTTCTGGGCATTCTGAGCATTTCAGACTTATCCACTAATGGTGCTTAAAGGGGTTCTACACTTTCATTTAACTGATGATCTATCCTCTGGATAGATCATCAGCTTCTGATCGGCGGGGGTCTGACACCCGGGACCCCCGCCGATTAGCTGTTTCAGAACGCAGCGGCACTCCAGCAGTGCCGCGGCCTTCTCACTGTTTACCGCCGGCCCACTGACGTCACGACTAGTATCAACTAGCGTGGGCGCGACTAAGCTCCAGTCAAGTGAACAGAGCTTAGCCGCGCCCCCTATACGTGATTAAATTACCAGATCTAACTGAAGGACAAGAGATATATATACTTCGACATAGTTTTGCCAGTGTGCATTTATCCTGCGGTTTTATCTTATTTTATTTATTGATTTTATTATTCTTGTGTGAAATTGTTTTTTATTGCATATTTTTAAACGTGACTGTATAAGAATTAATTGCTGTAATAAATTGCCATGTTCTATGTGAACCACATAATTGAGTGCCAGTCTCATACTATTTGCTAGTTGATACTAGTCGTAACTTCAGTGGGCTGGCGGTAAACAGTGAGAAGGCCGCGGCGCTGCTGGAGTGCCGCTGCCTTCTGAAACAGCTGATCGGCGGGGGTCCCGGGTGTCGGACCCCCGCCGATCAGAAGCTGATGATCTATCCAGAGGATAGATCATCAGTTAAATAAAAGTGCAGAACCCCTTTAAATTTGCATTGCTCAATCTTAAGGGACTAAAAATCCCCCACAAAATAGCAAACATGTGGAGAGAGATTGAGGGCCTCCAGTGCGACGTTTTCAGTGTTCAAGAATCCCACTTCAGGGTCGCAGACGCTAGCCGGATTCATCATCGCTCCTTTCTGGCCATATACCAATCTCACTTCCATAAGTGAGGGTGATGGCAAAGTGGTGGGGAGGAGGGGGGGGGGGGGGACAGGCACTTTTTTTTGGGTCATTGAGCAGGGGCCAGATTATTGCAAGGGGGGGGGGAGAGATGTCATTGAGTGGGGGCAGATTGCCGAGAGTTGTGGCTGATGGCGGGGGGGGGGGGGGGGGAATTATACTACTGGGCGGTCATGGAATAGGGGGACGATTATTGCAACGGGGGGGTGCTTGGGAAGATGGCTCAGAAGTGGGGCTGATGGCAAGTTAGGGCGAATGAGGCACTTTGGTTGGGTCATTAAATAGGGGCCAGATTATTGCACGTGGGGGGGGGGGGGAAGATGGCACTGAGTGGGGGCAGATTGACTAGAGGTGTGGCTGATCATAGGGGTGTGGAAGAGGCACTGTTGGGGGCTCAAGTCATGTGGGCAGATTATGGCAGGGGTGGTTGAATTGATGGTAATGGAGGTGGCAAATGGCAAAGGGGGGGTCTGTTGGCATGTGGGCAGATGATATGGGGGGGAGTTAATGGCACTGGGAGGGGTGCAGATGGTACCGGTGGAGGCAGATGGCAATGTAAGGCTGCAGATGGCACTGAGGGGGGCATCAAAAACAAGTTCATGTGAATAATGTTTAATATTTTTTATTTTTTTACCAAAAAAAAACAATCAAAACCAAATTTGTTTTGGAAGCGCACAAAAAATAGTACCCAAAAGTAAGTTATTAAAATAAATATGTGATATCTATGTCAATTTTGGTGTATAGCATGTTTAAATATACTTTTCTATTATGTCTCAACAGATGTTTGAACCCTCAAAACATGTTCCTAGAAGGCCGCCCAGAAGGCGCCGTCGCATCCAACAACCGGTAAGTACAAGCGACAATTTTTTATAATCCAATAAGAATCCTTGCATTATTCATTATTTATCTTTTTTTTAGTCTTCATCATCGACCAGCTCTGCCACCACAGCAGCACCCTCACCTGCTGGGGCCGGCTCATCGCGGGCGTCAGCGTCACCGAAAGGAGGTGGACATAGCACGGACTAGGACCGGCAGCAAGTATATTTCTATATATCTATATTAAAATAATATTATGTTGTAACATTTTTTTTTTAAATGTTTTTTTAGGAACCATCAACTAGAGCCGCCAGGCAGGATCCCCCAGTCTCCTCCAGAGTCCATTGGACAGCCTGTGGCAGTCGGGGAGGTGTAAATATAGTTTACATAGTCTTAATTTGCATTTTTCTTTTGTACGTTCTATAATTTTTCTTTTCCTTTTTTTTTCCAGGGTTCCAGAGTCTCCACCGGGGAAGATATGGAGTTCGTTGTCTCTCATAGACAACGAACTCCTTATCCAGCAGGTGGAGGCACGTCCCGCTTTATGGGACCACACCGACCGACACCATGCGGCGGCTCTGGAGGCAGATCTGTGACTCATTGTTCACTGGCTGGGGGGATCTAAATGCAGCGGCTCAGAAAGAATGTGGTAAGTACAGCAATATGTATTTTTACCTCATGTTATAATGTAAACCTAAGTCCATGCTAATATTGTAATATAAATGTAATTATTTTTGTTTGTTTTCACAGTTGACAAGGTTATGACTCGGTGGTGGTCAATCCGGGACCGCTTCAAGAGGGACTACAACAAGGAAGTTCAGGCCCCGAGTGGATCCGGAGCAACCTTAAAGGGGTATTCTCATCTTTAAGATCATATCTCATATGATCCAACTGATGCCCTCTGTCATTTTTCTAATTTAATGTCATTTAAAAAAAACTCACCCATGTTCTAATTATTCTGTTTATGTAGTGCCACAGTTGTATCCTGTATCCAAAGGATACGGCCCGCTCCTCTGCCGCATCTCTGAGCCGCAGCTGCGCAGAGAGGACCTTTGTTTCACCCAGGCAGCCGGTCTGTTGCTCGGGAGCACGCACGCCGGCAGCCACGCATGCGCATTAGAATATTCATGCCGCATCAGATAGGGAGAGGATCGGAGCTGCCGCTCGGCGGGGGCGGGGCTTGTTGCGGGGGTATTGAAGGTGTATTGAAGGCACTGGGGGTGGCTGATGGAGGCATATTGGGGGCTGCACTTGTCTAGGGCACTTCCTTCATGGTGCATTAGCATTGTTCTGAGAGTGAGGATTGAACAGCAGAAGCTGCTTCACATAGACGGCAGGCTGCCAGAGTGATGAGTCATACATTCCTCATGAACGAGCACCCAAGGACTGAGCTCTGAATGATGTCATAAGGAGGCGTGGCTGGCCTTCACTTAAAGAGGACCTTTCACCAGAATAAAACATCTAAACTAACTATACAGACATGCCGAGCGGTGCCCAGGGATCCCCCTGCACTTACTATTATCCCTGAGCGCCGCTCCGTTCGCCCGGTATAGGCTCCGGTATCTTGATAGTTAGGCTCCACCCAGGGGAACCTGACGGCGTCTCTTTCTCCTATGCTGTAGCGCTGGCCAATCGCAGCGTTTAGCTCATAGCCTGAGAGTTTTTTTTTTTCCGGAGGCTATACCGGGCGAACGGAGCGGCGCCCAGGTATAACAGTAAGTGCAGGGGGATCCCTGGGCGCTGCTCTACATGTCTGTATAGTTAGTTTAGATGTTTTATTCTGGTGAAAGGTCCTCTTTAAACTGTCTAAGCCCGTCCAGCCTGAGGAGCTTGGAAAGCAGGAAGTGAAATGCAGAGCTGCTGCAGGGGAGGCTCAAATAGCGAGATGAGAGTACCCCTTTAAGGCCGCCATATATGTACAGTGCGGCCTTGGGGTTCTTACAACGGACGGTGGCGCTTAGAAGGTCAATTTTTTTCTTCCAATAAATATACAATGATTTTGCTTTCCTCTCCCTTTGGATGCAAGGGGCTGTCTGAGACAGAGCATCGTTTGACCCCTCTGTTTCATGCAGCCCCCTACGGTCGGAGGGACAATTGTTTTCAACTTCTGTCAGCAAGGGGCTGTCTGAGATAGAGGATCGGTTGACAACTCTGTTTTTGGCAGCCCCCTACATTAAGAGGTAGGCATAGCATATAACCTGGATACAGTAATACAAGGCCTTATTTTTTTTTTATCTCCTTGAACTGCCAGCAGCTCTTGAACCTGCTCTTGAAGCGGACCTGGAACCGGCCACCACCACCAGCCCTCCTGTCCCTCATACACCGGTTCGGGTCAATCCTGGTCCCCTACCGGGTCCCTCTTTTCAGCATACGCTCTCACATTGGAGACAAAATGTGAGAGATATGTTGAATTGCAGGAGATCCGGTAGGAGCCGTTGGGAGGACTATGGGAACCTTGTAGAGATTGTTTCCGATGCTCTAGAGGGTTTTGCAGATGAAATGAGGCGAGCGTTAGATGACTTGGCACGACGACTGGAGGGGGCGGAGGCGGTGCGTCACCTAAAAACCTCACCAACGGTATGTGGAAACCTTAGTCCCCCGAATGGAACAAATGACTCCCGAGCAGTTGCATGAGTTTAAAAATTTGATGGAGAACGGGTCGTGGCGAATTTTGCACCGCCCCCAGTCCCACACCTACCCCCCATCCACCACCTACCCCCATCCCACTCTTTTCACCAAGCCCCTTTCCGCCATACGTCCCTTTCCCACCCCCGAGCATGTGTACAATCTTCCATCTTTTTATTCTACACCTTCTCTTCCTCAATATACCGCTCCAACTTCTTTTCAAACTCCTTCTTCTATACATGCTCGGGAACATTCCAGTTCCGACCCTTCAACTCTCCACACCCCTCAAATTCCTCCTGCATCTTTTCCTGCGTTTTAATCCCTCCACAGAAAACAGGGGGGATACTGCTGCCGGTTCAAGAATGTCCACCCCGCAACGCTCCACCTCCCCTTGTCGTTTTCATAATTTTTTATATTTTTATTTATTGTTTATATTAAAAAATATTTCAGATTAAATAAAATAATTTTAGTTTACTTTACTGTGTGTCCTTTTTTTATTTCATGATCCCCAACTGTGGCCACTCCAGCTGTGGGTAAAGTAAAACTCCCAGCAACAAACAAAATTGAGTTTATTAAATAAAAAATAGTTTGCTATGAGTTTTATTTTCCCCACGCCTGTAGTGCCAAAGGTAGCAGAATATTTGATGTAGCACGATCAATAACGGGCTTTCTTAAAGCCCCTTATTGATCATATTCTGGCTGATTGGCACATGAACCAGCCAGTCGGGTGCAAATCCACATGAACCCTTGTGGGAGTCACGGTACATGTGAATCAGCATCATCAACAATTAATTTACTAGAGAGCAAAAAATGTATATATTACTCTTTAGCAAAGATGAAGCTGTCACATAAAGTAGCGTCATTACCACAAGGGACAGGAAAGGAAAATAATGCTGTTTAAGTTTTTGTCCGGGTTCAGAGCTGAATATGGACCTGCACCCAGCCAAAGAATTCAGCAGTTCAATCTAGAATGCTCTCCCTTGCCATGCGTAGGATCATGCAGAGAAAGGGCTGACAATAACACACTGCTAAGCGGAGGATTCCACCAAACAGTGTGTTGTTTATTTCACAGTCTGTAATGGCCAGGCTTTAGCAATGTCATAGCAGTTTGACAGTCTATGGCAGGGCTACAGCTGGCCCAATAGTGCAGGTGATGCCACAGGACTCACAGATGGATGAAGGCCTACGCCTGGCAGCACTATGGAGAACACAGTTCGTATAAGTTTCTCCATAAAATGCCAATACCATGCAATATTCAGTGTTGAAATTAGGTTCAAAATATAGATATGTCCGTGTTCAGCAAGGCAGATTATGAGTTGTCGTAAAAAAATAAATATCACTAGTTTAGCATAACCATTCTTGTTGGTTGATTATAAAAAGTTGAAGACAGGTGTAATAAAAAACACATTTTTATTTAGTATAAGAGAAAACATTAAAAACAATTACAAATCATTATCCTGCCAACTTACTCTACCCGCATCAGAAACAAAATAATCGGCGAAACGGTTCCTCATTCTGGCGACGGCAAAGGTTGAGCGATATGACAAATTTTGCAGCCTGGTGAGTGTACAATCAACCTCTTGCGGGTCCAGGCGCAGTCGTTCCTCAGATAAAAGATAGTTATGTAGAACTACACAAGCCTTGAATACATTGTCTATGGTTTCCACTTTGAGATTAATGGCTTTGGTGAGAATATGCCATTTGGCAACTAAAATGCCACGCGCCTTGTAGAGTTCAAGTCACGGCTGGAGTATGGCTTTATGAGGTTCTCACACGTCCCCTACTACGACAAATGGAATTGGAGGTCCATCAGTACCTAGCAAAGGTCTTGGTGGTGGTAATCCAAATTGCTTTGAATACAGGAGGCGTCCCATAGAGGAGGTTTTGAAAGCCATCGAGTCATTTGTCCATCCATACGCTCCAATGTCAACTACAACAAATCGATAATCAGCATCTGCAATGGCCATTAGGAGAAATATTTTTTGTAATAAATTCAGATCCACTTCCAGAAGGTTTTACAATCCTTATACAGTCAGGTCCATAAATATTAGGACACAATTCATTTTTGGCTCTATTACACCACCACAATGGATTTGAAATGTAACGAACAAGATGTGCTTAACTGCAGACTGTCAGCTTTAATTTGAGGGTATTTACATCCAAATCAGGTGAACGGTGTAGGAATTACAACAGTTTGCATATGTGCCTCCCACTTGTTAAGGGACCAAAAGTAATGGGACAATTGGCTTCTCAGCTGTTCCATGGCCAGGTGTGTGTTATTCCCTCATTATCCCAATTACAATGAGCAGATAAAAGGTCCAGTGTTCATTTCAAGTGTGCTATTTGCATTTCGAATCTGTTGCTGTCAACTCTCAAGATGAGATCCAAAGAGCTGTCACTATCAGTGAAGCAAAAAACAAAATGGCTGCACACCATTATATATACAAACAATAGAGCTAAGAAATGGGGGTCATTCTAGGTAAAAGTGGTACAATATCAACTATAAATGAATAATGGAAGCTCTTAGCGCACATACGTGTCGGGCCCATCTACCAGGCGTCAAGGTGGCTTCCGCAGATGGGTCTCTATCACTAAATATACTGCCTCACTTTGGACTTAATTAAGCCTACAATATTCAGGGCAGTGTAGGAACCAGCTACAAACATACTCTGCTCAGAAGTCCCAGGTAGATGGGCGTGTTCAGTCTAAAAGAGGTGCTACCCTCAATATATTGCAAGAAAATTTAGACTAGAACCTTCAGAATCACAGGTGCATATCCATGAAGGAAACATAATTACAAAAAACAAAATGGATGCACACCATTATATATACAAACAATAGAGCTAAGAAATGGGGGTCATTCTAGGTAAAAGTGGTACAATACCGACTATAAATGAATAATGGAAGCTAAATTTTCTTGTTATCAGTGAAGCAAGCCATAATTAGGTTGAAACAACTGTTTGGAACATTCTTATAAAGAAGGAACGCACCGGTGAGCTAAGCAACACCAAAAGACCCGGAAGACCACGGAAAACAACTGTGGTGGATGACCGAATAATTCTTTCCCTGGTGAAGAAAACACCCTTTACAACAGTTGGCCAGATCAAGAACACTCTCCAGGAGGTAGGTGTATGTGTGTCAAAGTCAACAATCACGAGAAGACTTCACCAGAGTGAATACAGAGGGTTCACCACAAGATGTAAACCATTGGTGAGCCTCAAAAACAGGATTAAAGTTTGCCAAACGACATCTAAAAAAGCCTTCACAGTTCTGGAACAACATCCTATGGACAGATGAGACCAAGATCAACTTGTACCAAAGTGATGGGAGGAGAAGAGTATGGAGAAGGAAAGGAACTGCTCATTATCCTAAGCATACCACCTCATCAGTGAAGCATGGTGGTTGTAGTGTCATGGCGTGGGCATGTATGGCTGCCAATGGAACTGGTTCTCTTGATGTGACTGCTGACAAAAGCAGCAGGATGAATTCTGAAGTGTTTTGGGCAATATTATCTGCTCATATTCAGCCAAATGCTTCAGAACTCATTGGACGGCGCTTCACAGTGCAGATGGACAATGACCCAAAGCATACTGCAAAAGAAACCAAAGATTTTTTTAAGGGAAAGAAGTAGAATGTTATGCAATGGCCAAGTCAATCACCTAACCTGAATCCGATTGAGCATGCATTTCACTTACCGAAGACAAAACTGAAGGGAAAATGCCCCAAGAACAAGCAGGAACTGAAGACAGTTGCAGTAGAGGCCTGGCAGAGCATCACCAGGGATGAAACCCAGCGTCTGGTGATGTCTATGCGTTCCAGACTTCAGGCTGTAATTGACTGCAAAGGATTTGCAACCAAGTATTTAAAAGTGAAAGTTTGATTTATGATTATTATTCTGTCCCATTACTTTTGGTCTCTTAACAAGTGGGAGGCACATATACAAACTGTTGTAATTCCTACACCGTTCACCTGATTTGGATGTAAACACCCTCAAATTAAAGCTGACAGTCTGCAGTTAAAGTACATCTTGTTAGTTTCATTTCAAATCCATTGTGGTGGTGTATAGAGCCAAAACTGTTAGAATTGTGCCGATGTCCCAATATTTATAGACCTGACTGTATGTTTGCCATCCACAGCTCCTACACAATTATGGAATTGGCTTGTTTTCATGAACTTGTCTGCTATTTGAAGCCACCGTTCTGTTGGATGTGGGATGAAATCCTCATGCAATACCTCCCACAGTGCACGACAAGTATCTTTGACTACTCCGGAGATCTTAGAAATTCCCATTAGCAATAAACCTACTGTACGCCCTGTGTATTTCTGATCACCGCCGCGTGGCGGGCGGTGATCGGAAGCCGGTGCCTGCTCAAATTTTGAGCAGGCACCTCAGCTAAATGCGCGGGGGGGTCCCGTGGCCCCCCCATGCCGGCAATCGCCGCAAACCCCAGGTCAATTCAGACCTGCGGTTTGTGGCTTTTACCTATTGCGGCGGGCGGTGCCATCGGGTCCCCATGCGGCTGTAGGGGGGACTCGATGGCATGGAAGGCAGTGCGATGCCTAAGAAAGGCATCGCGCTGCCTTCCGGTGACGAGCCTGTGAGATTCAGCCCCCTGGATCTCACAGGCCGGAAGCTGTATGAGTAATACACGCAGTATTACTCATACAGCCAATGCATTCCAATACAGAACTATTGGAATGCATTGTAAATGATCAGACCCCCAAAAGTTGAAGTCCCAAAGTGGGACAAAAAATAAAGTGAAAAAAAAATTAAAAGTTTAAAGTAAAAATAAACAAAAACTGCACTTTCCCCAAATAAAGTTAAAAAAAATTGGTAAAAAATAGGAAACAAAAAAATAGACATATTAGGTATCGCCGCGTGCGTATCGACCGGCTCTATAAACATATCACATGACCTAATCCCTCAGATGAACACTGTAAAAAAATATAAACTGTGCTAAATGAACCATTTTTTTGTCACCTTACATCACAAAAAGTACAACAGCAAGCGATCAAAAAGGCGTACGCCCACCAAAATAGTACCAATATAACCGTCACCTCATCCCGCAAAAAATGAGCCCCTACCTGAGACAATCACCCAAAAAAAAAAAAAACTATGTCTCAGAATATGGAGACACTAAAAAAATCATTTTATTTGTTTTTAAAAAGCTGTTATTGTGTAAAACTTACATAAATAAAAAAAAGTATACATATTAGGTATCGCCGCGTCCGTATCGACCGGCTATATAAAAAAATCACATGACCGAACCCCTCAGATGAACACCGTAAAAAATAAAAAATAAAAACTGTGCTAAATAAACCATTTTTTGTCACCTTACATCACAAAAAGTGTAATAGAAAGCGATAAAAAAGTCATATGCACCCCAAAATAGTGCCAATCAAACCATGATCTCATCCCGCAAAAATCATACCCAAGATAATCGCCCAAAAAAAACTATGGATCTCAGACTATGGAAACACTTTTTTTTGTTTCAAAAATGAAATCATTGTGTAAAACTTACATTAAAAAAAAGTATACATATTAGATATCGCCGCGTCCGTAATAAGTTACTCTATAAAAATATGACATGACCTAACCCCTCAGGTAAACACCGTAAAAAATTAAAATAAAAACGGTGTAAAAAATGCAATTTTTGGTCATCTTACATCACAAAAAGTGTAATAGCAAGCGATCAAAAAGTCATATGCACCCCAAAATAGTGCCAATCAAACAGTCATCTCATCCCGCAAAAAATGAGACCCTACCTAAGATAATCGCCTAAAAACTGAAAAAACTATGGCTCTCAGACTATGGAGACACTAAAACATGATTTTTTTTGTTTCAAAAATGAAATCATTGTGTAAAACTTACATAAATAAAAAAATTGTATACATCTTAGGTATCGCTGCGTCCGTGACAACCTGCCCTATAAAAATATCACATGATCTAACTTGTCAGATGAATGTTGTAAATAACAAAAAAAACGGTGCCAAAACAGCTATTTCTTGTTACCTTGCCTCACAAAAAGTCTAATATAGAGCAACCAAAAATCATATGTACCCTAAACTAGTACCAACAAAACTTCCACCCTATCCTGTTGTTTCTACAATGGGGTCACTTTTTTGGAGTTTCTACTCAAGGGGTGCATCAGGGGGGCTTCAAATGGAACATGGTGTCAAAAAACCAGTCCAGCAAAATCTGCCTTCCCATACAGCAGTGTGCCCATACAGCAGTTTACGACCACATATGGGATGTTTCTGTAAACTACAGAATCAGGGCCATAAATATTGAGTTTTGTTTGGCTGTTAACCCTTGCTTTGTAACTGAAAAAATATATATTTAAATGGAAAATCTGCCACAAAAGTGAAATTTTTAAATTGTATCTCTATTTTCCATTAATTCTTGTGGAACACCTAAAGGGTTAACGACGTTTGTAAAATCAGTTTTGATTACCTTGAGGGGTGTAGTTTCTTAGATGGGGTCACTTTTATGGAGTTTCTACTCTAGGGGTGCATCAGGGGGGCTTCAAATGGGACATGGTGTAAAAAAAAACTGTCTAGCAAAATCAGCCTTCCAAAAACCGTATGGCATTCCTTTCCTTCTGCGCCCTGCCGTGTGCCCGTACAGCGGTTTAGGACCACATATGGGGTGTTTCTGTAAACGACAGAATCAGGGCCATAAATATTGAGTTTTGTTTGGCTGTTAACCCTTGCTTTGTAACTGAAAAAAAAATATTAAAATGGAAAATCTGCTAAAAAAGTGAAATTTTGAAATTGCATCTCTATTTTCCATTAATTCTTGTGGAACACCTAAAGGGTTAACAACGTTTGTAAAATCAGTTTTAAATACCTTGAGGGGTGTAGTTTCTAGAATGGGGTCATTTTTGGGTGGTTTCTATTATGTAAGCCTCGCAAAGTGACTTCAGACCTGAACTGGTCCTTAAAAAGTTGGTTTATGAAAATGTTGGAGAAATTTCAAGATTTACTTCTAAACTTCTAAGCCTTGTAACGTCCCCCAAAAATAAAAAGTAATTTCCAAAATGATCCTAACATGAATTAGACATATGGGGAATGTAAAGTAATAACTATTTTTGTAGGTATTACTATGTATTATAGAAGTAGAGAAATTGAAACTTGGAAATTTGCTAATTTTTCAAAATTTTGTATTTTTTTATAAATAAAAATGATTTTTTTTAACTTTATTTTACCAGTGTCATGAAGTACAATATGTGACGAAAAAACAATCTCAGAATGGCCTGGATAAGTCAAAGCGTTTTAAAGTTATCACCACTTAAAGTGACACTGGTCAGATTTGCAAAAAATAGCCTGATCCTTAAAGAGGACCTTTCATCAGTATAATTTTAATAAACGAACAACCCTACCTAATAGTGCGGCATCCACTGATGTTCCCCCTTTTTTTTTTTTTTTAAATCGACCCCCGAATGTTGAAATAATAGCCCCGTTAGTCCTGCTGCACCCCCACATGGAAAAAAGCAATAAGGGGGTCATGATCATGGCCCCCCCCAGCAAAACCCACCCCCCTCTGGCAACGAGCATAATGGGGGTCATTATCATGGACCCCCACCCCAACAGGCAGAGAGCAATAAGGGGGTCATGATCATGTTCCCCCAACAACCCCCCCCTCTGGCAAAGAGCATTATGGGGGTCATTATCATGGACCCCCACCACCCCACAGACAGCAATAACATGTAACAGCGTTTTAAAACAGTGAGCACTACCTCATAAATTCACTACATGATCCTACTATAGTTCTACTCTTACAAAAAAATGTAATTGATAAGATGCATTTATTAAAAAATTTTTTTTATTATTCTCAGATCTGAAAATGGATAATTCGTCTGATGAATTACCACCAAGTGTTTTTGCGGCAAGATCAGAAAAAGTAAATTCACAAATAAAAATAAAAGTTGATAATGGATTATCATCCTATCAGGCTGGTCATTGTTTATCCTATTTTTTATTTTATTTTTTGTTATAGTTGGAGTGGCTAAAGAAACGACTTCAACAGAAGTACGGGGTCACGAATAAATCTGAACCGTGTTTTCCAGAAAACCCCACTCGTTCCACATTAGATAACAGTGTTGGGAGCATTGAAAATGAAGAGTCGGACAGTAGTAGAGTTGGAAATAACGAATGGTGCACGTGTACTAACTGTAAACCGATGCCAACCGCCATAGAATCGATCTGTTGTAAAGAAATTTCAAATATTGAACCGTATGTAACTGAAAACGGTTGCGTAATTGAACATGAATATTTCCAACAATTTTGTCAAGATCGCGGAAGGGTGGAGGTGTCCATGCGGGCAATTGGAGAAGTGCTGCGTCCCCCTCCAGATAAAGAATGGAACAGGTGTTCTTATTCGTGTATTTACTTCCATGAAAACAAAATCTGCAACATTTTGATCTGAACACCCAACCATAGGTTTACCTAATTATTATATTGTCTAATTTTAAATTCAATATACTTTTTTATATTTTTTAGGCTACTAAGGCTACTTTCACACTAGCGTTTTTCTTTTCCGGCGCTGAGTTCCGTCCTAGGGGCTCAAATCCGGAAAAGAACTGATCAGTTTTATCCCCATGCATTCTGAATGGAGAGTCAGTCCTTCAGGATGCATCAGGATGTCTTCAGTTCAGTCTTTTTGACTGATCAGGCTTTTCAGAAAAACGTAGCATGCAGTATTTTTACCTCCGGCCAAAAAGCCTGAACACTTTGACTGAACGCCTGATCAGGCCTTTTTCCCATTGACTTGCATTAACGCCGGATCTGGCACTGTGTGTTCAGTCAAAACGGATCCGGCTTTTGCATGTTAAGCCCGAAAAATGTGAAAAAAAAGTTAAAGTCCATAAATGGCGGATCCGTTTTTTCCAATGCATTTTTTCATTGTGATCAAAATCCTGATCAGGATTCAAATGTAATCCGTTTTCACACGTTTTTCCGGATCCGGCGGGCAGTTCCGGTGTCGGAATTGAACGCCGGATTAAAACAACGCTAGTGTGAAAGTAGCCTAAGAAAAACAGCATATCGTGGCTTTACAGCTTGGATACATGGCTATCTTGGCGTTGGAAGAAGACGCCCTATTCCTTCTTGTGCAGTGACGATCATAAGAGAAGTTTTTCCTGACCCACTTCAAGATTATTGCGGATTTCTAATGTTCAGAGAGGAGCCTGCAGAGTATCTAGCAATGGAGTAACGTTATAATATATTATGAAAAGACTGTAAATTTATCTAGTTATGTAATAAAGTAACAATTTTAGAACGTATTTTTTTACTTTTTATTAATAAATATCCATGGCTATTGAATGTTCAGAAACATTATACATTGCAGAAAATTAATATTTACAGAAATTAGTCAGAAAAACACATATCATATTTTATTATAAAAAAAGGCCTCCTCCATATCCCCTCAGAGTACCTTCACACTTGCGGAATGGAACTTGGTCAGGCTATCTGGGCAGGTGAAAATGATTAGGGATCTACACAGCTACTTATAAGGTTTATTGACGAGATGGCCCTCTGTCACCATTGACTATAGGCAGACCAAAGTGTACTGCAATTCAAACATTCTTTATTGTTAGTACCTCAAGCTCTCGCAGTGTGACGCCCCCGCCTCCATAATTTTCGAGAGTGTTCAGATTTATAAAATAAAAATTTTTCTTTCAGGCTATTGTCCCGATGAATGGCCATGTCGCTAGTGTGAAGGGACCCCTAGCCTTTACCAAACCTCACACTAAGTTTATGGATATTCCTTACACATCTGTAAGAAAGCGGTATATAGTAACGTCCTTGCCAACAGGAAATATCTAAAATATCGACAAAGATAATGTTTTGTAATATGCAAAAATGTCAAAGATAGAAAACAATTATAAATTAAAAAATTGTTTTGCTTTCTGACATTTCATTACAGTTATGCAAAGGATATCCATAAAATTTATAATATGTAATTTATTTTTTAATTTTTTAAAAATTTAAATTTCTCATAAAAAATATTGGCATTATTTTTATTAAAAATAATTTCAAATTAAAAGGATGATATGGTAGATCCAGGTCAAGTCCGTCAATGTGGTTCCTCGACTGTCAGCCTGTGGACAAAAGACATGGTCAGAATATGAAATGTACTGCAGCGCTGTCTCTGTGAGAGGAAAAGGGTCAATCATGGGACTGTAGCGACATTATAAGACTGTCAGTGAACACACCTTGGAGTCTAATCGGATCCCCTTGACTCCACGGCTGGCAGGAAACTTGTTGTTCCTTCCCGGGCATGTCCAACACGCTGGTACAGTTTACTGTCAGGCTGTGGACAAAAGACATGGTCAGAATATGAAATGTACTGCAGCGCTGTCTCTGTGAGAGGAAAAGGGTCAATCATGGGACTGTAGCGACATTATAAGACTGTCAGTGAACACACCTTGGAGTCTAATCGGATCCCCTTGACTCCACGGCTGGCACGAAACTTGTTGTTCCTTCCCGGGCATGTCCAACACGCTGGTACAGTTTACTGTCAGGCTGTGGACAAAAGACATGGTCAGAATATGAAATGTACTACAGCGCTGTCTCTGTGAGAGGAAAAGGGTCAATCATGGGACTGTAGCGACATTATATGACTGTCAGTGAACACACCTTGGAGTCTAATCGGATCCCCTTGACTCCATGGCTTGACAGCACTTATCCTACACTCAGGTATAATGTCTAAAAATAAAAAAGTAAAGTTACAACAACTTTTGATTGAAAAAGCATAATGGCGAGCCAGATCTACTTTTGCTATCCTTACCATTTGCACTAGTGGTGCAGTCCCGTCTCGGTAAACGAATATCAACAGATTGAACTAAAGTAAAATAACTAAACAACAAAGTTAGTTCTCGTAGCATTCTAAAAACTAACTTTTTACTGAACATGAAAGTAACGGAAAAGCAGGATTTATTATTTTTCTTGAAATTATTTTTTTTTTCTTGAACCCAGATGAACTGTATTAGTTTTTTCGAAAACGTGACCAATGTTGCCGTAGAATGTCTTCCTTTTTCGGCCGTTCTACATTAGCAATGTTGGGTGGAAGATCAGGTGTTCGACTCTTCCATTCTGTTGTGATGTCTCCTACAGCTAACTTCAAACAATCAACTAAAATCGGAGTAACATGTTCAACGCTCATTGCTTCGTAAACGTTCTTCACCTTCCAGTGTTTTTTTCCCTTCGGAAGTAATAATTTTGTTCTTCTTGTTCCAATGGGTTCTGACACAGAAGTTGGGAAGTGAACAACTGCTTGTGGACTTCCTAGATTATTATTGTGTGCCAAAATTGCCAGTTTGGTTCGTGTTTCCATTCCATCTATACCGAAATGTATTCTTTTTGTTCTGTACTTTAAAACTAAACTGTGGAAGGCTTCAAGAGGTCCAGTGTGGCAATTTCGGATCAGGTGTGGTACATCGCTCGTCATTTGTTCATTTTTGATGATTTCTTCTAATTTTTGATAAGCAGTACTTTCCTTTCTAAGCCACAAAACTGACGTGTCTTCAGGTTGCAGTTCTTCGTGGGCACACTTATTATAGTGTTCTCCATCTTCCCATTCATGTCTGTTGGCTACATGATGTAGAACAGAATTCCATCTTTCCCGGAAAAAAAAAGCATTGTGGTCACACGTTTTAACACACCACCAGAAATGGTTGACAATCTTTTCTATCCATGGTTTTAGATCCTTTCCGGCTGTCCTGTTCTCACAACATGTACCCCCGGGGTCTGTATGCAGTTCAACAGGCAGATATCACCATTCTACTAGTTAATAAGGTGAGACTTGTTTCTGTAGTCTGTGGTTTTTATTAACCGGCAGTAGATAAGGTAAACTATAGGAAAATGAACATACAAGAACTGAGTATACAGTACAGTGTACACAAAACTAATACAAAAACATGAATTAATCCCTTACTGACGATGCTTAGTAAGAGACACACAATGAGTAGCTGCTCCTTCCATGAGGTGAAGAGAAAAGGAAGCAGGAGCCTGTCTCTTTCCCAGAAAGCACTGTGAGCAGGAAGTCAGGTGACCTAATGAATATGCATAACTTAACAAGGCAAAAGATGCACTTACAGATAAAGGTCACTAGATGGTGCTGAAGGCACACAAATGAACAGACTATGCAATAGTGTAGACAGCACACTCCCCGCTTGACATCAGCCGATGTCACTATTAGAGTCCTCAACAGATAACAGTAGGATTAGTTCGGAAGTAGGTCTGGTAAACAGTTTGGTCTCATTTTGTTTGAAAATCTTGACCTCAACTTTACGGACATGTCCGTCTTCACTTGGAAACACTTTAGTAATGAGGCCCAAAGGCCAATGATTTCTTTGGGCCTGAGAGTCTTTAACAAGAACAATGTCATCAGGTTTTAGGTTGGGCTTAACTGTGTGCCATTTGGTTCTTGTCTGTAAGGTGGGAAGATATTGCTTCTTCCACCTATTCCAGAAAGTATCGGCAAGGCCTTGCACTTGTCTCCATTGGCGTTTGTAGAGATCTTTGGTGCCGAACTCTCCAGAAGGGGCACTCACTATTCCAGTCTTTTGGGTAAGTAGAGAGGCAGTTGTAAGCAGTATTGGATCTCCTGGGTCATTTGATATTGGAGCCAAGGGTCTGGCATTGATAATGGCTGAGACTTCGGCCATAAAGGTTGTACGGCATTCATGAGAGAGTCTAGCATTGCCCACTTGTAGGAAGATAGAGTTCAAGATTCTGCGGGCTATACCAATCATTCTTTCCCAGGCTCCTCCCATGTGAGAAGAATGAGGGAAATTGAAAATCCAAGTGCATCCTTGCTCACTAAGGAATCTTTTTACACTGTTATTATCCAAGTTGGAGAGAATCTTTAGCTCATTAGCAGCTCCAACAAAGTTTGTGCCTCTGTCAGAGCGGATTTGTTTTACAGAATCTGCATCTAACAACTCATATGAGTCACAGGCAGAAGAATGTTCTGAGTTGTATAGAAAAGCAGGACCCGTGAACCAAACTGTGTCCTTAAGGTGACTGGCAGCAACTGACCTGGTTGCTAAGTCTGCTGGGTTATGGTCAGTAGGTACAAAGTGCCATTGTTTTGGGAAGGTAGACCTCCTGATTCTTAACACTCGGTTGTTAACGTAAACATAGAAACGTCTAGTTTGGTTGTAAATGTAGCCCAGGACCACTTTACTGTCTGTATAAAACTCGGCGTCTCGAATCTCTAGGTTTATCTCTGACGTAATTAATTCAGCTAGTTCCACGGCTAGTACAGCGGCACAGAGTTCTACCCTGGGTATTGTATGTTCGAGAAGTGGTGCGAGTTTTGCTTTGCCCATGACAAACCCTGTGTGGCACTGACCTTTGTTGTCTATAGTTTTAAGATAAGCTACAGCGGCAATTGCTTTGACGGACGCGTCAGAGAATACATAAAGTCTTTGTGTTTTTACTTCTGTGGATGGCACAGGAGCGTAAGAACGTGGAACATGCAGGTTAGATAAAGTCTTTAGGGAGTTTCTCCACTCTATCCATATGTTTCTTTTTTCAGGGGAAAGTGGGTGATCCCAATCCAATGTCTCCTGAGTTAAGTCTCTAAGTAGTGATTTGCCCTGGATTGTAATGGGGGCCGTGAATCCCAAGGGATCATAAAGACTGTTTATGGCAGACAGGACACCTCTACGGGTAAAGGGCTTCTCTTCCTGGCTGACTTGGAAGGTAAACGTGTCTGATTTTAGATCCCAGAGGAGACCAAGGCTACGTTGTATAGGAAGGGAGTCAGTCCCTAAGTCTAAGCTCTGTAGGTCGTTTGAGTGGTCTTGAGAGAGAAATGCTTCTATCAGCTGCTTACTATTGGAGGCTATTTTGTGCAGTCTCAGGTTTGAGCATGCGAGCATTTCTTGAGCTCTCTTAAGGAGACCTACTGCGCCCTCAACAGTTGGTAGTGATTTTAGACAGTCATCTACATAAAAGTCTCTTTCTACGAATTGTCTGACGTCGGACCCATATTCTAGTTCGCCTTCCTGAGCAGAGTGTCTGAGACCATAAGTTGCAACTGCAGGGGAGGGGCTGTTACCAAAGATATGTACCCGCATGCGGTACTCCGCGATATCTTTTGTGGGGTCATTGTCAATAAACCAAAGAAATCTTAAGAAGTTTCTGTGTTCCTCTTTAACGAGAAAGCAATGAAACATCTGCTGAATGTCTGCCATGAAGGCAACAGAGTCTTTACGAAAACGAAGCAGTACTCCTAGGAGCTTGTTGTTAAGATCTGGACCTGAGAGCAGGACGTCGTTTAGGGAGACGCCTTCATATTTAGCACTAGAGTCAAACACTACTCTAATTTGACCTGGTTTCTTTGGGTGGTAAACCCCGAATATGGGTAAATACCAACATTCTTCTGAGTTTTTAAGGGTGGGAGCTACCTCAGCATGACCATTCTCAAATATTTTCCTCATGAAAGTAAAGAAGTGATCTTTCATTTCTGGCTTCTTGTGGAAGCTACGTCTTAGAGAGACAAAACGTCTGTAGACTTGCTCTCTGTTGTTAGGCAATCGTTGTCTTTGAGGCCTGAAGGGAAGGGGTGCGACCCAACTATTTGTTTCATCCTTAGTGATTTCCTTTTGCATGGTTTCTAAAAACAATCTGTCTTCGTGGGACATTGCTACCTGATTGTCCTCCTTGGTCCTTTGGAACACTGAGCAACCTAAGTGGTCTTCGTCACTGTCACAAGCTTTGTCGTGGTCTAAAGAGTCTACGAAAGAACAAGGTAGTTGAGTACTATGTGGCAGTTCCTTTATGAGGAAGTTGTTTTTACATGGTTGGAAAATAGAGGGACGTCCATTATCTAATGTGCTTGTGAGCATGCTATTAATGGAGGTTGGTTTGTGTATGCTTCCTAAGCAGACATCTCCTACTATGACCCATCCTAGGTCATGCCTTTGGGCATAAGGAGCATGATGTGAGCCATTAATCTGTTCTCTAGTTTTATGAACTTGTAAGATATCTCTCCCTAGGAGTAGGATTATCTGAGCGTTAGGATCGAGTTTTGGTAAGAGATGGGCTATACGCTGTAAATGGGGGTGATGTATGGCTACCTCTGGTGTAGGGATCTCGTGTCTATTATCAGGGATTTGGTTACATTCAGTAATAGTTGGTAAGGAAAGACACGTTTTACCATCTATGGATTCAATTAGGTAGCCACTAGCTCTCCTCCCCGCTGTTTCTACAGTACCCGCACAAGTCTTTAGAGAATAAGGAGTGTTAGGCCCTTTGATGTTGAAAATATCAAAGAAAGTAGATTTGGCTAGGGACGCATTACTTTGGTCATCTAGGATAGCGTAAACATTGATGGCTTTGTCTCTGCAGCCCTTTGGGTATACTTTTGTTAGGCAGATTTTTGAGCAGGACCTGCCGCCTATGAGTCCTTTACAGACTTCAGTGCATTGTGAAGTAACTGCTGGTGGGTTAGCTTCAGAGTTACTTTCCTCCCCGCCATGCTCTCTGGCACTGTTACTCTGTGATGAGGTCCATGGGAAAGGCCCAGGATGTAAGGCCGTGTTGTGATCTGAGTTGTTGCATTCAGTGCATTTTACACTAACCTGACAGTCTTTGGCAATATGTGATGTTGATGAGCAGCACTTGTAGCAAATGCGGTTCTCCTTGAGGAAGGCTTTGCGATCTCCTATGGACATTTCTCTAAAGGCTCTGCACTTCAGAAGAGGGTGTGGCTTCTTGTGTAGAGGGCACTGCTTACCAGGATCTTTGACTGTTTCGTGGCTGGCGGAGCTGTAATGCCTGTAAGAATCTGCAGGTGAAATGTTAGTTTTGTGCACTGCCACTGATCCTTTGTGTGGTCTGTGGTCATAGGGAGTGGCACAAGACTGTGATAGATCAAAGCTAGGGTCATTACGAATATTAGCTTCTAGCCTTACAAAATCAACAAACACACTGAAGGGAGGGAATGGCACATTGTGGATATGTTTGTACCTTGACCCGTGGGAGACCCATTTCTCCTGCAGGTTGTGGGGAAGCTTTAATACAATCGGTTTGACACCTCTGGCAGTGTCGAGGAAAGCAAGCCCAGGTAAATCCCCTTCAGCTTTGGCAACCTGTAATTCCATCAGTAGGTCACTTAAATCCCTAAGTTTCTGGAACCCTTTGCTAGATATTTTAGGGAATTCATCAATTCTTTTAAACAACGCGTCCTCTATGACCTCTGCAGAACCATAACATTCATCAAGTCTATCCCAGATCATTTTTAGGCCATTCTCTGGGTAGTTTATATTAATATCCCTGATTCTCTTGGCATGTTCTACAGAGTCTTTTCCAAGCCGATCTACAAGGAAGTCTATCTCTTCACTGTGTGACAGACCCAAGTCTTTTGTAATGTTATAAAAGGAGGCCCGCCATGCTCTATAGTTTTCAGGGCGATCACTGAACTTCGCCAGTCCCTTTGTAACTAGCTCACGTTTAGTAAAGAACCTGGCAAAGTCTATTGTGCTCTGGTTACTACTAAGGTTGGTTGGAGGTGGAAAGTCACAGTGAGAGTGTGGTGGGCAATCATACCTGTATGGAGTCTCTGACTTAGGCCAGCCCATATCATACCGTCTTGTGGGATAAGGTGGCTCTGCAGGCTGGACTGGAAGCTGGCTTCCTTGGTGTGCAGGGACGTTAGCTGGAGTTTTGTCACGTGGCTCTGGGCTCTCTTGTTTGTAGGACTGGGTTCCGAGCGTGACTCTTTCTTTTGGACGGTATGATTCTTCTGTGGCATAGGTGACGTCTTCGGTTCCTGGAAATGGATCAGCATTGCTGTTTGGTCTAGAGTGTTGACGGACGTACTCTGAAGTGCGTTGTACGGGATCTTGCTGGCCGAGTTCTTGGCTAAGCACGCTGTGGTGACTTCCGGTTTTCTTGTATTCCATTGCTTCCAAGAACTCTGCTTCAGCTATGGCGGCTGCCGTTTCTTTCTCTACGGCGAGTTTCTCTAGCTTCGCATCTAAGAGGACCTTTTGCATGTCTATTGAAGCCTGTTGCTTTGCTTTCTCAGCCTCTAGCTGTGCCTTTTCTTCTTTCATCTTCATTTCTTGTTCGGCAAAGGCTGCTTTGACCTTCGCGGCTTCTGCCTTTGCGCGGGCAATGGCAGCCGCATTGCTAACGGAAGACGACTTAGTGGAACCATCCTTCCTTGATCTTGTCTTGTAGCTTGATACTGTGCTACGTGACATGGTGTTGGTGAAGACACTTAACTGCGTGGAGACTACCGTGCTGTGGAATGCCGGTCGCTGTGCTTAGAGAGCGGTCACAGTATGCAATCAAATGTGTCTACATTGCTTGAAGCGGCTATCCCCTTGCAGGACTGGACTGTATAGAAGTCGCTGTGGTGTCCGTTTGCAGATATTGCGTGGACCGTAACAGACTTCTGTGTAGTCAGGTGTGTCTCTCTCTCTAGAAGTCGTCGTTTACTGTCCTGTTCTCACAACATGTACCCCCGGGGTCTATATGCAGTTCAACAGGCAGATATCACCATTCTACTAGTTAATAAGATGAGACTTATTTCTGTAGTCTGTGGTTTTTATTAACCGGCAGTAGATAAGGTAAACTATAGGAAAATGAACATACAAGAACTGAGTATACAGTACAGTGTACACAAAACTAATACAAAAACATGAATTAATCCCTTACCGACGATGCTTAGTAGGAGACACACATTGTGTAGCTGCTCCTTCCATGAGGTGAAGAGAAAATGAAGCAGGAGTCTGTCTCTTTCCCAGAAAGCACTGTGAGCAGGAAGTCAGGTGACCTAATGAATATGCATAACTTAACAAGGCAAAAGATGCACTTACAGATAAAGGTCACTAGATGGTGCTGAAGGCACACAAATGAACAGACTATGCAATAGTGTAGACAGCACACCGGCTCTTCCGTTACTTGCCTTGATTAATCTTTTCTTGATTGACTTAGCGTAGTGCCAAATGTCAAACTGATGATCTATGTCAGTGTACACCTCGCGCATCAATTTTTGAATACTGACATGTCTATCAGAGACAAATACACATATGTCAAATCCATTGTTTTTAACTCGTTCCATTACTGTTTGGAATCCAAACTTCTCCATAGCTACCGATGAACTGCACTGGCTTCTGTGTACAACTTCAAAATCTATAATTTTTTCAGTGTACAGGTCCATAACAGTGTAAATACAATATTTAGCGGAGTGGCCGGGGCTATCACATTGACCATCTCCTGCTAAACAAATTGGCAAACCATGCAAATCTTCCTGTATTTTTTTTTTTCTTGCTTCTAGGCAATATCGATAGCAGGGAACAGAAATTTGGTTTGGTAACGGTAATATGTGGTCTCAGAAAATGTGCTCCAGCAAAAAAGTCCAAACAACTCCTGAACTTTTTGATAGTTTAGGCCACTGCAGAGTATTGACGCTGCCAAAAGGACATTTCCACTCCAGAAACGTCCAATTTTAGGCTGTGTATGCCATAATAAAGACGAATGTCCGCTACAACAACTACCGCGAATTATTATAGCTGATCCTTTCCTTTCTTTTGAAATTGAAAACACAGTTAGATTGCAATCAACATACCGACACTTCACCTGACGTAGCAGTACATCGAGACAACTTTCGTTCACAATCAATTTCGTGTCTTTTACAATGTTTTTATATTGAATATCTTGAAAAGAATTATCATGGTCAATTTCTAACATAGACTGTAAAGCAAATTGATCAGAAGAGGAGTGGCTTATCATCAAAGGGTCATATGTGTGGTCTCTTGAATCACGAATTTCCCCTGCGTCAGCCAGACTGCTAATATTGTATGAATCCTCGAAGTCACCTGTCAACGGAAATATCCCACTAACCAGATCATCATTATTACCATCTTCTTCCTGTGGCTGGGAGATCTTTTCATTTTCAAATACAATAGGAGAAAGAAGTCTTAAAAATGGATTAGTTTTGTGACGATTTTGGAATTGAGAACAATCAGGCAATGGGGTGGATTCATGATCAATATTTGTATGTTCACGTAAAGGTGATTCTTCTTCCCTAAGTGTAAGATTTTTATCTTTACTAATAATTATAGAATTTGTCAAATTTAACTCTGTCTGAGTTGAAGCATCCGTGAATTTGGAAATTAGATTTTCCACATTCTCAAATACTTGTTGAACTTGCATGGACGATATGGATACAGTATGACCACGAGATTCATTTGGAATTAATGATTCTGATGATGAAGGAGTAACCGACTGCTGGGAACCTATTGGATTCTGAAGTCGTTTTTTCTTGGAAATTTTTGACTCTAAAACTTTTCTTTCGGAATCAAGAAAATTTTTAAAAAATGAAGGGTTTGCTACTGGCCGAAGTGAACATCCGCCAGCGTTGACTATAAAACTATCATCAGAAAAATGTAGCGAACAAATATGATACTTATTGTATCTTTTTTTTTTTGTAACCTAGAATATCCTCTGCTAGAGAAATAACTTCTACCTCTCCAGAAGGAATTACGATTCGAAGCCAATCTAATATTCTCTCCCTAAAGTTGGGAAAGCAATGTAATTTGATTTTGTGGCCATTCAATATACTGCCAGGCTGGAATAAACAATTTTTTACCCAACAAGAGTTCGGCATTTTGTCAATTCCTGTTGTAAAAAAAAAAGAAAAATTAAAAAAATGCATATTATTTGAATACATGTTATAAGGTAAACTCAAACTTACCATATTAGATGAAAAACATTGAACGATTATAAATAGATTTTTAAAAAATAACGATATTCCCATCCAAATAACTTTGTACATCTTCTTTCTTGAAACATTTATTTTATAAATGAAATAAAATTAGGTCTTCCATACTTACCCTGCCTGTACACTTACCCTTGTCTATATATCAAAATTATAAATAATATAATGATGGAACGTAGAACTAGCAAACAACGCAATACCAACGTGTATTGGTTTTTTGAACTGGGAAACTTCACGCAACATGTTTGTTCTTCTTCCAATGATTGTCGGAATACAACTTACCAGTCAGGGTTGCTGCCCTGAATTGACTAACTGAAAATTCACTGTAAAAAATTTAGAAAAGTTAAAATTATAAATTGAAAGTTATACCATCACCTGAAAAAAAATATTTTATATGTATTATTTTATTCCATTAGATCAATTGTTTACTTCATTATAATAATAATAATAATAATAATAATAATAATATAACTATGTATATTATTTTAGTTTTGGAAAATAACAAGGTGACACTGATTGCTGGGGGGGGTCATGATCATTACCCCCTTATTGCTGTCTGCCTGTGGGGGTGGGGGTCATGACCCCCTTATTGCTTTTTTCCATGTGGGCTTGGGGGTCCATGATTATGACCCCCATAATGCTCGTTGCCAGAGGGGGGTGGGTTTTGCTGGGGGGGCCATGATCATGACCCCCTTATTGTTTATTTCCATGTGGGGGTCCATGATAATGACCCCCATAATGATCGTTGCCAGAGGGGGGTTGGTTTTGCTGGGGGGGCCATGATCATGACCCCCTTATTGCTTATTTCCATGTGGGGGTGGGGGTCCATGATTATGACCCCCATTATGCTCGTTGCCAGAGGGGGGTGGGTTTTGCTGGGGGGGCCATGATAATGACCCCCTTATTGCTTTTTTTTTATAAGGGGGTCCATGATAATGACCCCCATTATGCTCGTTGCCAGAGGGGGGGGTTTTGCTGGGGGTGTCATTATTATGACCCCCTTATTGCTGTCTGCCTTGTGGGGGTCATGACCCCCTTATTGCTTTTTTCCATGTGGGGGTGGGGTTCCATGATAATGACCCCCATAATGCTCGTTGCCAGAGGGGGGTGGGTTTTGCTGGGGGGGGGGCATCATCATGACCCCCTTATTGCTTTTTTTCATGTGGGGGTGGGGGTCCATGATAATGACCCCCATAATGCTCGTTGCCAGAGGGGGGTGGGTTTTGCTGGGGGGGCCATGATCATGACCCCCTTATTGCTTATTTCCATGTGGGGGTGGGGGTCCATGATTATGACCCCCATTATGCTCGTTGCCAGAGGGGGGTGGGTTTTGCTGGGGGGGGGCATCATCATGACCCCCTTATTGCTTATTTCCATGTGGGGGTCCATGATAATGACCCCCATAATGCTCGTTGCCAGAGGGGGGTGGGTTTTGCTGGGGGGGCCATGATCATGACCCCCTTATTGCTTATTTCCATGTGGGGGTGGGGGTCCATGATAATGACCCCCATAATGCTCGTTGCCAGAGGGGGGTGGGTTTTGCTGGGGGGGGCCATGATCATGACCCCCTTATTGCTTTTTTCCATGTGGGGGTGGGGGTCCATGATAATGACCCCCATAATGCTCGTTGCCAGAGGGGGGTGGGTTTTGCTGGGGGGGCCATGATCATGACCCCCTTATTGCTTTTTTCCATGTGGGGGTGGGGGTCCATGATAATGACCCCCATAATGCTCGTTGCCAGAGGGGGGTGGGTTTTGCTGGGGGGGGGCCATGATCATGACCCCCTTATTGCTTTTTTCCATGTGGGGGTCCATGATAATGACCCCCATAATGCTCGTTGCCAGAGGGGGGTGGGTTTTGCTGGGGGGGCCATGATCATGACCCCCTTATTGCTTTTTTTCATGTGGGGGTGGGGGTCCTTGATAATGACCCCCATTATGCTCGTTGCCAGAGGGGGGGGTTTTGCTGGTGGTGTCATTATTTTGACCCCCTTATTGCTGTCTGCCTTTTGGGGGTCATGACCCCCTTATTGCTTTTTTCCATGTGGGGGTGGGGGTCCATGATAATGACCCCCATAATGCTCGTTGCCAGAGGGGGGTGGGTTTTGCTGGGGGGGCCATGATCATGACCCCCTTATTGCTTATTTCCATGTGGGGGTGGGGGTCCATGATAATGACCCCCATAATGCTCGTTGCCAGAGGGGGGTGGGTTTTGCTGGGGGGGGGCCATGATCATGACCCCCTTATTGCTTTTTTCCATGTGGGGGTGGGGGTCCATGATAATGACCCCCATAATGCTCGTTGCCAGAGGGGGGTGGGTTTTGCTGGGGGGGGCCATGATCATGACCCCCTTATTGCTTTTTTTCATGTGGGGGTGGGGGTCCTTGATAATGACCCCCATTATGCTCGTTGCCAGAGGGGGGGGTTTTGCTGGTGGTGTCATTATTTTGACCCCCTTATTGCTGTCTGCCTTTTGGGGGTCATGACCCCCTTATTGCTTTTTTCCATGTGGGGGTGGGGGTCCATTATAATGACCCCCATAATGCTCGTTGCCAGAGGGGGGTGGGTTTTGCTGGGGGGGCCATGATCATGACCCCCTTATTGCTTATTTCCATGTGGGGGTGGGGGTCCATGATAATGACCCCCATAATGCTCGTTGCCAGAGGGGGGTGGGTTTTGCTGGGGGGGTCATGATCATGACCCCCTTGTTGCTTATTTCTATGTGGGGGTCCATGATAATGACCCCCATAATGCTCGTTGCCAGAGGGGGGTGGGTTTGCTGGGGGGCATGATCATGACCCCCATACTGATTACATATGGGGGTCCATGATCATGACCCCCATAATGCTCGTTGCCAGAGGGGGGGGGTGGTTTCTGCTGGGGCCATGATCATGACCCCCATAGTGATTGCCGGTGGGGGTCCATGATCAAGACCCCCATAATGCTCGTTGCCAGTGGGGTGCTGTGGCAGCTACTTATTTGCTCGATGTCTAGGGGATGATTATGATACTTACCCTGCCGCTCGTACCGCTGCTTCCACACCCGTCGCGTCACTCGGCCGGTCAATCTGATCTTTCGCTGCAACAGGATGTTATGAAGCTAAAGTTCTCGCGAGAACTTTAGCTCCTTCTGCCTGGCTGAGAGAGGAGCGCTCTGATTGGCTGCGCTCTCAGCCCAGGCCCATAGCAAAGAAAAAACTTTAGCAACGCCCCATACAAAAAAGCGCTTGAGTGACAGGCGCTGCAGCAGGACTAATGGGGCTATTATTTCAACATTCGGGGGTCGATTTGAAAAAAAAAAAAAAGGGGGAACATCAGTGGATGCCGCACTATTAGGTAGGGTTGTTCGTTTATTAAAATTATACTGATGAAAGGTCCTCTTTAAGGTAAAATTAGGCTGTGTCCTTAAGGAGTTAAAAGAATTATACAAATATAAGATTTTTTTTTTCAATATAATATATATATATATACAGCGATCTTTTACCTTATTGTTACCATTAGCCGCTCTGCAGGAGAAATGGCCCTTCTGTAGCGGGTATCCTGTCTTTCAATGCATGATAAAATGCGTTGCAGCAGCTGGTCATAATTATCAACAGTCATGCGCATATAATTGAAAACATTTTCAAGATTTGCAAGAAGCTCCAAATACAGGACGGAAAAAACGCCTCTGCTCATCCGTTTGGAAGTTGTAGGGTGTATCCAATACCGGCGTCTTCTTATTTCCTGGTCTCGCTTTTAGGATTAGAAACCTCAGACGCAAGTGTGCAGGCAACATGGTTGCAGAATACAATGAGCCTGAATGGATGTTTACCTGCTTAAATACACTGTCAAAGTGGCTGGATTCTTTGAGACACACCCTCTTTAAAAACAGATCCGCAAAACGGAAGCAAATGTAAAGAACGGATCCGCTTAACAGGCAGATTCGTTTGAACGGATCCGTTAAAAAGTCCCCCATTTGCATCAGTTTAGCAATTTTTAAGAGGGATCCTTTTTAAACGGATCTGTGAAACGCGAGTGTGAAAGTAGCCTTAACCCCATTCTTTTAGAGCCCAACACCTACAAAGAAGAAATCGGTGCCGCTATTCGAGAATACTTTCAATTTAATGACAGCTCAGTTTCTAACCCCTTTTCCCTGTGGAACGCACACAAAGCCTAGATAAGGGGAGTCATCATGAAAATAGGGAGTAAAGCGAAAAAAAAAGGAAGGGAGGGGAATTTTTCGGAAATAATGTCCAAAATCAAACCCCTTGAAACTCTTAATAAAAGAAAACACTCCCCTACACGCACTTCACAACTGAAAACCCTGAGACTTCAACTTAAAGAACTCTTGCTGTATAAATTCGAACAGTATCTAAGAAAGACAAAAGTGATATATTATTCACAGGACAACAAAGCAGGCAAGCTACTTGCACACAAGATCAAAAAGTATTAAAATAAAAAATTCCCTTTATTAAAAACCAATCGACTGGAGCTCAATTGTATGACCGATAAAATTGCTAAAGAATTCAAAGCCTATTACACATCACTATATAACCTAGAGGGCAACAATCCCTCCATCCAACCACATCAGACATCAATAAATGCATATTTAAAGAGGACCTTTCACCGATTATTACACTATGAACTAACTATACAGACATGTAGAGAGGCGCCCGGGGATCTCACTGCACTTACTATTATCCCCGGGCGCCGCTCCGTTCTCCTGCTATGCCCTCCGGTATCTCCGCTCACTAAGTTATAGTAGGCGAAGATTCCAGTCACTAAGTTATGGTAGGTGGAGTCTGCCCTTGTTCTGCTGTAGCGCTGGCCAATCGAATTGCAGAGCTCACAGCCTGGGAGAAAATAACCTCCCAGGCTGTGAGCTCTGCGCTGCGATTGGCCAGCGCTAGAGCAGAGCAAGGGCAGACTCCGCCTACCATAACTTAGTGACTGGAATCTCTGCCTACCAGAACTTAGTGAGCGAAGATACCGGAGGGCATAGCAGGAGAATAATAGTAAGTGCAGTGAGATCCCCGGGTGCCGCTCTACATGTCTGTATAGTTAGTTCATAGTGTAATAATCGGTAAAAGGTCCTCTTTAAAGTCCCTCCATTTCCCTAAACTAAGCACATCCCAAATGGAATCTCTAAACTCACCGCTAAATCAGAAAGAAGTCCTAGCAGCTGTTCGATCCTTACCCCTACACAAGCCTCCAGGACCAGATGGGCTATCAAATGCATATTATAAGACGTATGGAGACATTTTGACTCCTTATTTGACCCATACACTACAACAAGCCATAGAAGAGGGAAAACTCTCAAGAGAAATGCTAGAAGCCACCATTGTCACCATACCCAAACCAGGTAAAACCCCTGATGTCCCTCAAAACTTCAGGCCAATTTTCCTGCTAAACTCAGATGTAAAAATATACGCCAAAACCCTCGCCAACCGCATAGCTGTACTGATTCCGCACCTTATATCCCCTAACCAAACAAGATTTATGAAAACACTAGAAGAATCGTTAATATATTAGATACCTTGGAGAGACAAAAATCCCCAGCAGTGCTGGTAACATTAGATGTGGAAAAGGCGTTTGACCGCGTGAATTGGACACGTCTTTTCTGTCCTGCGACATATGGGGTTCGAGGGAGCTGGTTTTAAGGCTATTTCAGCTCTTTATTCGACCCCCTCTGCCAGAGTACTAGCTAATTCTATACTATCAGACCCCCTTCCTGTAACAAATGGAACTAGACAGGGGTGCCCCCTATCCCCCATTATATGTGTGCTATCAATCGAGCCACTAGCTCGAGCTATCAGAAAACATCCAGAGTGACCATAGGTAATCGCACACATCACAGTTCACTGTACGTGGATGACACAATTTTATCCTTCACTCACCCCAAAAAAATCCCTGAGCATAGCTATGAAACTTATTAATGCTTTTGGAGAACTCTCCTTTTATAAGCTTAACGAAACTAAATCCCAAATCCTGCCCCTTAATGGCCTCTCAGCAGAGGAACATTATCTCAAAGCCAATATTGCTCTAGATTGGCAGACCTAGCAAATAGACTACCTGGGCCTAAAACTTACTAGGTCCATGAAAACCTTGTATAAGCATAACTATATACCATTGCTCTGTTACTTATGGAGAAGATTCTGGCTTGACTTATGTCCTAGTCCTGTAGCAAGGCCTGTTGAAAGGTCGGTCACCTACTCACAGAGAAACTATCTCCAAAAGGTGTCACTAAATAGACATAATGAAGGAGAGTTACTTTGCACATGCGGTACTGGTGAAATGAACGTTAGGACCTGTGGATTCATGTTGTGCACCAAACACCTCAGTATCTGTCATATGGATAAATGAATAAATTTGAGGGAGGTCATTGATTCTTTATATAATGGACATGAGTACCCTGCACTGTTCTCGCCCCACCCATCATTATGCTTCTAGATCACACTTTTTCCAAAATATCAATATGCCTTATTACTAGGAACACAGACACCTCATACTAGACCAACAGGGCATCAAGTGCAAAGTCAACCATCTGATCACATGCACCTATACAAAAAAGTAGAGTCTAATAATCTTTCTTAAATATATATACACTCACCTAAAGAATTATTAGGAACACCTGTTCTATTTCTCATTAATGCAATTATCTAGTCAACCAATCACATGGCAGTTGCTTCAATGCATTTAGGGGGGTGGTCCTGGTCAAGACAATCTCCTGAACTCCAAACTCAATGTCAGAATGGGAAAGAAAGGTGATTTAAGCAATTTTGAGCGTGGCATGGTTGTTGGTGCCAGACGGGCCGGTCTGAGTATTTCACAATCTGCTCAGTTACTGGGATTTTCACGCACAACCATTTCTAGGGTTTACAAAGAATGGTGTGAAAAGGGAAAAACATCCAGTCTGCGGCAGTCTGGTCTGATGAGTCTCGATTTCTGTTGAGACATTCAAATGGTAGAGTCCGAATTTGGCGTAAACAGAATGAGAACATGTATCCATCCTCTGATGGCTACTTCCAGCAGGATAATGCACCATGTCACAAAGCTCGAATCATTTCAAATTGGTTTCTTGAACATGACAATGAGTTCACTGTACTAAAATGGCCCCCACAGTCACCAGATCTCAACCCAATAGAGCATCTTTGGGATGTGGTGGAATGGGAGCTTCGTGCCCTGGATGTGCATCCCTCAAATCTCCATCAACTGCAAGATGCTATCCTATCAATATGGGCCAACATTTCTAAAGAATGCTATCAGCACCTTGTTGAATCAATGCCACGTAGAATTAAGGCAGTTCTGAAGGCAAAAGGGGGTCCAACACCGTATTAGTATGGTGTTCCTAATAATTCTTTAGGTGAGTGTATATATAAGACCTAATAAAAATATAGCCAAAATACATCATTACAAAAGTGCGGTATACTCCTGAGGGAAAGTTTACATAAGTACAAATCTCATATAAGGGGAAGGGATGCAATAATAGGGCAGAACGGTGGCTCAGTGGTTAGCACTGGTGCCTTGCAGCGATGATGTCCTAGGTTTGAACCGACCAAGGACAACATCTGCATGGAATTTGTATGTTCTCCCCGTGTTTGCGTGGGTTTCCTCTGGGTACTCCAGTTTCCTCCCACACTCCAAAAAAAACCTAAAACATACTGATAGGGACCTTAGATTGTGAGCCCCATTGAGGACAGTTGGATGATAATGTCTGTAAAGCGCTGCGGAATATAGTAGCGCTTTATAAGTGCATAAAATAATAAAAAATTGCTAGACACCCTAAAATTCACAGCCTTAAAAGAAATCTCCTGGTTGGGCAGGTTGGATTCTCCCAATCACAGTTCCCAAATCCTTCTTTACCAAAGCAACCTGAATGATTAACACCTACACATGGGCAGGTAAGAGACCAAGGGTGTCCCGCCTCCCTATTATACAAACAAAAAGCCTACGGGGGTAAAGGCCTATCTAATGTACATGACTACTTCCTGGCAACTCAGGTACAACAGATGCAAGATTGGTGGCAGGGAGACCTTAGTAAACAATGGGTACATATAGAAGCGTCTGCTGTTCCCCAGTCATCCTTGAGGTTTATACTATTGGCATCTCTCCTCCCTTCTTTCTCCTACAACCAATCTCCTTACCTTGTGAGCACAACAATTAAACATTGGAAAGAGTTCCATGCTACAACAGGATGTGATTCCATGCTTATTCTAGAACTCCTGCCCCTCGATGCTACTCGTCTTCTTGTTCCTAGCTTGGATTTGGGCACCTGGGTAAACCTGGGGATAACAAGAATGGCCCAGATAGTTTCTAGGTCTAGCCTGCATCCTTTTCAAAACCTATGTGACAAATACAAAATTCAGCCTAAATAGGTATATAACTATTTTAGATTAAGACATCTTGTCCATGCAGAATTTCGCATTACTGTCAATCTCAATCGCTCCATACAAAAATTCTGGTCGATCCCCAGAGCAAAGAAACTGCCCCTTAAAGGGAACCTGTCACCAGGATTTTGCACATGCGCAGTTTGTTCCCTGAGGCTGATGCCAGCACAGGGAAGGAACACTATGACGACACTGCGCTTGCGCATCGTGAGATTACAGCGCTCTAGCTTTCTGACGTCGGGGAGCAAGGAGGAGATTCTGAGGATGCGGGGCGGGTGCTGGGCTCCTTCACGCTGGACTCATCTCAGGGACAGGACTCATCTAAGGTTCATTTGCATATGTATCAAATCGTTTTTTTACACAATAAAAACACAGAGAGCTATGGGGACTGGGTATTGCGGATGTGCTAGCGGCCATCTAGCAACCCATGTCCTCAGCTCTATTCACTAAATCCCAGTGACAGGTTCCCTTTAAGCCTATATATGCCAAGCTAGGTAGCAAAGAGACCTTCACTAAATCCACACCCTTTATTTTTTTGGGAGACGGAATTAAATAAATCCTTCTCAAATGCTCAATGGACAATAGCCTTACGACTATCCCCCAGATTCCTTAAATGCACTACACATTATGAATCTATAATGAAGACCACGCTACGGTGGTATTACACGCCAGACAGATTATGTCACATGTTCCCTGGAACCTCAAACCATTGTTGGAGGGGATATGGAAGTAGGGGTACTTTAATACATATATTATGGTCTTGCCCCAAACTTGAGAAATTTTGGAAGGAAGTCTATGATATAGCGTTTGAATTAGCTGGCTGCCCATTGTCCCTATCCCTTTCCTTAGCCCTATTATACCTTGACCTGGGGGACATCCCTTGCAGAAGCAGAGGAATCCTAGCACACTTATTTTTAGCCACAAAATTAGCGATCACCTCAAATTGGAAGAGTGACTCAATTCCTTCATTGTCCAACATAACACACAGACTTAACTCTACGTATACATATGAGAAAACACTCTCATTCTTATGTAAGCATCACAAAGGATCTTTAACCCTTAGGATACCGGATGTTTTTTTTTTTTTTTTTTCGTTTTCATCTTTCTTCCCTATTTTCCACGAGCCATAACTTTTTTAGATTTCCAGTCACATAGCTGTATGAGGGCTTATTTTTTGCGGGACAAGTTGTACTTTCTAATGCCACCATTAATTATGGCATAAAACGTAGTGGGAAGCGGGAAAAAAAAATTCGAAATGGGGTGGAATTGGAAAAAAAAAAACACAATCCCACTACTGTTTTACGGGTTGTGTTCCCACTGAGTTTTGTTCACGGCAAAACTGACCCATGCCCTATATTCTCTGGGTCAGTACGATTACAACGATACCCCATATGTATAGGTTTTTTATGTGTAAATAGTGTAAAAATACATTTAAACTTGAGAATTTTTTTTTTTTTTTTACATCACCATATTCTGACCCCCATAACTTTTTTTCTACTGAACCGTTTAGGGGCTCATTTTTTGCAGGATAATTCATAGTTTTTATTGATACGATTTTGGAGTGTGCATGACTTTTGGATCACATTTTATTTATTTTTTTGGGGTAAGAGAAGCAATGAAAAAATGGCAAATCGGCCAGTTTGACCCTTTTTTCCGTGACGCCATTCGCCGTATAGAATTTTTTTTTCGATTTTAATATTATGGGTGTTTTCGGTCGCGGTAATACCCAGGATGTTTATATTTATTGTTATTTAGTTTTTTGGGTTTTTTTATTATACGGAAAGGGAGGAGATTTAAACTTTTATATTTTTTATATATTTTTTTACTTTTTTTATCATCATTTTAAGGCTCATAAATGATTCTTTAAACAATGTTTTTGAATTTTTCATTTTGATCTTTTAGCAATTTAAAAAATGAATTTTTTTTTGCATTTTGCTCATTTCTTATGTTGGCCCGCCATCTGGTGGTCAAAATAAGTATTGCAGCATTAATGCTCTGAATTTCTTTGTAGAGATTCGGAGCATTCAGCGCATGTACTGAAGTCCCGATTGGCCGCACGGGGCTTCAGTACTAAACTAAACTAGGTTTTTGCACATTCAGGTGCCGTGATCTCACTTGATCCACCGAGATCCTGGACTGTCCTGCCAAATCAGGGACAGTTGGGAGGTATGTTATTAAGTCTTGCCTCTGGAGGCCACTATTATGTCCATAACTGCCACACCATGCTCTTGGCATCCCCACGATTGTGTACTGTTGGTGGGGCGATGGGGTGAATGAGTGAGATCCTCCCTCTGTCTAACCACTTAGATACCACAGTCTCTATTGTCGGCGACATCCAAGGGGATACAAGTATTGGATCACTGGCCTTTAAAATGGGTGATAAAACGGTAACAACTTCTAAAGCTGTGTGATCACTGTGATGTACATGTACACCATGATGCACCAACTAAGGCCCCTTTCAGACGAGCGAGTGTCTTGCTGCAGACTAGCAGCGAGGCACCCGGCCTGAACTTCCAGCACTGCCAGGGTCATATAGGCATGCTATGCTATGTAACCCTTACAGTTCTGGAATGTATTGGATAACACTGACAGCATTATGTCAGTGTTATCCAATACATTCCAGACCTCTAAGGGTTACATGGCATCATAAATCAATATATTGCTATGTGATCCTGGCAGTGCTGGAAGTTCAGGCCGGGTGCCTCGCTGCGAGTCTGCAGCGAGGCACTCGGTCGTCTGAAAGGGGCCTAAAGAGTTCCATGACATACATGTAATGCCAGTGGGTTGAATTCATGGCCAACCTATTAGACCTTACTGATTATATTCATGTGTGTGCAATGGTAGAAAAGTTTTTGACATATACAGTACATGTCCTACATATATGGACCCAAATGAACTCCAGACGAACAATTCTTGAAAAGAATCCAGAATGAAAAATACATGACAATTCTGCCATTCTGAACTTGAAATTTACAAACAATGGTGCACTACAATGGTAAATGTAATTGACAATATATGGCTAAACCCTCACACTGATATTAAAATGAGACTTTCGCCAATATATTCTTATATCAAGAACATACCGGAGCCCACGCACCCCCTCAAGGTATCTCAAAGTGGCACGGCACCTAAAGCTAACCTACCTGTGCCGTATGGGAAATTACAAGGGCATAAAGTCATACACACAGCGAACAGCTCCCAGGTTACCTCCAGCGTGAAATAGGAGTCCCACCTATCACTGACTCATGTGACGCAGGCTGCACAGGTGCATCTGAATGTTACCCATAGATCAACATTTTTTGTAAATTTCTGTTTTATTTAGCCAATCACATCCACACATTTGGCCACCCTGTGCAGGAGTCTTTGTGGTACATGTGGTCCGCTGTGGGCATCCTCCATTGTATGCATTTTTGCTGGATATTGCTATTAGCAACGGACCACATGTGCAGGATTTGCACCCCCCGGTTAGAAATGCGCAACAGCATTTGGGGTTTTGAGCGTTTTCTGCCTTTTAAGACCACTTTATTCTGTTATTCCATTCTGAACTTGACCTTAAAGTAAGCCCAATAACCATGATCAGTTTTATATTGATGACTGCAGTACTGCAGGATTCTCCGAGACAGCATCACCATTAAAGACATATCGGCTTGAATGAACAACTGAAGAGTCTTAAACCCTTCCTGACATGGGCTCAAAAGCTGAGCGGGCGCCATTACACAGCAGACACCTGAAGGTAAAGTCTATGATCGGCGATAACGCAGATCACAAAACTTTTTACCCCTCAGATGCCAAAGTCAGTTGCGACCACAGCATCTGAGAGGTCTTTCCCTGGAAGTGCTGTGCTCTTGGGGCACGAATGGCTCCCCCGCACTGAGATGGGGGGCTGTTTATTTGCTGTCCTAGCCTTGGGCCTTCTGAAAGCTCTGAGACCTGTCACAGCAATGTTCTTATGGAGCCCTGTGGAACATAGTGTATCTCCCATAGGCTGCAATGATAAATCAATGCAGTCTATGGGAGAAGAGATCTGACTATCACATGTTTTCTCCAGTATTAAAACTGTGGTAACACTGATATGTCAGTTTTACCTCATACGGTAAAAAAACAAAACAAAAAAAGCTTCCAGCTTCCTACTGCATCATATGCAATCTTAAATGGTGCCATTAGAAAATTTTCTTGCAAAAAAACAAGCTCTCATATGGCTATGTAAATGGAAAAGTAAAAAAGTTATGGCTCCAGGTAGGCAGGGAGTAAAAAACTAAAATGCGAAAATGGAAAATCTTTCGGTCAGGAAGAGGTTAAAACCTTATTAATAGTAATAATAATAATAATAATAATAATAATAATAATAATAAATAATAATAAACAGGAACTTTCTTAAAGGGAACCTGTTACCGGTTTGTAACCATAAGAATCATCGGCATCCTGAGATAGTTCTCCCCCACCCTAATCCTCCCAGGTTTTTTTTTTTTAACACCTCCAAGTACTTTTTTTTACAGTCCACTTTTGCTTTTTTCAAGTTATGTAAATTAAATGCTTACCTCATCACTTCCCATTCCTAACCCCAACTCCCGTTACATGAGTAACAGAATCTAAAGATCCTACCCTCCTCCTGAACTCACGTCCCAAATCCCGCGCATGTGCAGAACCAGTCACCTCACTCCTCATCTCACACTGATCATATAATGTATACTGCGCAGCTGCGAGACTTGGAAGAGAAGGGGTGAAGATGAGCAGTGGAGAGGGCGTGTCTTATTCGTTTGTGGGCGTGGCTGCACTCCAGAGAGGAGTCCAGCGTTCTCTGACTCTTGAAGCATGGAGGAGGCAGGACTCATCTAAGGTGCATTTACATATATGGCACGAACATTTATTTTAGGGTTTTCTCTGAACTGATAGTTCATTCAAATATACAAAAGAATGGCCAGCTCACAAGAAGTTAATTACATACAATTTAATCCCAACCTATAAAATGAAGCCAACATATTGCCACTGAGGAAGAAACCCATGTGGTTTTGAAACGCGTCTGGCTAGAAAAGTGACTGCACCCCTGTTATAATTGGTGTAATACCCCTACCATCGGGAATCGAAGAATTGGAAAATCTACAAGTACGAGGTTGAACCAGTATAGTGCAGTGATCTGCAGGCCGTGAGCAGCCGAAACTTTCTATTTGCGCAGGTGTCTAGCACTGTCAGGATTCGGGGTCCACACGTGGAGCAGTCGGCGTCCGGAACATCATACTGCGCAGGCGAGCAGCGTTATCGACGGCCGGAGACTATCCGTGAGCAGCTGACATCTGAACCGCATGCCATTAGACTCCACCGTGCAGACACCACCTGTATAGGGTAAGAAGCGCATAAGCGCTGCAAAAGAAAATCATCTGTTACATCAAAAGGCGGCGAACTGTCCGGATATGTAAGTGGACTCGCACATCGCCACTGTTAACTATCTAATGCACTCATTAGTGTGAATTGAGACATTGAACACTCACATATGTTCTATAGAATACTTTGCCAACTCAAGGAAAATACACCAATAGGAAAATTGAATAAGAAAAAAACGTAGGGCTGCAGTCCATACATTATAGAGTAAGCTGCGAGAGCTCCGCAGCTTAGTATAAAAGGAGGGACCGTGATCATTTATTAATTGTTATTTTTTTATATTTTTATGTATTAACTTTTATTGTCAAGTCTTGGATCTAATAATACATTTAATTGCATGCTGCCATATGGTATATCTATGTCAGCATAAGAACGTATATGTATGTATACTGTATGTATGATCAGCCAACACTTGGCTTAATTTTATAGGTTGAGATTAAATTGTATGTAATTAACTTCTTGTGAGCTGGCCATTCTTTTGTATATTTGCTGTTTGGCTATTGGGTGGTAGCAGGCCGTGCTCTATTTTGATGAGCTTCCCACAATTGGTCTTTTGATAGTTCATTCAGAATTGATTTTAACATCATTATTAATGTCTTAAAAAGTATTTATAGAAAAGTGAGTGGATAAATAAGCTTAGAAACTGATGACAGGTTTCCTTTAAAAGTAAGACATCAAGGAACAAGGAAGCCATGTTAGACCTTGAGGACAACTCTGACATATTTGTGGACCTAGAATGATCTAAACCTGAGCATAGACATAAAGATCTCCCCACAATACCTCAAGCATTCTAGTTATTTTCTGCCATCAGCTGGAATGAGGGCGTACATGAAACGACAATGATAATAATCATTTTTCCCATAGAAAGTTGTTGACAATACAGAAAATTTAGTGCATTTGCTTTGTTCTCTTCTGCTTTCACAATGGTAAAGTAAATGCTCCTGTTACCAACTGATACACTTTGAAGCATGACGCATGAATAATGATTTTTATTTGTGAAGCAGTAAATGAAATATCATGCCGTTTCCATGGTCCCCCACAGTTTTTTGTCACCCGGGTTCAAGGACGATGCGTCATATTGAGATTTGACCACTATAGCCGCAGTACATGCTGCAGTAATCAAATGAGTCAACACGTTTGTTAGCCCAGGGGATTTGTGGGGGTATATGAGATGGGGAAACAGCTCTCCTTGTCTGAACACTGTGTAGATTAAATTAAATTATCTGGACTGACATTCTGCTGTTTGGCCACAAGATGCTGCTGTTTCCTAAACACAGCTACAGACTGCATATACAGTTGCAAAAAAAAGTGTGTGAACCCTTTGGAATTATATGGATTTCTGCACAAATTGGTCATAAAATGTGATCTGATCTTCATCTAAGTCACAACAATAGACAATCACAGTCTGCTTAAACTAATAACACACAAAGAATTAAATGTTACCATGTTTTCATTGAACACACCATGTAAACATTCACAGTGCAGGTGGAAAAAGTATGTGAACCCTTGGATTTAATAACTGGTTGAACTTCCTTTGGCAGCAATAGCTTCAACCAAACGTTTCCTGTAGTTGCAGATCAGACGTGTACAACGGTCAGGAGTAATTATTGACCATTCCTCTTTACAGAACTGTTTTAGTTCAGCAATATTCTTAGGATGTCTGGTGTGAATCGCTTTCTTGAGGTCATACCACAGCATCTCAATCGGGTTGAGGTCAGGACTCTGACTGGGCCACTCCAGTAGGCGTATTTTCTTCTGTTTTAGCCATTCTGTTGTTGATTTACTTCTATGCTTTGGGTCGTTGTCCTGTTGCAACACCCATCTTCTGTTGAGCTTCAGCTGGTAGACAGATGGCCTTAAGTTCTCCTGCAAAATGTCTTGATAAACTTGGGAATTCATTTTTTCTTCGATGATAGCAATCCGTCCAGGCCCTGACGCAGCAAAGCAGCCCCAAACCATGATGACCCCACCACAATACTTAACAGCTGGGATGAGGTTTTGATGTTGGTGTGCTGTGCCTCTTTTTCTCCACACATAGTGTTGTGTGTTTCTTCCAAACAACTCAACTTTGGTTTCATCTGTCCACAGAATATTTTGCCAGTACTGCTGTGGAACATCCAGGTGCTCTTGTGCAAACTGTAAACGTGTAAAACAATGCTTTTTTTGGACAGCAGTGGCTTCCTCTGTGGTATCCTCCCATGAAATCCATTCTTGTTTAGTGTTTTACGTATCGTAGATTCGCTAACAGGGATGTTAGCATATGCCAGAGACTTTTGTAAGTCTTTAGCTGACACTCTAGAATTCTTCTTCACCTCATTGAGCAGTCTGCGCTGTGCTCTTGCAGTCATCTTTACAGGACGGCCACTCCTAGGGAGAGTAGCAGCAGTGCTGAACTTTCTCCATTTATAGACAATTTGTCTTACCGTGGACTGGTGAACAGCAAGGCTTTTGCAGATACTTTTATAACCCTTTCCAGCTTTATGCAAGTCAACAATTCTTAATCGTAGGTCTGAGAGCTCTTTTGTGCGAGGCATCATTCACATCAGGCAATGCTTCTTGTGAAAAGCAAACCCAGAACTGGTGTGTGTTTTTTTTATAGGGTAGGGCAGCTGTAACCAACACCTCCAATCTCATCTCATTGATTGGACTCCAGTTGGCTGACACCTCACTCCAATTAGCTCTTGGAGATGTCATTAGTCTAGGGGTACACATACTTTTTCCACCTGCACTGTGAATGTTTACATGGTGTGTTCAATAAAAACATGGTAACATTTAATTATTTGTGTGTTATTAGTTCAAGCAGACTGTGATTGTCTATTGTTGTGACTTAGATGAAGATCAGATCACATTTTATGACCAATTTGTGCAGAAATCCATATAATTCCAAAGGGTTCACATACTTTTTATTGCAACTGTATGTCTATATTCATGAGAGGTGGGGTTACACAGAGCCTGGAGAGGAAGAGAAAGCGAGCACCCATCTTAGAGGGAGCTGAACGGATCTCACAAACGGAAAGCCAAAACGCTAGTGTGAAAGTTCTTTAAGTGAAGCTGATTGTGTCCAAGACCCTGATCCTGTCCAGAGAAACGAGGATTGCTTCCAGGAACGCTGATGAGAGCTGAGGAGCAATGCTACATACACTGTGGCAATGCATGCTTGTTGGAGAGGCATTTGTTCAGTTCCGAGCCACCAGCGGAGGCAGAGCAGTCCCGGGTCGGTAAGATTGTGCACGCACCTCATCACAGTGTTGGCGCCTAGAGACTGAGACCAGGCCTGTAGTTAGTTAGGGTCTCTATTTGTGTCAGGCCACAATTGTTTCTATTGTTCATTGCAAGGACTCCATAACTTAAAGTGACATTTCACACTGGAGAGCTGATGAACTTCCCACAAACTCAAGCCAGGCTGGCGTTTTGCTCAGAAGGTATACTCAGGCATGTGCTATAGGACCAGTTATGGGAGGGGGAATGCTGTAGAGCTTTGTAAGTTTGTAAGCTGTTGTGCTGCACCGCAGGCTAGCCCACACCACACACCCATATAGTTATTCTTGTTTATTTTAGGGTAATTACAGGTAAGGTGTGGCGGTTTAGTCATGCCCGCCAGTAGCTAAATTACCTCGCTTTCCTTCTGCATCCATCAGAGGGCACGGTGCACAAGGGTCTCAAGCCTTCGGGGTGTTTGTATGTAAATTTATTGTATGTTCCCAGCATTCGTGGTTGTGTTTATTGCCACATTTAAGTAAAATTTTGTTTTGGCAAAAGCTGGTGTTGGGGTTGCTTTCCTCGTTCGTGACTTCACTGCATCCTGGGGAGCCCACCCCAGTACACGACTTACAAGTATACAGCTTTTTTTCTGCTGCAAACCTGTTACATGTGAACGTACTGTACCTTTAGGCTATCTGCACACATTGCGGATTACAAGTGTTTTTTCCGTACAGAAAACACTACTATTCCACAGAGTAATAGAAGGTTAGGCTACTTTCAGAGTTTTTGCTGGATTCGGCAGGTTTCAGCAAAAACGCTTCCATTACTGATAATACATCCATCTGCATCCGTTATGAACGGATCCGTTTGTATTATCTTTAACATACCCAAGACGGATCCTTCATGAACTCCATTGAAAGTTAATGGGGAACGGATCCGTTTTCTATTTTGTCAGAGAAAACTGATCCGTCCCCATTGACTTGCATTGTGGGTCATGACTGATCTGTCTTGCGCCGCATCCCAGGATAGAAAGCAAACTGCAGCATGCTGCAGTTTGCTGCTCCGGTATGAGAATGGAAAGGAATGCATTTTGGAGCATTCCGTTCTGTTCAATTATGTTTTGTCCCCATTGACAATGAATGGGGACAAAACTGAAGCGTTTTTTTTTCTGGTATTGAGACCCTATGACGGATCTCAATAATGGAAAATAATAACGCTAGTGTGAAAGTAGCCTTACACACAAAAAAAAAAAACCCCAAATAAAAGGTTGAGAAACATCCAAAACACCTCAAAAAACTACCCGACTTTATATAAACAGAAAAACCTACATAAAGATACCCGAGTCTCTGTAGCTCAAAAGGTACAATAATCTTTATTAAATAAATGTACATAACAGGATAAAAAAAATAAAAATAAAATGAACATAATCAGTATAAGCTGTGGTACCACTTGAGGGACAGTATGACAGTATAATTACCGTAGAGCAGGGATGCTCAACCTGCGGCCCTCCAGCTGTTGTAAAACTACAACTCCCACCATGCCCTGCTGTAGGCTGATAGCTGTAGGCTGTTCAGGCATGCTGGGAGTTGTAGTTTTGCAACAGCTGGAGGGCCGCAGGTTGAGCATGCCTGCCATAGAGGGTGGCTGTATAAACGGTATTCAATATATTATCCTATAGATAACAAACAGTGATGCTTAGATATTGTAAATAAATAGCAAGTGCTGTAACATCGATCAGTTATATCTAATACATAAGCCTCTACCTCCAAAGTAAATAGCATGTGGATCAAAATAATCGTTACATACCCATGGTAACTGGTCACCCCAAAGCACGTTTCGGCAGGAAGGTTTTGCCGAGAAGCGCGTTGGGGTGTGCAGTTCTCCTGAGGTGACCAGTTACCATGGGTATGTAATGATTATTTTGATCAATATAAATATATATTGTGGGGTTTCGCTCTGGTAGATAGGGTAAGCAGGCGCAGTGCAGAGGCAAAATACAAGTTCTTAACTCAAAACGTCAGTGTTTTTTCACACTTGAGGCAATTGCACAAAACAGCACGTAACTTTGCAGTCTTGGTGTTAATTCACACACAATGGAAAGTTCATGTAACACAAGTCACCTTGCTGGCAGTTCTGCCTCCAGTAGTCCACAGCAGGCTTTAGGGGGCCTGTTTCCCCAGCATGCGTCTCTCAGCCCTCCAGCACGGCACAAAGCCTCAGATCCCAAAAACAGAGACCTCTCTGCTGAGCCCAGCTGCCTATTTAAGGACAGCCAGGTGCAGCCAAAACCCGGACTGGCACTTAAACTCCAGTCCGGTATTTGACCTCACCTGGCGGAAAAACCAGCCCAGTCGCACATGCTGGGAGCAAAATACCTGCCTTGCCAGACACAACCCCTCACTGTGTCACATACACCCCCCCCCCCCTATTTAAACCCTGAGGGGGTGGACACACGTTAGACAATGCATCCGGGACAGGGCATCCTCTTTTCCCTGCAACCTGCCTGCTCTGTGTTCTACTGAGAACTTAATGTTCTGCAGAGACAAAAAACATCTGGTGACCCGGGCATTCCTGTCTTTGGCCTGGCTTATCCACTTGAGAGGGGAGTGGTCGGTCACCAGGCGGAACTTTCTCCCCAACAAATAGTAGCGGAGAGACTCGAGTGCCCACTTGATAGCCATGCACTCTCTCCACTATACTGTACCTGGTTTTGGCTGGGGTGAGCTTGTGGCTTAGCAAGACAACGGCATGCTCCTCCCCTTCCTGAGACAGTACAGCACCGAGGCCTACTTAGGAGGCATCCGTTTGTACCAACGAACTCCCTCTTGAAGTCGGGAGTCACCAAAACCGGTGATTCACAAAAGCCTCTTCCGCCCGATCATCCCAGCGAACCATCACTGATTTTCATCCCTTCAAGAGCCCTGTCAAGGGCGCGGCTAGAGTAGCAAAGTAGGGAACAAACCTCATGTAATAGCCCACCATTTCCAGGAATGACTTTATTTGCCCAGTGGTGACAGGTTGGGGCTGATTCCGTATCGACTCTATTTTGTTCACTTGGGGTTTGATGACTCCACGTCCAATGACATACCCCAGGTACTTAGTCTCTTCTAACTCTATCGCACATTGTTTTAGGTTAGCGGTTAGGCCAGCTTTCCAAAGGAAGTCCACTACAGCCTGCACTTTGGGTAAGTGACTTTCCCAGTCGGTGCGGTGGATGACCATATCAACCAGGTAAGCCGAAGCGTACCGACGATGTGGACGAAGCACAATGTCCATTAGTCACTGAAAAGTGGCGGGGGCGCCATGCAGACCAAAGGGTAAGACCTTATATTGATACAGACCCTCAGGCGTGATGAAGGCAGTTTTCTCTTTGGCAGCCTCTGTTAAGGGCACCTGCCAGTACCCTTTCACTAGTTCCAAAACATAAAAATACCGGGCTTGTCCCAACCTCTCGATGAGCTCATCCACCCGGGGCATTGGATATACATCGAATTTGGAAACCTCATTAAGTTTTCGAAAGTCGTTACAAAACCGGCACGTCCCGTCCGGCTTGGGTATCAATACTATAGGACTGGCCCACTCACTTTTTGACTTCTCAATGACGTCTAGCTGCAACATTAGCTGCACCTCCATCGATATGGCTTGTCGCCGAGCCTCAAGTACCTGGTATGGTTTTGATAGGACTTTTGCCTGAGGCTCAGTGACAATGTCATGCTGGATTATGGAAGTGCGTCCAGGGAGGTCAGAGAACACATCCGTGTTCCAACTAACGAATTCCCTGGCCTTCTGAGTCTGTTTAGAGGAGAGGATGTCAGCAATTTTTTACTGTGGCAGCCGCCTCTCTTGCATCAGACAGAGGGTCCAGTACCTCTTCTCCGAGAAAACCCAGCCGCAGGCTGTCTTCTGTACAGGTTTCCCTATCTTTCCATTGTTTGAGTAAATTCACATGGTAAACCTGCTCCAGTTTTCGCCTCCCTGGCTGGTTTACCTTGTAGTTTAAATCTCCAATTTTCTCGAGTACCTCGTAGGGCCCCTGCCACCTATCCAGGAACTTACTGTCCACGGTCGGCACCAGAACCAAAACCCGATCACCCGGGTTAAAGATCCGGACCCGAGCCTGCCGATTATAGACCCGACTCTGGGCTCGCTGAGCTGTTTTCATATGCACTGTCTCTATCCGATCTTGCATCTGGATAACGTAATCAATGACACTTTTATGTGGAATGGGTTGTTGTTCCCATGCTTCTTTGGCCACGTCCAAGAGTCTGCAAGGGTGTCTGCCATATACAGTAGCAGTTTGAAGGGCGAGAACCCAGTAGATGCCTGGGGTACTTCTCGCACTGCGAACATGAGATAGGGCAGAAGGAGGTCCCAGTCCTTCCCATCTTTAGACACTACATTTTTCAACATATTTTTTTATGTTTTGTTAAACCGTTCTACCAGACCGTCCGTTTGCGGTTGGTAAACGGACGTCCGTAGTTGTTTTATGTGCAACAACACACAGAGTTCCCTTATCACCTTAGACATAAAAGGGGTCCCTTGGACGGTCAGAACCTCTTTAGGTAGTCCTACTCGGGAAAACATCTCAATTAACTCCTTAGCTACAAGTTTGGCCGAGGTATGTCGCAGTGGCACAGCCTCCGGGTACCGAGTGGCGTAGTCTAGAATGACTAAGATGTGTTGATGCCCTCTGGTGGACTTCGGTACTGGGCCTATGAGGTCCATAGCTATTCGGTCAAACGGTACTTCGATAATTGGGAGAGGTACTAGAGGACTACGGAAATGTGGCTGGGGGCTAGTTATCTGGCAGGGCGGGCAAGACTTACAAAACTTTTCCACTTCTTTGAAAATGCTGGGCCAGTAAAACCACTGTAGAATACGATCCTGAGTTTTCTGCAGCCCCAGGTGACCCCCGAGAACGTGTTGGTGGGCTAGATCTAACACAAGCTTGCAATAAGCCTTGGGGACCACCAATTGTTCAATAGGCTCACCCCATAGTTGGTTTACCCGATACAACATATCCTGATGAACCACAAAACGGGGAAACACTGAGTCTGCCCCAGGTTGTTGTAGTTCACCATCTACTATTAACACATTTTCCCAGGCACGGGATAGGGTTGGGTCCAGACGTTGGGCGGTACCAAAATTATCCCCGGAGACATTGAGGTCTGCCAATTCAGGACCCCGCGGCAAGTCCTCCACATCTCCCACATCACACTTAGCAGGGTTGTCTCCCTCTCTTCCACCGAAGTGGCGGTCACCCCTACCGCTGGCCCTTCGGTCTCAGATTCCCAGGGTTCTGGCCTCCCCCTGAGCCGGGCCACTCTGCTAGGGTTACCCCTGTCTCATGGGTATCAGTCACTCTCATAGCACGCCACAGTGCCGGGAAGTCTCTCCCTATTATAAGTTCGTAGTAAAAGTAAATTTTGGGCAACTGCCACTTCGTGAGTCCATCTGCCAGCCCCTGTGGTTAGAGACATGGATGCACATGACCCTGACTTTCCGGCCAGTATACTCCGCTGACCGTACCAGGGGAGCCCTTACTAGGGTCAACAGACTCCCTGAGTCCAGCAGAGCCTCCGCTGGAGTGTCTCCTACCTCCACCTGACACAGGTGGTTTAGAGTTTTTGGGATACCTGCTGCACACAGCTTTCTGGCATATAGCGACTGACAGTAGCTATAGTTAGTATCCATGGGTTCCACCTGATGGAGACAGTCAGCTCTTACATGGCGTAGAGGGTACACCCTGGGTGGGTTTGGTTGGCACAAGTCGTCGGGATGGAGATTTATGGGGTTTGACTGCCCCCTCCTAAAAGAACCCCCTGTAACAGTCTTAGTAGCCTTGTAGTTCTCCACCAGGTCCACCATTTCTAGGGCGTTGCCAGGAGACACCTGGCCGATCCAGTGCTGGAGATGGGGTGGCAGAGCCCTCCAGAACATATCAGCCAATAGTCTATCCAGTATAGCCGTAGGACTCAGCACATCAGACTGTAGCCACTTTTGCAAGAGGTGGAGTAAGTCATAATACTGGGTCCTCGCAGGATCAGCCGGCTTAAACCCCCACTGATTTACCTGCTGGGCCCAGACCAACACATTCACGCCCAGTCTTGCCAAAATCTTACCCTTTACTTTTTGATAGTTGGCCGCTTGATCGTCCGGCAAGTCGAAATACACCCGCTGGGAATCGGATGCCAGGAATGGAGTGACGACCTCAGCCCACTGGTCATGGGGTAGCTTTTCCCTGATGGACACTTTCTTGCACATCGCCAGGTAGGTTTCGGTGTCGTCTGCGGGGGTCATCTTAGGAATCGCGGCATGGACTGCTTTCCAGGCATCGTGGACGCTCGGGGTTGCTCCTGCAAAGCCATCACTTGTTGTAGCAGCAACTGATTAGTCTCCTGCTGCTGCTTATTAGCCTTGCGTTGCTGCAAGTTTGTCTCTCGCTGCTGCAGATTAGCCTCCACAGCACGTAACTTTGCAGTCTTGGTGTTAATTCACACACAATGGAAAGTTCATATAACACAAGTCTCTTTGCTGGTAGTTCTGCCTCCAGTAGTCCACAGCAGGCTTTAGGGGGCCTGTTTCCCCAGCGTGCACCTCTCAGCCCTCCAGCACGGCACAAAGCCTCAGATCCCAAAAACAGAGACCTCTCTGCTGAGCCCAGCTGCCTATTTAAGGACAGTCAGGTGCTGCCAAAACCCGGACTGGCACTTAAACTCCAGTCCGGTATTTGATCTCACCTGGAGAATAATGAAAAAGTGAGGAATCTAACATGTTTGTGTGCACAGTTGCACAGTTGGCACATGGCTGAAAGAAATAGTCAAGGGGGTCTGGTCCGAATGGAGAAGATGAGGAAAGAGAACATCTACATTAGAGGAAACATCACTGGATAGAATAGGTATCTGGAGCTATATTCTATTAACAATAATCTTGTATTGTATTGTAGTTGAAATGAATACGGCCTATCAACTGGAAATCTTTGCTATGTGCAGCCCATATATCCCACCGAGTTTGAGACCTCTGATTTAAAGGGCATTTATCAGTAGACCCGTTACATGTGCACTTGGCAGTAGAAGACACCTGTGTTGCTGTCATGTTCACATGTGCCCGCATTGCTGAGAAAAATGATGTGCAAGGGCGCTGCAGTTAGATTTTCCACAGTGCGGGAGCACATTGACCCCCAATGATCAGATATTGATGACCCTATTAATGGGAGTGGAGGGCATAATATGGTTCACTACGGGCCCTGCGAGATCTGTGTACACCCCTCACCACAGTCGTGGTATTTTGTTTTCTATTTATAACATCAAATGAGAGATTTCATGTAATACTATTTCTTTTAGCATACGCAATGGAAAAATGTAAGACGGAGATGTTAGAGTACTATACAAGAATGAAATATGTGTACAGCTCTTGTACAGACAGCACTAAAGAGTCTACAAATTGACTGCCTCAGAAAATATCTACAGGGTATCTTTAGAATCACAAAATCTTTCCGTTGTATTTGTACGAGATATAAATGTAATCATATCATAAAAATCCCATGCAGCTCCCTCAGCAGGATGATTTATTTATACCAAGTGCTAAGAAATGTATGGAGGATCTCTGTAGTAAAAGAGCTGTAAGACTCAGTTCACACTCCATAGTTTCACTATTCGATTACCTGTCGCTAAAATATAACTTTTATTAGAATAATTAAAAATAGGAGTCAATTCAATAAACTGCCATTGCAATTTTTATTGCAGGTTCACCATGTTCTTATGGAGCTCTGCCACCTACAGCACTCAATAGGACCAGGGCTTTACATACAACCACGTACGGAGGAGCCGTTCATGCCCAGGAAGCACAGCACACCTGGGGAAAGCTGCCTTAGATGCCGTGGTCACAATTGACTATGGTATCTGAGGGTTTTAATGTCTGCGATCGGCAGAAACGTTGCGGCTACGGTGCCTGCCGCGCTTGTGAGCAGGTGCCATTTTTAAAGACCAGACTTCCACTGTACATGTACTATCAGAACTGTGAGTATAACTACTACACTGGCCACCGGCCTGGTCGCTGCAAGGGTAAGAAATTGTGGGGTTCATTTTTTCCTGTTACACCTTGTGAAAATGACAAATATGGGGCTAAAGTGGCATTTTATTTTCATGGCCAAGGGTCTCTAAATTCTATGACAAGTGTTTCTAAATTTTATGAATAGTCTGTTGGGTCTAAGAGCTCACTACACCATTGAAAAATTTCTTGACAGGTGTGGTTTCCAAAATGGGGTCACTTCTTGTGGGGCTCTTTTTTTATTTCACATCAGAGCCTCATCTATTGTTAACCAATGCTGTGTAAATCACCCTATAAGGCCTCTATTAGGAGCTCCATACAGTATTAGAATGTATTGGCTCTGATGAGCCGAAGTTATTACTTTGCAAAGTCTCTCGAGACTTCGCATATTAACTTCAGAAATTAATTTATACTGTAAAAAACCATTTCCCCGAACTCGGGTTTGGCTCCAAGTGAATCCTGTAACGTAAGTGTGAAAGTACCCTTAGTGATGCAATGGGACCACCAGATATAGTTTTGCTTGTCAAATCTGTCCCTGTCTTATGCCATGTCGTGGGTTTCTGTCCATGTAGATCAGCACTTTGTGGCAAAAGGTTCTGCAGCCACTGAGTTTTTTAGCTATGTCTCTTTGCTGCATTTCTTTTTTTCTTTAAATCTGGCATACTTGAGGGTGTAAGAAAGAAAATACAGGATGAGCTGACCTATGATGGCCTTTCCTGGCAGGACTCGGACCACTCTCAGTTCAACCCTTGTTCCATTACACAGTGGAGGACATGAAATTGCTCTGTATCTTTCAGTTTTATATGAGGACTAGCAGAAGGACCCGGCTTCGCACGGGTATATTTCATCTATTTCATTTAATGTTTGTGTGTGTCGTTAAAAGAAAGACAGTATCCCCCATAACAGTGACCTCTACTGCACCCGCCCCTTTAACAATGAACTCCACAGTCCCCCACCCCTTAATACTGACACCCCCCCCCCACAGTACTCCGCCACTTTAAAATGGGACCTCCACAGCAGCCTATCCCCTTAACTTTGACCTTCACAGCAGCCCGCCCCTTTAACAGCGAGTTTCACAGCACCCCACTCCCTTGACAGTGACCTCCTTAGGGGCCTGCCCCCTTAATAGTGACTTCCACAGTACCCTGCCCCCTTAACAGTGACTTCCACAGTGTCCGCCCCTTTTACAGTGACCTCAACAGCAGCCTGCCCTCTTAACAGTAACATCCACAGTGAACGCCCCTTTAATGCTAGGGCTACACGACAACATGTGTCGCGCGACATTTTGTCTCAACAAATTTTATAATGATAGGCTATGGTGTCACACTGTGACATGTAACATGCTGGGACTACAACACAACAGTCGCAAAAAATCCATCCAAGATGGATTTTTCTGCGACTGTCGCGTCGCAGCATGTCACATGTCACAGTGCAACACCATAGACCAGGGATCAGCAACCTTCGGCACTCCAGCTGTGGTGAAACTACGACTCCCAGCATGCACACTTGCTTAGCTATTTTCAGGACTCCCATAAAAGTGAATGGAGCATGCTGGGAGTCGTAGTTTCAACACATCTGGAGTGCCGAAGGTTGCTGACTTCTGCCATAGACTATCATTATAAAAATTGTCGTGCGACATCAATGTCGGGCGACACATGTAGCAGTGTAGTTGTGCCCTATTGTCACGGCCTCGGTGTTGTGTGCTGTGACACGTTTGCCGTACATGCCGGTTGCAAGGGGCAACGTGTGGTTGTCTGCATGTATGTGCTTTGCTCCCCTTCTCCTGGTTCATCCTCTGTCTGGTGCTGGAGGGGTTAACTACCTTGCTGGGTGTGGTCACTAGGTGCTTTTGGCCAGGAGTCAGTTGTCCTCCAGCTTTGGTGTGTGCTGGAGTTATGCTCATTGTCTGGTTGTTCCATCTTCCAGTGTGAGGGCCACCTTGTGGGACATTGATGTCTCCAGGGATGTCTTCCCATTCTATCCTCCATGTTCCCCTACCTTATCTGTGTGGTTGTTTGGTGTGGGTTTATGTTCAGGGTTTGGGGTCTCGTCTTGTTGTTGTTACATGTCTGGTCAGTTGGTGTTTTTGTGTCCGGCGTGTATACAAGTCGTACCCTGTTTGTTGTGCCTCTGGAAGGGGGCTCCATGGTTTCCCGGAGGGGTGAACAAAAAGTCAAGTCTGTGAGCTGTTGCTGGAGTGCTGGTTCCTGTGTGTCAGTACTTACTGCATCTGTTTGGTGTTTGGATTGCAGTGCGTTTGTATATGGGTTCCAGTTTCCCTTGGTGTGGTCTTCTGTTGTGCCGTCCAGCAGCTGCAGCAGGTAAGTTACCATGTCTTCCTGGGTTTTTGGTTTAGTGGTTATCCCCGCCACTGGATACTTACCTGCCGTTCCACTTGACTTCCTCTCCTTGCTGTTAGGCCTGCAGAGACTCCTGCTCTTCCGTGTCTTGGAAGAACAGGTCGTCTCTCCCCTGCTCCTATGTGAGGGATTATCAGGGTGACTCTGGGTCCTAGGTATCCTGGGTATGAGCCGTCCTACCATCCAGGTCTGCTCATACGGTGAGGAGTTAGGGCGAGGATTAGGGGCGCTTTAGGAGGTGACCTGCTCCCAGCTTCCTGGCCTAGCTGCTTCCCCGCTTACCTTATATCGTACGGTGTGTGGGGGGGGGGGGGTTCCCCCACTCCCCACTGTGACACCTATGTGTCGTGCGGCACATGTCGTCCTGTAGCCATAGCCTAAAGCTGACCTACAGCAGTGAAGAAGTGGCTGGGTTGTTATGGAAACCTGGAGTAAAACTGTGTTTATGTGGAGACTAAGGGCCTGCGAGCTTCTACTGGCTGATAAGGGACATGTGACCGTGTGTATGGCAGTTGGGATATGAAGAGAAAGACTTGCAGGCTTGTATTGGCTAATGCAGGTAGTTTTTTGGGAATATCTCAGGAACGGTATGTCCTAGAGAGCTGAGACCCCCCTTCCCCCACAAGATTTTTTTCAAGGTAGTAAGGTATGTGTATACCAAGTTTCGTTGAAATCGATGGTTGCGTTTTTGAGTGATCGCGGAACATACATATATACTGTATGTCCTTTATATAAATATATATCCAATTTATTTCGGAAGTAAAAGCATTTTGTAGCATGTAATACACTCATCTACTTACAAATGGCTGGAAAACACTTCTTTTCAGCCTTCCATGTCATTCATTATACAAGCCAAGATCTTCCTTCCACCCGGGTCAGTTCACTTCTGATTGATCTGTGCAAGGCAACCGAGAAGCCACCATAAGACGATAACGTCTCTGTAGGAGACAAAGCATGCACCGTGCAAATTATTAACCAATTAAGGCCTCAATTAACCTCTAATTGACTGGGCTCTCTCCTGGACCAGTTATTAATTCATAATGGATAAGAGAAAAGGAGACAAGGGAGATTTACAAATACATGAATCTGTTGAATTGGAGTATGGGAGGCTGAGATGTGCCCACCATGCAGCCAAAAAATGCTCCATCGTGGAAATCTGGCGCAGTTGTCAAACTGATTGTCAGAAAGACAGTTGTTAATGGTCAACAGCAGCGAGTTTTTGCTCACTGGCCATTAACAATCAATGAACAATCATTGGCTGCTATGTAGGATCATACCCCTGTATATTATTATACTCTTTGTATATTATATCACAAGAGTATACATGCAGGTGAGATATTGATATATAATTAGATTCTATTTATGACAGATGGGTGGATTGCAGATTTTGGGAAGAAAGTTGTAGGACTAGAGCACTTTATTACTGACTAATGGTATCATCTCTTAAGCTGGCCATACAATCTTTTGTCGACCAAACCCACCTAGAACGACACTCTAAGGCCTCTTGCACACGACCGTATGGCTTTTTCAGTATTTTGCGGTCCGCAAAAAATACAGATGACTTCCGTGTGCATTCTGTTTTTTTGCGGAACGGAACAGCTGTAGTACTATCCTTGTCCGTTATGCAAACAATAAGGCCCCTTTCACACGGGCGAGTATTCCGCGCGGGTGCAATGTGTGACATGAACGCATAGCACCTGCGCTGAATCCTGACCCATTCATTTCAATGAGGCTGTGTACATGAGCGTATGTTTTTTACGCAGCACTTGTGCGTTGCATGAAAATCTCAGCAGGTTCTATATTCATCGTTTTTCACGCATTAAAGAAATTAATGGGGCTGCGTTATAATCGCATAGCACCCGCAAGCAAGTGCAGATGCGGTGCGATTTTCACGCATGGTTGCTAGGAGATGATGTTAGTAAATAGGGATGAACTCCGGACCCCATTAAAGTCACTTCACTGTATTATTTTACCTTCTAACATGGTTATAATGGAAAATAATAGCATTCTTAATACAGAATGGTAACTAAAATGCCCATTGAGGGGTTAAAAAAATAAAAAATAAACTCACCTCATCCACTTGCGTAAAGGAGACTGGGGGCACTTGACTATCTGGCGTCAAATGGACACAAATCACGTACAGTAGATTAAAAATATTGATTTATTCCCAATAGATAAAACAAATTGATGTATCACTATACCAGCCCGAATGCATTAGTGCTATATGGCATGATGATACATAAGACACTGTATAAGAATATATAAGATAAAAAAAGCACCAAAAAAGTATTTAAATCACTGGTGAAAAACACATTGAAAAAAACACATTAGAAAAAATCCAGACGAGATGATTATATGGGGGTTATGGATATACCGTAGTCTGATTTTTGTATCAAATGTCAGGGCAATAGAGATCCAAATGGAGTCAAAATAAGCGTGGTTGGATCGTTGTTTAGTCCATTAAATATCTCTGGTGTCCCGAAGTGGAGGTAAAACTGGACATGTATATATGCACAGCACACAGTTACTATACTACTATATATAGCTGAATGATATTGGCGTTCAGTAGGCAGTAATTGCTGCAATATTCTACATTAGGTTGGTATAATCCACAGTTAGTATAGGATGTTAATATGGGAAATTCATTGCTATAAATCGCTTGATAGCTTTCACATTAAATTGTCAGTCAATACTGCGGTGCGGTACTTCACCGGTCTTGAAGTTGTTGTATGGCGTAGTGCGGTTAGTCAGCTGTGTTCAGCAGGACTTTCTGTCCGCCCGATGTTGGTGTGTCACGTGTTACACCACGTGGTTGCGTATTAGCCCACGTGATCGGACTGGGTCACGTGATATGTACTGCCGTAGTTTGACGTCCGGACAACACCTTGAGTGGCTTGCTATAAAAGTGAAATATAGTTTATAGCTTGCAGGCTTTCCGGAAGACGCATTGGCCAATTTCAAGAGGTAAATTATATGGGTCACTTCTTGCTGTGATTACTGCTGTACACCATACGCGTTTCGGGGCAGAACATGCCCCCTCCTCAGTGGTCAAGAGTAAATGATTGGTGGCGTCTTTTTATATGGATTATAATTAAAAATAGGGGCGTTTCCTGGAAATGTCAGTTTCTTTGGAAACACTGGCCTGGAATCCCAACATATCTGTTATACATGGATGAATGTTGTATCTTGCTGTGTAAATTGATACGACACATAATGAAATATTACCATATTTAAAAACCATTATTTCAGATACTTTCCTTTTAGCTCATATGTAATAAATACATAAATATTAACTATTACAATAAATACATAATATAAAAATTAAGGAAACGATCAGTTTTGTAAAGATACAAACAGAAGTATAAAAAGATAGTACATTAGAAAAATGCTCAATGGTTGATATCATTCCATCTAAAAAGCGCACCTGCGGTTTTGTTGCGTTTTTCTCTTTTTAGAACATATGAAACAAAGGATTTTGTATCTTATGGTAATTGATTATATTCTTATTGCGTATATCTATATTATATATAGGTGGAAAATAAGTATCCAAAAAAACAAAGAAAAAAAGAAAAAAACATATATATAATATATATATATATATATATATATATATATGAATGAAACAACGGACAGCACTCCAGGTAAAAGAAAGTGGTGTTTATTCACCCATGTGGATGGCAACGTTTCAGCTCATACAAGAGCCTTTGTCAAGCAATGAACACAATACAAAAGGGGGTATATATAGGCCAACCCCTATGACATCACAGTGTAATCAATTAGCAGCCAAATACAATAAAGTGCAAATAGTGCATGTATAATACATAAAAATGTAGATATAGCAGTGTAAAATGTAGAGATGAATCAATAATATACATCAAATACATTACGTAGTGAATGCATCATCGCAAATAGAGTGCAAATAGATAAATTGACTAATCAATACATATCAGGTGTGTACCAGAGTGTGTATAAAGTGGGAGGGACGAAACGATGCTGCCAAAGGGAGGAGGAGGGATGACATACCCAGTGTCGCTGCCCGTGCCACACATGTCGAACATCGCCACGTCCGGCGTTCAGCTGGATGCAGTGCGCAGGCGCCAAGTCGCGTGAGGAGCAAGATGTAACTTCCTCATGTGACGTAGCCGGAGCATGCGCATAAGTGTAAAAAGCTATGTCGGCCATCTTGGAAGAGGTAAAAAACCTCAGATGAAAGAAACGCAATTCCTAGACCGCATCATAGACGCGATATAGTATAATAGCCCCACAAATAACGGTGAGAATATGCGCAAGATGGCAGAACACTTAAATCAAAGAGGGAGAAAATACCTAATGTTAATCACTGTGTGTGCGCATAGCCTGATAATGAACAGAGTAGCGCAAAACGGAAATAATGCCGTTTACCTGATTGTGTGTCCATAAGGGACAGAGAGAGGAGAATGCATCCACAAGATGCAACTCGTCTCCCACATGTGCCATTTGAAGCAATGCACCAAGCAACGGATGCTGCGGGCATGCCGCAAAAAGGCACACAATGCCCAGTGGACACACACACAATGTAGGACACACAATGAACAGTGCAATGCACCAAGTATGAAAAAAGTATGCAGAAAGTGTAACCAAAGCAAAAAACAACATAAATACTGCATAAAAGCATGTAGGCAAATACGGAACACATCGGGTACGTCTCACTTCTCCAACCCGCAGCATCATTCTTGTCTGTGCAAAGAAAGAAGAAAATAAAAATAAGAAACTGGCTTAATAGTGTTCATAATACACTAGATACCCTCAAGAAGTAGACACATATCACACACATAACAATTGTGGGGCAAACCGCTCCTCTAAACATATAGCCCCGGATTGTAATCCGCATTGAGACCATTGGGTCTCAAGCTGTTGAGGGTATAGATCCAAAAAAGCTCTCTTTTTCTAAGGATCAACACCCTGTTGCCCCCACGTCTAGGCATGGGAATGTGGTCAATGGCCCAACATTTAAGATCTCTTTCGGAGTGTTGAAGCTCCGTAAAATGTTTAGCAACCGGGAGGTCCTTTTTTTTTTTGCGTATGGACAATCGATGATTGTTCAATCGCGTTCTGAGATCCGTCGACGTCTCACCCACGTATAATAATTTACACGGACAGATCAACACATAAGTTACATAGTTTGAATTGCATGTAAGGTGGAATCGAATTGGGTAAGAAACTCCAGTGGTGGGATGAACAAAAGTGGAACCCCTACCCATATATTTACAGTCAATACAACATAAACAGGGAAAACTACCCTTGCCATGTGTGGTTAAGGAGGTTTAAACAGACCTGGACCTAGGCCCAATGTCTGCTCTGACAAGTTGGTCACGCAGATTTCTGGATCGACAGAAAGAGAAAAGGGGAGGGGATCTAAATTCTAAGATCTCACTGTGACACCCACCCAGGATCCCCCAGTGTCGCTTGATAATGCGATTAATGGCCTCACTTTGCTCCGTATATTTGGAGATGAAGGGTATCCGACTAACAGACCTATCGGACACCTTCCTCTCCAAAGTGCTGCTCCTGTCTACACTACGGACCTTTTGTATGTGAGAATCAAGGAGCTGGGTGGGATACCCCCTATTCTGAAATTTCCTGGACATGTTGTCCAAAGCCAGGTCAACCTGTTCAGGTTCAGAAACAATGCGTTTCACTCTAAGAAACTGAGAGAAAGGCAAACCTTTAAGCATACTTCGGGGATGCCCACTATTAAAACTAAGGAGAGTGTTTTTGTCCGTGGGCTTGGTGTATAGCCGTGTATGCAGCTTACCCTGATTGTAAATGACCGTTGTGTCTAGAAACTGGACCAAGGTGAATTGAAGGTCCCTATTGACACTGTTGAGAAACAGGTGAAAATCGTCAAGTTGGGCAACACTACCTGTCCATATGAGGAAGATTTCGTCGATGTATCTCCACCACCGCAGCAATTGGCTGCGGTGGTGTGATACAAGGACGACATCTTCCTCAAAGCACCTCATAAAGATGTTTGCATACGTAGGTGCTACGTTAGAACCCATAGCCACGCCCCTTTGTTGTTGAAAAAACGTATCCTGAAAAAGGAAATAATTATGTCTTAAGACAATCTGCAGTAGATCAATGATAAAATGTCTAGCAGCCATGGAGTAAGAAGAAGAACCCAACATACGTTCAATGGCACCAATACCCAGATCATGATCAATCGAGGTATATAACGAGGTGACATCGAAAGATGCCAGGTGGACCTCATGGACACCAGTAAAATCAATCTTATCCAGCCTACACAGGAAATCAGTCGTATCCTGTATATACGACTCCGCCCCTGTAGCAAAATCACGCAAGACTTTATCAAGGAAGATGGCGATGCAACTAAAGATGGAGTCCGAACCGGACACAATAGGGCGTCCGGGTGGATCCACAAGCGACTTGTGCACTTTGGGAAGAATATACAGAACAGGTGTGACCGGATGGTCAACAGTAAGAAAAGTGCACAAGTCCTCATCAATAGTGCCAGCCAGCCTGGCATCATCCAAACATTCCCTGATAAGTCTAGCTATCCCAAATTTAGGGTCAGTCTGGAGGACCGAATAAACATCCTTGTCATCCAGCTGACGTAGAATCTCACCGATATATTTACTGGTGTCCATGATGACGACAGCGCCACCCTTGTCAGCAGGTTTAATTGTCAAAGAAGGGTCCTGTCTAAGTTGGTCAATTGCTTCAACCTCCACCTTGGAAAGATTAGGATGTTTGAAAACATGATCCCTACATCTCAATTTATATGTATTTATATCAGATGTAACAGCAGTAATGAATGCATCAACAGAGGCCTCATTGACAATGGGAGTAAAATGGCTCTTAGTGGACAGATCGAGGCGTCTCAGGGAGAACTCGCTAACCTGAGGCGCCGCGATCCGTGCCCTAGTGTTGAACCATATTTTTAACTTGATTCTGCGAAAAAATGCAGATAAATCTGAGTCCAGATCAAACCAGTTAGGGGAAGACATAGGACAAAAAGAAAGTCCTCTATTAAGAACACTCACTTGCGCTGGAGTGAGCATCCTGCTGGATAGGTTGATGACCGTCACTTCCTCTTGTTCACCAGAGATTTGCTGGTCTGAGCTCTGGTTTTGTTGATTCTGGACACAGTTGGTTCTATGGTGTCTGCGACCCCCTCTCCTGGTCCGACCTCGTTTTTTCTTTGTGAGTCCACATTGTTCCCTAAAAAAGGAGTAGATGCTGCAGAGGTAGCTGGTGTATTTCTTTTTCTCTTTCTTGGATCTTTATAGTTGGAATTCATAGTATCAGCCTGCCAAGTATAAACCGCATCCCTTTTATAATCATCGGAGTCACGATTCCATTTAGATCTTTTACCTTCCTCCAATTCGGTTTTGGCACGTGCCACATGAGCCAATATGTTGTCGCTGAACAATGCATATTCCTCAGTGGACAAGGATGTCCGTAATGTGAGGTCAATCTCAGCCGTATCATTGGCAATGATGGATAATTCCTGTTGCAAATATTGGATATTTAACAGGATGAAATCAAGTGAATACCGATTGGATAACATTTCAAACTTCTTGCAGAATGATGCATTATGTGAAAATAAATTAGGTCTCAAATTGGACCTCATGCCACGTGGAATCCTCTGCATTTTAAAATATTCACCAAGTGTGGTCATGTGTAGTCGTAGTGAAGCCGTCTTCTTAGACAGAAACTCAAACTTCTTTTTGAGCTCATGGATAGAGGGGGTGTTCAAAAAAGCAGCATCTTCCCCAATGTCATGCAATATGCGATCGGTCTCCTCCTGGGAGTATATAGAGCCACATGGGAAATCAATGTCCGTCATAGTGAAATGTCAACGGACAATATTCACAATGTAGAAGTGAAAAGGTAAAAAATCCGTGCTCAGCCACCCAAGCGATATGAAAAAAAGAAAAACAATGGCGGCACCGGAAGAACGACACAAGGAGGGTGCTATGTCCAGGGATGTAGCAGCTTACCCCGTCAATGGAAGATGAAACAACGGACAGCACTCCAGGTAAAAGAAAGTGGTGTTTATTCACCCATGTGGATGGCAACGTTTCAGCTCATACAAGAGCCTTTGTCAAGCAATGAACACAATACAAAAGGGGGTATATATAGGCCAACCCCTATGACATCACAGTGTAATCAATTAGCAGCCAAATACAATAAAGTGCAAATAGTGCATGTATAATACATAAAAATGTAGATATAGCAGTGTAAAATATAGAGATGAATCAATAATATACATCAAATACATTACGTAGTGAATGCATCATCGCAAATAGAGTGCAAATAGATAAATTGACTAATCAATACATATCAGGTGTGTACCAGAGTGTGTATAAAGTGGGAGGGACGAAACGATGCTGCCAAAGGGAGGAGGAGGGATGACATACCCAGTGTCGCTGCCCGTGCCACACATGTCGAACATCGCCACGTCCGGCGTTCAGCTGGATGCAGTGCGCAGGCGCCAAGTCGCGTGAGGAGCAAGATGTAACTTCCTCATGTGACGTAGCCGGAGCATGCGCATAAGTGTAAAAAGCTATGTCGGCCATCTTGGAAGAGGTAAAAAACCTCAGATGAAAGAAACGCAATTCCTAGACCACATCATAGACGCGATATAGTATAATAGCCTCACAAATAACGGTGAAAATATGCGCAAGATGGCAGAACACTTAAATCAAACAGGGAGAAAATACCTAATGTTAATCACTGTGTGTGCGCATAGCCTGATAATGAACAGAGTAGCGCAAAACGGAAATAATGCAGTTTACCTGATTGTGTGTCCATAAGGGACAGAGAGAGGAGAATGCATCCACAAGATGCAACTCGTCTCCCACATGTGCCATTTGAAGCAATGCACCAAGCAACAGATGCTGCGGGCATGCCGCAAAAAGGCACACAATGCCCAGTGGACACACACACACAATGTAGGACACACAATGAACAGTGCAATGCACCAAGTATGAAAAAAGTATGCAGAAAGTGTAACCAAAGCAAAAAACAGATCTGTCCACTAAGCCTCGATCTGTCCACTAAGAGCCATTTTACTCCCATTGTCAATGAGGCCTCTGTTGATGCATTCATTACTGCTGTTACATCTGATATAAATGCATATAAATTGAGATGTAGGGATCATGTTTTCAAACATCCTAATCTTTCCAAGGTGGAGGTTGAAGCAATTGACCAACTTAGACAGGACCCTTCTTTGACAATTAAACCTGCTGACAAGGGTGGCGCTGTCGTCATCATGGACACCAGTAAATATATCGGTGAGATTCTACGTCAGCTGGATGACAAGGATGTTTATTCGGTCCTCCAGACTGACCCTAAATTTGGGATAGCTAGACTTATCAGGGAATGTTTGGATGATGTCAGGCTGGCTGGCACTATTGATGAGGACTTGTGCACTTTTCTTACTGTTGACCATCCGGTCACACCTGTTCTGTATATTCTTCCCAAAGTGCACAAGTCACTTGTGGATCCACCCGGACGCCCTATTGTGTCCGGTTCGGACTCCATCTTTAGTTGCATCGCCATCTTGCTTGATAAAGTCTTGCGTGATTTTGCTACAGGGGCGGAGTCGTATATACAGGATACGACTGATTTCCTGTGTAGGCTGGATAAGATTGATTTTACTGGTGTCCATGAGGTCCACCTGGCATCTTTCGATGTCACCTCGTTATATACCTCGATTGATCATGATCTGGGTATTGGTGCCATTGAACGTATGTTGGGTTCTTCTTCTTACTCCACGGCTGCTAGACATTTTATCATTGATCTACTGCAGATTGTCTTAAGACATAATTATTTCCTTTTTCAGGATACGTTTTTTCAACAACAAAGGGGCGTGGCTATGGGTTCTAACGTAGCACCTACGTATGCAAACATCTTTATGAGGTGCTTTGAGGAAGATGTCGTCCTTGTATCACACCACCGCAGCCAATTGCTGCGGTGGTGGAGATACATCGACGACATCTTCCTCATATGGACAGGTAGTGTTGCCCAACTTGACGATTTTCACCTGTTTCTCAACAGTGTCAATAGGGACCTTCAATTCACCTTGGTCCACTCTGAAACTGAATTACAGTTTCTAGACACAACGGTCATTTACAATCAGGGTAAGCTGCATACACGGCTATACACCAAGCCCACGGACAAAAACACTCTCCTTAGTTTTAATAGTGGGCATCCCCGAAGTATGCTTAAAGGTTTGCCTTTCTCTCAGTTTCTTAGAGTGAAACGCATTGTTTCTGAACCTGAACAGGTTGACCTGGCTTTGGACAACATGTCCAGGAAATTTCAGAATAGGGGGTATCCCACCCAGCTCCTTGATTCTCACATACAAAAGGTCCGTAGTGTAGACAGGAGCAGCACTTTGGAGAGGAAGGTGTCCGATAGGTCTGTTAGTCGGATACCCTTCATCTCCAAATATACGGAGCAAAGTGAGGCCATTAATCGCATTATCAAGCGACACTGGGGGATCCTGGGTGGGTGTCACAGTGAGATCTTAGAATTTAGATCCCCTCCCCTTTTCTCTTTCTGTCGATCCAGAAATCTGCGTGACCAACTTGTCAGAGCAGACATTGGGCCTAGGTCCAGGTCTGTTCAAACCTCCTTAACCACACATGGCAAGGGTAGTTTTCCCTGTTTATGTTGTATTGACTGTAAATATATGGGTAGGGGTTCCACTTTTGTTCATCCCACCACTGGAGTTTCTTACCCAATTCGATTCCACCTTACATGCAACTCAAACTATGTAACTTATGTGTTGATCTGTCCGTGTAAATTATTATACGTGGGTGAGACGTCGACAGATCTCAGAACGCGATTAAACAATCATCGATTGTCCATACGCAAAAAAAGAAAGGACCTCCCGGTTGCTAAACATTTTACGGAGCTTCAACACTCCGAAAGAGATCTTAAATGTTGGGCCATTGACCACATTCCCATGCCTAGACGTGGGGGCAACAGGGTGTTGATCCTTAGAAAAAGAGAGCTTTTTTGGATCTATACCCTCAACAGCTTGAGACCCAATGGTCTCAATGCGGATTACAATCCGGGGCTATATGTTTAGAGGAGCGGTTTGCCCCACAATTGTTATGTGTGTGATATGTGTCTACTTCTTGAGGGTATCTAGTGTATTATGAACACTATTAAGCCAGTTTCTTATTTTTATTTTCTTCTTTCTTTGCACAGACAAGAATGATGCTGCGGGTTGGAGAAGTGAGACATACCCGATGTGTTCCGTATTTGCCTACATGCTTTTATGCAGTATTTATGTTGTTTTTTGCTTTGGTTACACTTTCTGCATACTTTTTTCATACTTGGTGCATTGCACTGTTCATTGTGTGTCCTACATTGTGTGTGTGTCCACTGGGCATTGTGTGCCTTTTTGCGGCATGCCCGCAGCATCCGTTGCTTGGTGCATTGCTTCAAATGGCACATGTGGGAGACGAGTTGCATCTTGTGGATGCATTCTCCTCTCTCTGTCCCTTATGGACACACAATCAGGTAAACGGCATTATTTCCGTTTTGCGCTACTCTGTTCATTATCAGGCTATGCGCACACACAGTGATTAACATTAGGTATTTTCTCCCTGTTTGATTTAAGTGTTCTGCCATCTTGCGCATATTCTCACCGTTATTTGTGAGGCTATTATACTATATCGCGTCTATGATGCGGTCTAGGAATTGCGTTTCTTTCATCTGAGGTTTTTTACCTCTTCCAAGATGGCCGACATAGCTTTTTACACTTATGCGCATGCTCCGGCTACGTCACATGAGGAAGTTACATCTTGCTCCTCACGCGACTTGGCGCCTGCGCACTGCATCCAGCTGAACGCCGGACGTGGCGATGTTCGACATGTGTGGCACGGGCAGCGACACTGGGTATGTCATCCCTCCACCTCCCTTTGGCAGCATCGTTTCGTCCCTCCCACTTTATACACACTCTGGTACACACCTGATATGTATTGATTAGTCAATTTATCTATTTGCACTCTATTTGCGATGATGCATTCACTACGTAATGTATTTGATGTATATTATTGATTCATCTCTATATTTTACACTGCTATATCTACATTTTTATGTATTATACATGCACTATTTGCACTTTATTGTATTTGGCTGCTAATTGATTACACTGTGATGTCATAGGGGTTGGCCTATATATACCCCCTTTTGTATTGTGTTCATTGCTTGACAAAGGCTCTTGTATGAGCTGAAACGTTGTCATCCACATGGGTGAATAAATACCACTTTCTTTTACCTGGAGTGCTGTCCGTTGTTTCATCTTCCATTGACGGGGTAAGCTGCTACATCCCTGGACATAGCACCCTCCTTGTGTCGTTCTTCCGGTGCCGCCATTGTTTTTCTTAAATATATATATATATATATATATATATATATATATATAGACGTAGAAAAAAGGGCAGCACTCCAATAGATAAAAAATCAAAAAACTTTATTTACCCATAAGGCTGTAGCGACGTTTCGGCTCTAACACAGGAGCCTTCCTCAAGCAGTGTGTACAAACCAAAATCTGAACATATATAGTGTTACAGCTAACCATAACCAATTACATGTCAAGTGAACATGATTAATAAAAAAACAATATACAAAATACATCATACATGTGAATACGGATAAAATCAGCAATACAATATGATTCAATCGTGATGTACCTAATTGCATACAAATAATTACCATAAATATAAAGCATAGTGAAATATTCATATAAATACATAATTAATAATATAATCGGTGTCAACTGTAGGTGATTACATAAAGTGTCATGTGCTTACTGATACAGGTGATGCATGCTGAGAATGCAGGATGAAGACCGGTTGTAATCCATGCTGACATGTGCGGTCCGGCGTGCCTAGATCCCCACTGCGCATGTCCATATGACGTATAATACATGTTCCCGGCCAGTATCAATCTCGTCACATGACGCATGCGCTCTTACGTCACCGCACTAAGACGGCCATTATGGATAAGGGCAAGCAGCCCATTCTATCGCCCTGACGCTCATGATAACAACTCAGTCCGGTACAGTGTGGAATCAGGATGGTACTGGCCAGTACCATCCTGATTCCACACTGTACCGGACTGAGTTGTTATCATGAGCGTCAGGGCGATAGAATGGGCTGCTTGCCCTTATCCATAATGGCCGTCTTAGTGCGGTGACGTAAGAGCGCATGCGTCATGTGACGAGATTGATACTGGCCGGGAACATGTATTATACGTCATATGGACATGCGCAGTGGGGATCTAGGCACGCCGGACCGCACATGTCAGCATGGATTACAACCGGTCTTCATCCTGCATTCTCAGCATGCATCACCTGTATCAGTAAGCACATGACACTTTATGTAATCACCTACAGTTGACACCGATTATATTATTAATTATGTATTTATATGAATATTTCACTATGCTTTATATTTATGGTAATTATTTGTATGCAATTAGGTACATCACGATTGAATCATATTGTATTGCTGATTTTATCCGTATTCACATGTATGATGTATTTTGTATATTGTTTTTTTATTAATCATGTTCACTTGACATGTAATTGGTTATGGTTAGCTGTAACACTATATATGTTCAGATTTTGGTTTGTACACACTGCTTGAGGAAGGCTCCTGTGTTAGAGCCGAAACGTCGCTACAGCCTTATGGGTAAATAAAGTTTTTTGATTTTTTATCTATTGGAGTGCTGCCCTTTTTTCTACGTCTGCATCATTGGATTGGCTTGTATCCATATTGGGCTTTTTTTGCACCCTTCATTCCCTTTTTATCTGTGACGGTGCTGCCATCTCTTTTTTCTTTTATATATATATATATATATATACATACACACATACATACATATATATATATATATATATATATATATATTTTGTGAAAATATGAAAAAGTCCAGCGGGAGCACCATCCAAGGTGTGGGTGCAGAGTCCAACGAAGGGTAGCGGCAATACCCAATAATATAAAGGCGAAAAAGTAGGGCTCTTGTGAGCCGAAACGTCGAAAGTTTGCCACACCATGGGTGACTAAAAGTTTTTGCTTTCACTACTACTTAGGAGTGCAGCCCTACTTTTTCGCTATATATATATATATATATATATATATATATATATATATATCAATCAATCACACACACACTCACCTAAAGAATTATTAGGAACACCTGTTCTATTTCTCATTAATGCAATTATCTAGTCAACCAATCACATGGCAGTTTCTTCAATGCATTTAGGGGTGTGGTCCTGGTCAAGACAATCTCCTGAACTCCAAACTGAATGTCAGAATGGGAAAGAAAGGTGATTTAAGTAATTTTCAGCGTGGCATGGTTGTTGGTGCCAGACGTGCCAGTCTGAGTATTTCACAATCTGCTCAGTTACTGGGATTTTCACGCACAACCATTTCTAGGGTTTACAAAGAATGGTGTGAAAAGGGAAAAACATCCAGTATGCGGCAGTCCTGTGGGCAAAAATGCCTTGTGGATGCTAGAGGTCAGAGGAGAATGGGCCGACTGATTCAAGCTTATAGAAGAGCAACGTTGACTAAAATAACCACTCGTTACAACCGAGGTATGCAGCAAAGCATTTGTGAAGCCACAACACGCACAACCTTGGGCTACAACAGCAGAAGACACCACCGGGTACCACTCATGTCTACTACAAATAGGAAAAAGAGGCTACAATTTGCACGAGCTCACCAAAATTGGACTGTTGAAGACTGGAAAAATGATGCCTGGTCTGATGAGTCTCGATTTCTGTTGAGACATTCAAATGGTAGAGTCCGAATTTGGCGTAAACAGAATGAGAACATGTATCCATCCTCTGATGGCTACTTCCAGCAGGATAATGCACCATGTCACAAAGCTCGAATCATTTCAAATTGGTTTCTTGAACATGACAATGAGTTCACTGTACTAAAATGGCCCCCACAGTCACCAGATCTCAACCCAATAGAGCATCTTTGGGATGTGGTGGAACGGGAGCTTCGTGCCCTGGATGTGCATCCCTCAAATCTCCATCAACTGCAAGATGCTATCCGATCAATATGGGCCAACATTTCTAAAGAATGCTATCAGCACCTTGTTGAATCAATGCCATGTAGAATTAATGCAGTTCTGAAGGCAAAAGGGGGTCCAACACCGTATTAGTATGGTGTTCCTAATAATTCTTTAGGTGAGTGTATATATTCAGAGAACCAAGGAAAAATTATCAAAAAAGAATATCTCTTTATTTAGCAGGACCTGCGCTGATGTCATCATGCTCACCACGTGGTGAGCGCGATGATGTAATCGAAGGTCCTTTTGCAGGTCCTGCAGGAAGAAGAAAGAAGATGATACCGGCTGCGCGATCAAGTGGATGAGGAGAGTTTTTTTTTTTTTTTTAACCCCTCAATGGACATTTTACTTAGCATTCTGTATTAACCACTTCCCGCAACTGTAACGCCGAAAGGCGTCATTGCGGCGGCTCCCCCAGGCTACGCTAACGCCAGTTGGCGTCATCTCGCGTGAGCCGAGATTTCCTGTGAACGCGCGCGCTCACAGGAACGGAAGGTAAGAGAGTTGATCTCCAGCCTGCCAGCGGCGATCGTTCGCTGGCAGGCTGGAGATGTGATTTTTTTTAACCCCTAACAGGTATATTAGACGCTGTTTTGATAACAGAGTCTAATATACCTGCTACCTGGTCCTCTGGTGGTCCCCTTTGTTTGGATTGACCACCAGAGGACACAGGTAGCTCAGTAAAGTAGCACCAAGCACCACTACACTACACTAAACCCCCCCCGTCACTTATTAACCCCTTATTAGCCCCTGATCACCCCATATAGACTCCCTGATCACCCCCCTGTCATTGATTACCCCCCTGTCATTGATCACACCCCTGTAAAGCTCCATTCAGACGTCCGCATGATTTTTACGGATCCACTGATAGATGGATCGGATCCGCAAAACGCACACGGACGTCTGAATGGAGCCTTACAGGGGCGTGATCAATGACTGTGGTGATCACCCCATATAGACTCCCTGATCACCCCCCTGTCATTGATCACCCCCCCTGTCATTGATCACCCCCCCTGTCATTGATCACCCCCCCTGTCATTGATCACCCCCCCCGTCATTGATCACCCCTCTGTAAGGCTCCATTCAGACATTTTTTTGGCCCAAGTTAGAGGAAATTATTATTTTTTTCTTACAAAGTCTCATATTCCACTAACTTGTGTCAAAAAATTAAATCTCACATGAACTCACCATACCCCTCACGGAATCCAAATGCGTAAAAATTTTTAGACATTTATATTCCAGACTTCTTCTCACGCTTTAGGGCCCCTAGAATGCCAGGGCAGTATAAATACCCCACATGTGACCCCATTTCGGAAAGAAGACACCCCCAGGTATTCCGTGAGGGGCATATTGAGTCCATGAAAGATTGAAATTTTTGTCCCAAGTTAGCGGAAAGGGAGACTTTGTGAGAAAAAAATTAAAAATATCAATTTCCGCTAACTTGTGTTCTAGGGGCCCCAAAGCGTGAGAAGAAGTCTGGTATCCAAATGTCTAAAAAGACAACTTTTACCATTTTTTTTATACAAAGTTGTCTTTTGCCAAGATATTTCTCTCACCCAGCATGGGTATATGTAAAATGACACCCCAAAACACATTCCCCAACTTCTCCTGAGTACGGGGATACCAGATGTGTGACACTTTTTTGCAGCCTAGGTGGGCAAAGGGGCCCACATTCCAAAGAGCACCTTTCGGATTTCACCAGCCATTTTTTACAGAATTTGATTTCAAACTCCTTACCATACATTTGGGCCCCTAGAATGCCAGGGCAGTATAACTACCCCACAAGTGACCCCATTTTGGAAAGAAGACATCCCAAGGTATTCGCTGATGGGCATAGTGAGTTCATGGAAGCTTTTATTTTTTGTCACAAGTTAGTGGAATATGAGACTTTGTAAGAAAAAAAAAAAAATCATCATTTTCCGCTAACTTGTGACAAAAAATAAAAAGTTCTATGAACTCACTATGCCCATCAGCGAATACCTTAGGGTGTCTACTTTCCGAAATGGGGTCATTTGTGAGGTGTTTGTACTGTCTGGCCATTGTAGAACCTCAGGAAACATGAGAGGTGCTCAGAAAGTCAGAGCTGCTTCAAAAAGCGGAAATTCACATTTTTGTACCATAGTTTGTAAACGCTATAACTTTTACCCAAACCATTTTTTTTTTTTACCCAAACATTTTTTTTTTATCAAAGACATGTAGAACAATAAATTTAGAGCAAAATTTATATATGGATGTCGTTTTTTTTGCCAAATTTTACAACTGAAAGTGAAAAATTTCCTTTTTTTGCAAAAAAATCGTTAAATTTCGATTAATAACAAAAAAAGTAAAAATGTCAGCAGCAATGAAATACCACCAAATGAAAGCTCTATTAGTGAGAAGAAAAGGAGGTAAAATTCATTTGGGTGGTAAGTTGCATGACCGAGCAATAAACCGCTAAAGTTGTGGAGTGCCGATTTGTAAAAAAGGGCCTGGTCTTTAGGGGGGTATAAACCTGTGGTCCTTAAGTGGTTAAGAATGCTATTATTTTCCCTTATAACAATGTTAGAAGGGAAAATAATAAAATCAACAGAACACCTAACCCAAACCTGAACTTCAGTGAAGTAGTAAGGGTTCGGGTCTGGGTACCACATTCAGTTTTTTATCATGCGCGTGCAAAACGCATTGCACTCGCGCGTAAAAAACTGAACGGAATGCAATCGCAGACAAAACTGACTGAAATTGCGTGCCTAGTCTCGCGGGTTTGCCGCAATGCACCCGCGACTCATTCGGACAAAAAAAAGTGACGCCCGTGTGCAAGGGGCCTAATAGGACATGTTCTATCTTTAAACAGAACAACGGAAATACGGATACGGAAGGCATACGGAGTACCTTCCGTTTTTTTGCGGATCCATTGAAATGAATTTTTCCGTATACGGTCCATATACGGAACGCAAAAAAACAGAACGTAATTGGGAAAAAATAAAGTTTGTGTGCAAGAGGCCTAACGTGTGTGGGGAGCTCCCGACTCTCCCGAGAGATGATGCCTGGGTTGCCATTGATCGTGCAAAATGAATATATTTTCGCCAGATCCTTTTATTCTCCAGGGAAATAAGCTGCCGTCAGACGGTGTCTGCCGGCAGCTTTTTTCTCTGTCCCTAAAGAATACACATACGTGTTTGGAAGAGTCGAGTGTGTATGTGTATGGGGGAGCTGGGAGGGAGTCTGCCAACAGCTATTGAACATGTATGGACAGCTTTAGAAAGTAAAATAGTTTTCAAAAATGTTTAAAAATCACCCTTTTTCCCCATTTTACAAATAAAAAAAGACAAATACACAAAATTGGTATCACTGCATCTGGAAATACCCAAACTATTAAAATATAAAATAAAATTCCATATGGTAAATATAACTGAAAAGAAAAATTGGTTATTTTGCCTCCAAATACAGTAATCAAAAAGTCATAGGTATCCTAAAATCGCATCAATAAAAGCTACAGCCCAGAGGTGTGGCTAGGCTTTCCAGCACCAGGGGCAAGGATTCAGCATTGTGCACTTTTGACAGTAGTTATGCCCACCTTTGTGCCACTTCACAGGAGTTATGCCCACCTTTGTGCCACTTCACAGGAGTTATGCCCACCTTTGTGCCACTTCACAGGAGTTATGCCCACCTTTCTGCCCCCTTACAGTAGTTATGCCCACCTTTCTGCCCCCTCACAGTAGTTATGCCCACCTTTCTGCCCCCTCACAGTAGTTATGCCCACCTTTCTGCCCCCTCACAGTAGTTATGTCCTCTTTGTGCTCCCATTTGGCCCCTAGTGTCCTCTCCAGCTCTATAAAAAAAAGAAAAACATAAATACTTACCCGTTTCCCTGAAGATTGGCACATTCAGCGCTCCCAGCAGCACAACGCGCTCACACACACTGCTGGCTGTGCAGGATGCCGATTCCTGGGCTTTCAGCGCTCCTCCCACACAGCCAGCAGCGCAGGGTCGCCTGCTGAGGAGCGCCAGAGCACAGCAGCACAGTGAAGCAGGGATCCGAACGAACTGCCCGGCAGGTGCCCCCCCCCCCCCCCCCCACCAGCCTCTGCCCCAGTGGTCATCCCTCTCTCCCCTAGCCCCTGCTACAGCCTGCCCTGAAAAAAGAGCCCTTACACAGCTCTTTTTATGGAAGTCAAAAGTACAGAAATGCTAAGAAAATTTTATTGATTTTAAAGTTTTATATACCGTATTTTTTGGACTATAAGACACACCCATGATTAGAAGCACAAATATATAAAAATACAGTTTTTTTCTGTATATATTCCTATGGGTTGATACGTTCCAGACACAGTATAAAAGCCAATGCCTCATAAAATTGCCAGCCACAGTGCCTTATATTGCTAGACACAGTGCCCCCTGTCTATGCCAGAGCACTATCATTTTAGAGATAGTCTTGCTGCCTAAGCATACCCAGCCAGAAGCAGTAGCAGGAGTGTGGAGTTACTGGAATGGATGATGTATGACTTTGGAAGGCAGTGATTAAAAAACAAAAGCACAAAAAAGGGAAAGGGCTGCAGTGGGATGGGGAAGATCGAAATAATAAACACAGTAATGTCACAATACAGTGATAAACGTGTACGGTGAAGTCTGAGTACAGTAATAAACACAGTACTGCCAAAAAAAGGAACAACGTGATATCACAATGCACACAATGATGTCACAATACATGTGCAATGCACACAATGATGTCACAATACATACACAATGCACACAATGATGTCACAATACATGTGCAATGCACACAATGATGTCACAATACATACACAATGCACACAGGGATATCACAATACATGTCCAAATAGTAGGGTAAGGCTACTTTCACACCTGCGTTCAGTGCGGATCCGTCTTGTATCTGCACAGACGGATCCGCACCGATAATGCAAACGCTTCTATCCGTTCAGAACGGATCCGTTTGCATTATTCAAATAAAGGTCTAAGTCAAAACGGATCCGTCTTGACTTAAATTGAAAGTCAATGGAGGACGGATCAGTTTTCAATTGCACCATATTGTGTCAGTGAAAACTGATCCGTCCCCATTGACCTACATTGTAAGTCAGGACGGATCCGTTTGGCTCTGCGTCGTCAGGCGGACATCAAAACGCTGCAAACTGCGTTTTAGTGTCCGCCTCAAAAGCGCAACGGAGCCAAACTGATGTGCACAGTTTTTTCAGCTTTATTTTTAGATAGCATGTTCGCATCGACATACGTATGCAGAAAGCTCCTTAACAGCTTTTGTATTTTGAAGGTTGGATCACTCAGTAGTTTTTTCTAAGTCAGAGTGTCATTGAGCTGCCCGTGGGCCTCTGCCACATAGTATTCTTTACTGAGTAGTACTAGGTTTCCCCCCTTGTCTGCCGATTGAGGGGTTATCCCCTTTAAACTACTTAATACAGCCATGGAAAAAGCGACTGCTGTAGGCCGAAAAACCCACCCATGCTCTGAGCCCCTACAAAAAACAAAAACCAGCGTGACACCCCGCCCCTTTGTATTTTAATTCAATGGCCGATATAATTAAAAAGGTCATCAGAGATAACTGGAATATTGTAGCAAGTGATACCAACCTGAAAGATTCCCGCCCCTTGATTGCATTTCGGAGGTGCCATACCTTGCGTGACAAATTGGTCCGCAGCCATTTTAAAGAAACAAAAAAACTCTACTTGGCGAGATGGTTGGTCACCCAAAGGCAATAAAAGGTGCGGCAGCTGCTCTTTTTGCAGGTTCACAGTGGTCACACATATCTTTCGGAGGTATTAACCATAAAGTGAACACACTAATTACATGCAGGAGCAAATATGTAGTTTACCTAATCCTGTGTCTATATTGGCAAGACGGTCCGCTGCCTCTTTGAACGTATCCGTGAACATATACACTCAATCACCTCATAGAACACATACAGTCCGTACAGAACGGGGATAGTTCAGTCCTCAGAGGTCGTTCAGAATCCACCGAGAGGACGGGAATTATTAAGAAAAGAAGGCAGATGGATTTTGTGCTCAAATGCCACCGGTCCTCTGGGACTGAATGAAAAACTTGACATGAGTGTCTTCCTGTGAGGATTCTATATTATGTGTTTTTTTATTGCTTTTATTATTTCACCGATATCTCATTTGAAACATTGATACCTCCCCCCCCCCCCCCCCCCCCCCGTTGCTGATGTGGCCTGCACTCGCAATGATGTGCAACAGCCCAAGTTAGAGCGTGTGGCGCATAAAGGATGATGTCATTTGCGCCAAGGGGTTGTCAGTATTGGCCAGATACGCGAAACGGCCGTCGCCATGTTCTTGTGATTGCACCGTCTGTTATTCCCCTCTCTGTACCCAGCATAAAAGAAATATTCGCATCGAATAGCGAGTGCCGCTTATCTATTTCTATGTGTGGAATCCTATTTGCATCTGACAAGCTGTGCACCACCAGATTGCGAGACCGTGACCCCTGTCTTCTCCATGTGACCGGTGGTGAAGCGATAGTTTGCCGTAGTGCCACCTAATCCTGGACTCTAGATTATCATTTGCACACATATCATGGGTTAAATGGGCAATTTGCAAAAAGGGATGATTATTGGATTTCGGGCCAAGGATGGCACTGTTTGGTGAAAGTGTATCATGAGTGGACAAATGGCACCACTGCTCATAAGTGACATGGAGACTTCAGAGCACTACGAGCCATCGATGTGATCGGTGAATGTCGGCTACGAAGGTGCACAAGGGCGGACTGACACCTATAGTGGAGCAGGTCACCGCCAAAATGAACCAGGGGGCTACCAGACGTGTGTCTAAAGCAGGCATCCTCAAACTGCGGCCCTCCAGCTGTTGTAAAACTACAACTCCCACAATGCTCTGCTGTAGGCCGATACCTGCAGGCTGTTTGGGCATGCTGGGAGTTGTAGTTTTGCAACAGCTGGAGGGCCGCAGTTTGAGGATGCCTGGTCTAAAGCATAGGTTCAGCGAACCCTTATGTGTATAGGGCTCCGAAGCAGACGGAGGTCACTGCACCTCTGCTAACCCATTTTCATCGGCAGAAAAGGCTTCAATGTCCGCGGCAGTTCTGGAATTGGACATCCGCTTATTGGCAAATGATTGCCTTCTCCAATGAGTCGCATTTTCTGCTTCATTGAATGGATGGCTTCATTGAATGGATGGACGTTGGCGTACTAGGTGGGAAACATCGGAGAACAAACCCGTCTCAACCATTGCTGGTGGTGGTAGCGTTTTCATTGCTTTCTCTGCGCCCACTAATCCACATGGACGTCACTCTCAACCAACTTGGGTATGAATCCATCCTTGCAGATGACGTACACACATACATGTCTTCCCTGCGGCAGATGGGATCTTCCAGCAAGACAATGCCTTGATACTGGATGGACATAGGAGCCTGTCCAGCAAGAACCAGTGTCTCTTGTGATCCTATGAAAACCATTTTCCATATCAATTAGTACATAGTGTATATGAAATTTTATTTCCCAGCTGGCAGTTTTGGAAATTACCAATGGTGCATGGGCCTTCTACATCGGTTCCTGATAAAGAGGGACTGTTCCAGATACCAGCCCTAGTACCCCCTCCCCCCCTAACCAGGATCCCATAAGCTGATGATCGGTCTTGGGAAATTCATGTCTCCTACATAAGCAGCGCTCCCTGCAGGTGGTAGCAATACTGATACATGGGGGAAGGTGTCATCTAGAGGAGTTAGAGGGTTTCTACCAGCAGATTTTCACCTATTTAGCTGTCTGACACTAGCGATCTGCTAGTGTCTGCTCTACCTAACCATGCTATTGTAATCCCTTTATCTGCAGCGGTTACCCTAAAAAACTTAGTTTTATTGGTATGCAAATGAGCCTCTAGGTGCTATAGTGTTTTCAGCACCTAGAGGCTCTGTCCACTCACCATTTCTGCCGCCCAGCGCGCTCCTCTCCTCTAGATTGACAGCCTGCTCGCGCCTGCGCCGTGTGCTTCTGTATTCAGCGCAGGCGCAGTGACTGTTAGACTGCTCCCTGCGCCGTAATCGGCGCAGGTGCAGTGAAGATGCCGGCGCAGGAAGACAGTCACTGCGCCGAATACAGAAGCACACGGCGCAGGCGCGAGTAGGCTGTCAATCTAGAGGAGAGGAGCGCGCTGGGCGGCAGAAATGGTGAGTGGACGGAGCCTCTAGGTGCTGAAAAGACTATAGCACCTAGAGGCTCATTTGCATACCAATAAAACTAAGTTTTTTAGGGTAACTGCTGCAGAGAAAGGTAATACATGAACATGGTTAGGTACAGCAGACAGTAGCAGATCGCTAGTGTCAGACAGCTAAATAGGTGAAAATCTGCTGGTAGAAACCCTTTAAAGGTGTTGACCACTGTCTGACTACTGCTGACTAACGTGTATGTAAGATGACCATACGGCCCTTACTAATATATCCTTTGTTGATATTCTGCGCTATTTTCTATATTTCATAAGATATGCTCCTTATTGGCCAAGTCTTTTGTGCTGTCCACATGCATGTCCTGTCCATAAAATGGAGGGTCATGTGACCAGGCAAATTGCCTCCATCCAAATACACTGCACCTGTCGCCTGCATTGATAAGAATTTAGTGCTGGTGCAGTGGGTTAGAAGGGAGAAGACTGAGCGATGTGTCTGGTCACATGACGCTCCAGTAGCGGCCATCTTTGAGGACAGCACAGAAGATTTGCCCAGTGAGAGGATATACCGTAAACAGTACATAAAATCAACAAAGACTATTATTAGTAAGTGCCGTAGTCATCTTACATACACATTGGTCAATAGTAGCCAGAAAGTGGGCCTCCTCTTTAAATATTGTGTTGGGGCTGTGGTTAAACCATCCCTACATCAGGATTTGGCGGTGTCGCCTGTGTGCGGCATTAGTCTCCCCTGCTCCATCTAGTCATTGTGTTGGGAGCTTAGCTTCTTGGATGTTCTCCCCCACTCAGGAGCTTGCACCCTGCCCCCCAGCACATCTGCGCCTTCTTCTAGTGAACTAGTAGCGGATTCTGAGGTTCTCACAGCTGATGCTTTTCAGTGAGTGCGGAGATCCTGAGCAGTCACAGACACTGCATTAACCAGAGCCCTGATGAAAGCAGAACGCACACATTTGCAGGGGCACAGGTTGATATCGGCTGTTCCCTTTAGGGCTAATGCACATTACTGTATGTATCTTGCCGTCTGCAAAACACGGATCTGCAAAAAAACAAAAAACAAACAGACGACAGCCATGTTACTTCCTTTTTTTTTGTAGATCCATAATGCCAAGACTACAACATGTTCTATTTTTTTGTGGAATGGACTTGCGGCCATACTGACATGGAACGCACACGGAGTAATTTCCATTTTTTTTGCAGCCCGTATGTGGAAATGGGCCCAATAAAAAAAAAAAAAAAAAAAAAGGAACGGACACAAAATACGTGTGCTTGACCCCTTAGCGCTAGTAAGATCGGTATGGTAACCAGTAGCGACTCACCATCCTCACTTTTTGCCCACCATAGATTTGAAGAGTGAGACCTATAGACAAATACAGCCACAGCGCCTCCACTAGGTTCCTCAGTGAACCTGCAGCTTATGACGGGATCTGCCCCCAGCTGGCTGCGCACTTTAGGTTTAGGAGGGAGCGGAACCTCCAGCATTATATACAGGCTGCATGACGTCATCACAAAAGGCGTGGTCTAGCCAATGGGCGTGGTCACGTAGCCACCGCTCATTATACGCTGTGTGCGCGCCTTCCTTGTCAGCCAATAGGGGCGGGGTTTGGCTATTGCTTCGTCCAATGGGGGTGAGGATGGCGGCGCGTGTGTCCGCTAGGCGCGCTGCCGCTCAGAGACGGCGGAGGAGGTCGGGGAGCGGTACTGTACGTCAACAAGGGCCCCGGACATCTCTGCACGTTATAGTCCTAGCGGAATAGAAGGCGGCGTCCGTCCTGCAGCATGACGGAGCTGAGGCACCGGGTGACAGGGGAGCTGGACGAGAAGGTACATAGGGGAGGCTGGCAGCGGTACATTCATTGGGTGACATCCTATCAGCGTCTCTCTAGATAGAAGACTGCTTGTGCTGTGCGTTTCATGTCACATGATGCGACTTTCCTTGGACAGGGTTCTCCACTAGGACCAGATGCAGACAGATATTACTGCTGGGCTCCAGGGCAGTGCAGTGTATGGTGTGATTAGGGATCTACCCCATAGGAGTCAGCAGAAGTTCACACCGGTGACCACTGTCCAGATGTTATTACTGCTCATGGTCTTCAGCTCAGGACCCCCATCTAGGAGTCAGATCCGAGAGGCGCTCTTTAAAAGCAGATCCGTCACCGGTCAGGCTGATGTCACAGGTTATGGCTAGGATTTGCAGGAGTTGGACCCATGGCAATCGGTGCAAACTTCCTTTAAAAAAAAAAACCTTTAGGCTACTTCCACACTGGCGATTTGGCTTTCCGTTTGTGAGATCCGTTCAGGGCTCTCACACGCGGTCCAAAACGGATCAGTTTTGCCCTAATGCATTCTGAATGGAAAAGGATCCGCTCAGAACGCATCAGTTTGCCTCCGATCAGTCCCCATTCCGTTCTAGAGGCTGCCTGCAGCGTTTTGGTGTCCGTCTGATGATGCGGAGGCAAACGGATCCGTCCTGGCACATAATGTAAGTCCATGGGGACAGATCCGTTTTCACTGACACAATTGAAAACGGATCACTCTCCCATTGACTATCAATGGTGTTCAAGACGGATCCGTCTTGGCTATGTTACAGATAATACAAACGGATCCGTTCTGAACAGGTTCAGACAGTTGTGTTATCTGAACGGAAACGTTTGTGCAGATCCATGACAGATCTGCACCAAACGCGAGTGTGAAAGTAGCCTTAAAGGGTAAGTATACCTTCGGAGGAATTTTTTGTTTAGGATTGCATTTTACTTATTTTAGGCTCCAAATCATATTTTCAATTGGCCTTTATTAAAAATATTGAGCCGTTCTGTCACAAAGGGTTAACTGTTTTTCTAGCTGTGTGACTGGTTCTTTCACGTTGCCTGCCTTATCTCTAAACTACTGAGAGGTCATAATCACTTATTTAAGCCCCATTCTTATCAGCACTGAGCTATAATGAGTGTTTGTAATGTCAGAGATCAGAGATAAGGAGTCCATCAGCTCTCCAACTGACAGAAAAGACAAAAAATCCACAGGCTGCTACTACATCATGTCAGCTCTGTACAGAAAAAAGGGCTAGTTTTAATAAAGACCAATTAAAAAAATGATTTTTAACTTAAAATACTGGTAAGTACAAAGCCTTTAGAGGGGTTCTGCAGTTTATTTAAACTGATGATCTATCCTCCGAATATATCATCAGCGTCTGTTCGGTGGGGGTCCGACACCCGGGACCCCCGCCGATCAGCTGTTTGAGAAGGCAGTGGCGCTGGCAGTGGCACCGCGGCCTTCTCACTGTTTACCGCCAGCCCAGTGACATCACGACTAGTATCACTGGCCTGGGCGGGGCTAAGCTTCATTCAAGTGAACAGAGCTTAGCCCCGCCCAGGCCAGTGATACCAGTCGTGATGTCACTGCGGTAAACAGCGAGAAGGCCACTGCACTACTGCCGGCGCCACTGCCTTCTCAAACAGCTGATCGGCGGGGGTCCCGGGTGTCGGACCCCCGCCGAACAGATGCTGATGATCTATCCAGAGGATAGATCATCAGTTTAAAATAACTGTAGAAGCCCTTTAAGGATGCCCAGAGATTGGCGCTTCTTCCTAAGCTGCACCTGTACTTTCTCTGGTTTCGTGCTACATGTACGGATACAGCGTGGCATTCTGAGGTCATACATCCATACCTCCCAACTGTTTGGACGGTTAGAGGGACACTTGTGATTCATTGTGTGAAAGTCCAGTTTTCCTGTATATTTCTACACTTTAATACGTTTTGCGCTATCGTGCACTAAGAAAATTATCAGAATATAGAAATGACTAAAATCCAAAGTGCATCAAAAATGTAATAATGTGCAAGTTGGGGTCAAATATCCAAACACTTTCTTGGTCACTATTGTAAATGTGAGGGTTCATGCAGACCTTCAGGATTCATGTGCGGAGATGCTGGCAATCCGCATCAATTGGTGCAGATTTTACTAAGTGAAGAAAATCCGGTCAGGAAAAATAAAATAAATTGACATGCTGCGGATTTTAAAGTCCGCACCGCAGGTCAAAATCTGCATCGTGTGCATTGAGAATTTCAAATTCTCATAGAATACAATGTACACGACATATTGCAGATCAAAAAGAGGGACATTTAAGGAGAAAATAGGGACTGGGAGTAGGGATCGACCGATTATCGGTTTTACCGATATTATCGGCCGATATTCAGGATTTTGAACGTTATCAGTATCGGCATCTATTTTGCCGATATACCGATAATGTATTGGGAACACAGATCGCCCTGCTGTCAGCGCTCTCTGTGTTCCCTCCGCAGCACAGGGGAGAAGGAAGCCGTGTCTCCTCCCCCTGTGATGCTGCTGCCGCTGCCGCCAATTAGAGGAGAGAGGACAAGAGGAGGGGAGGGGCTGTGGCCACTGCTCCACCAATGAAGATGAGTCTTTCATTAATTCATATACAGGAGGCGGGAGCTGCAGAATCACATAGCCGGCTCCCGACCTCTATGAGCGGTAGCTGCGATCTGCGGTAGTTAACCCCTTAGGTGCCGCAGATCGCAGCTACCGCTCATAGAGGTCGGGAGCCGGCTATGTGATTCTGCAGCCAGCTCCCGCCTCCTGTATATGAATTAATGAGAGACTTATCTTCATTGGTGGCGCAGTGCGCCCCCCCCCCAAGCCCCCCAGTATTAATCATTGGTGGCGCAGTGCGCCCCCCCACCCCCATCCCAGTATTAAAAACATTGGTGGTGCAGTGCGCCCCCCCCCACCCAGTATTAATCATTGGTGGCAGTGGCCACAGGATCCCCTCTCCCCTGCTCCTCCGATCGGAGCCCCAGCAGTGTAATCCTGGGGCTCCGATCGGTTACCATGGCAGCCAGGACGCTACTGAAGCCCTGGCTGCCATGGTAAGCTCCATGCTGCTGTGTGCACAAAGCACAGAGCAGCAGGGACAGTGTGAGCTCCTATTCACCCTGATAGAGATCTATCAGGGTGAATAGAACAAGGGTTCTAGTCCCTAAGGGGGCTAAAAGTTAGTAAAAAAAAAAATATTAAGTATAAATGAAAAAGAAAGATTAAAAAAATAAAATAAAATACACGTTAACAATAAACATAAATTTTCAGCAGATTTGTGTAGGAAATTATTTTTTTTTAAAAGTGAAAATTCCCAGAATATCGGTATAAATTATCGGCTATCGGCCTGAAAGTTCACAAATTATCGGTATCGGCCCTAAAAAATCAATATCGGTCGATCCCTACTTGGGAGGTCTGCACATGTGCGGTTACCTCAGCTTGGCCAAAACGTTTACGGGCACCCTAAATACGTTTTCCTAACTAAGGATATGCTAACACTTGATAACCAGAGGGGTCCAAGCCCTATCATACCCCCACGTTCGCTGAAATGAAGGGGGCACAAGGCTCTGTTGGATGCTGTATCCAAAATACGCATTGGAAACCTTTGCAGATTATCATGCTGCGGATCTGACCGCTGATGAGGCCCATCAGTAAGGGGAATGCTCGTGTGACCCCCGGCCTGCATTACAAATCTGCATGTGAAAATTTGTGACCCTATAAACGACTACACAGATCTCCACCGAAATTCGCATACATAGTTTTGTAGTTTCTGGGTGTGGAGACTGTTTCAGTTCACTTACAGCAAGCAGCTGTACTAAATATCAAAAAACATTCAGAGCTTCACATCTCCGGTGAAGTTTTCCAGCAGAGAACAACCTGCCGGAGTTCACCGGATTCGACAGATCACTGCCGGATCCCTATTGACAATAATGGGATCCAGCGGTGATCCGGCTGCTTTGCGGCGTAAATGCTGGGTTTAATCTGGACAAAGACCCTTCCATGGAACGGTTTTTGGTCCAGGTCATCTTGCTGCAGATGAGAACATGGCCTTAGCAAAATGGTGGGTCACCTTCTTTCATGCCGATGAGTCCTGATACTCGCGAGGACCCGCTTCTCCCTGACGCTCATTGACATAGTTGTATTCTACTGCGGTCAGCATCGGGCGCTGGTAGAACCCGGTCCTTACGTGTTTCTGGACTCATCGATTCAGGCCGTGTATTGAACCGCCCCAGCACCTACAAAGAGCATCCGTCACCTCTCCTGACTGGTCTGTCTTAGTAACTGTGTGATACCTTTCAGGACCATCTGTCCTTATGACTCGATGATGTCATTCCTCTATTATTCCTGCTAGACGTTTATGAATGAATTGGCACCAGTCTGCAATAAAGGTCCATCTGGGTGTTACCAGTTGGGGGGTGTCCCTGCACAGTCTGACACTATTCAGTCACCTCCCCAACTGGGACCTTAATTGCAGACTGCTGGCAGTTCATTCATAAACTTCTTGTAGCAATAATAGAGGAATGGCACAACATAGTCGTAGGAATAGATGCTCCAGAGTTATTACATGGGGAATGCAAGTAGTTACTGGATCAGACATGTCAGGAGAGGCGACGGGTGCTCTGTAAGCTTTATTTGACTATGACCAGAAAATCCCATTAAGGGTCCATTCACACGTCCATATGTGTTTTGCGGATCCGCAAAATATGGACACCGGCAATGTGCGTTCTGCATTTTGTGGACCGCACATCACTGGCACTCTCATAGAAAATGCCTTTTCTTGTCCGTAATTTCAGACAAGAATAGGACATGTTCTATTTTTTTGCAAATCCGGATGCGGACAGCACATTCCGGCCCCATTGAAAATGAATGGGTCCGCACATGTTCTGCAAAATTGCGGACCCATTTTGTGGACGTGTTAATGGACCTTAAATAGCATTTCCAGGAGGGAAGAAGGATCGTTGTGCTGGACGCTGCAGGACACAAGTATCTACTGTAGAAATCCAGCGGACTATACATTTGTGGCCAAAAGTTTTGAGACTGACACAAATTTAGATTTTCACAAGGTTTCAGCTCCAGTCACATGTGTCTATGGTACGCTGAAGTACAAGTCTAAGCATTTCCTTTTATTGCCTGGTGTTTCAGGTCTACTAATCCTGTAGCTGGTGGACCTGCCCAGGAGTCATCACAGGGGCTCAGACTGGATGAAGAGACGTTTACCAGCATGCCCTGATACCTATAGGCTGTCCAAGCATGCTGGGAGTTGTAGTTTTGCAACAGCTGGAGGGCCATAGGTTGGACATCCCTGCTCTATACCAACTATTGGTTGGCTTGCTTTGAGACAGGTTTTTATGCCAGAATTGTGGTGCAAAAATGGACCTCCTATACCCGCCGCGTTGTCAAGCACATCTGCTAAAAGTGTAGAAACCGTAGAGGCTCCAAATTGTGCCATTTTGCGCCACTTATTTAGACCGTTTTTTTGACACATTAGTGAATCTGTGTTTAAAGGGGCTTATACTGATAACCTAGCTTCAGGATAAGTCATCAATATCTGGTCGGCGGTGGTCCGACACCCAGCACCCCCACCGATCAGCTGTTGAAGAGGAGCTCCATGCAAGCGCCACTTCCTCTTCTTGTAAGCGCATTGTAATTACCAGTACTCGCTCCTTTCACTTGAATGGAGCGAGTACTTGTAATTACATTATGCCACCGACGGGCAGTGTAATGGAGAGGAAGCAGCACTGGCATGGAGCTCTTCTTCAAACTGCTGATCCGGAGGATGGGTCATCAATACAAAACCCCTGCACAACCCCTTTAAAGGCGATCCCCCATTATTACATGTGATCCATATGATATCCAGAATGGAGCTATGCGGCCATTTATTGCCCACTGGATGGCTCACAGCGCTGCTGTACAGGGAGAGCGGTGCAGGGTACCATTCCTGTTGTACCCTAAGGCCACAGCTCGATGAAAACTTCTAAAACTCTCTAATATACTTTTGTTCCAGTTCTTCACCATTTTCAAGATGTTTGTACATTCTTAGGTCTCATACACACGGCTGTTGTTTGGCCGTTCCGTGCATTTGGGACCGCGATTTGCAGTCCCCAATGCATGGGTGCCATCCATGCGCCTGCCGCGATGGATCTAGACCCACGTTCTATATATTTTTTTGCAGTGCGGAGGCACAGACACAAACACCCACACACATAGTACATAAGCACCGTCTGGATTGCATACGGGCACAGCTGGGCAACGGCAGTGTGCATTAACCCCTTATTTAGATTCACAGTCCTCTCCGAAGGCGGATACTGATGTGTCCCATCTAGGAAATGCCCTGTGAGCTAAGCGTGTCCTCCGCTCAGAGCAGGAGCACTGTGAACCTGTGAATGTAGGGACCTTTTACACAGGCCGATGACTGGGAACCAACGACGCTCATTCCCGATCACTGCCCCGTGTAAATGTGCTGCTGATCAGATCAAATCTCCATATGTCTAGTCTCTATTCAGGTACTGCGCGATGCACTCCCTATGCACCTTCACGATCTGTCAGTGCCCAAGAGCACACCGTATACAGTAACTATACACCCTCAGATTGGTAATTACCTGTTTCTGAGTCTTTGTCTGTTCGACTGTATGTCCTGTGTCTTCAAGAATGAAGGGAATACGGGAGGCTGGACCCTATTGATTTAGCTGATATTGAGCTTTCCCCGGCCGGTGGCACAGCTCAGTTTGAAAAGTCTGCTTACTCGCGCTCACACGGAGCGCTGTGTGACGTCACAGTAAGAACTACGGGTGACTAGGAGGACCAAAGTTACTCCAACGCATCAGCAGCACGTCGCCCTGCGTGAGTGTGCTGCCAACAAATAAAAGCGCAGGCATTACTGATCGCGTCCCCCTATTGATCTGTCGTCCCTTTATTCCTGATTGCTGAATGTAAACGGCACTTGCTGTATTGTCAGAACCTGGTAAAGCAGTTCTCTCACTTCAGCAAATGCCATTTAGGCTACATTCACACGACTGTAAGTGTTTTGCGGTCTGCAAATTGCGGATAAGCAAAACACGGATACCGGCCGCGTACGTTCCGCATTTTGCGGACCACACGTGGCCGGCTCTATATAGAGAATGCCTATTCTTGTCCGCAGTTGCGGACAAGAATAGGACATGCTCTATAAATTTTTGCAGGGCCGCGTAACGGAACAACGAATGCGGACAGCACACGGTGTGCTGTCCGCTTCTTTTGCGGCCCCATTGAAAGGAATGGGTCCTCGCCCATTCCGCAAAATTGCGGAAAGGGTGCAGATCCATTTATACGGTCATGTGAATGCACCCTTATCATGTAGAGAAAGTTAATACAAGCACTCACTAATGTATTGTAATTGTCCATGTTGCCTCCTTTGCTGGCTGGATTCATCTTGCCATCACATTATGCACTGCTCATATCCAGGGGTTATGCAGCTCAGATACGAGGTGGCCGGGATGTGAGCTGCTGTGTATGCATGGCTATGTGCGCGCCCACGGTCCCGGTCACCAGAGAGGTGGGTGCTTTTTCCTATAGTGTGCAAGCACAGCCACTGCTGGTGGATTTGAGGGTGGTTGTAACACCTGGAAAAGAGCAGTGTATAATGCGAGGGAAAAATAAATCCAGCCAGCAAAGGAAGCAATGTGGACAATCACAATACATTAGTAAGTGTCTTGTAGTAACGTTCTCTACATGTTAAACGCCATTTGCTGAAGTGAGACAACTGCTTTAAGGGATAGAAATCTGAACGGAAAACAAGAGTGTTCTTATTCACTGACAGCAAACAAATGTTTTCAAATTGGTAAGGCTAGTTTCAAACTAGCGCTTTCGTTGTCCTGCAGGCTGTTCTGGCAGAGGAGCAGCCTGCCGGAGATCACATCTGACATAACCAGAAACTGCCAGAGCACCGCCAGGCCCCATTGACTTTAATGGGACCCAGTGGGAAACAGGCTGGATCCCTGCCAAGTCCCATTATATTCAGTGGACTCTGGCAGGTAAAGGTAGTGTCCGGCTATGGAATAGAAACACAAACTACGAGAAAGTTCTTAAAGTCTTATTTTATAAACTGATTGAAAAAGCCATTTAAAAGAAATTTCCATATTTTTTTTTTTTTTTTTTTTTTTTTTTTTTTTTTCCCCCCCCCCCCCAGCAGTACCAGTGTAGTCTTCCATTTCTACTCCCTGCCGCTGAGCTCAAACTCCCTGGCCCCGAGTGGTCTTCATTCGGCTTCTAGTCCACGTCTGTCATCTTCCACATGGATGGGGTCACATGCGCCACTGCAGCTAATGACTGGCCTGAGCGGTAACATGTCACTGATGGGTCACATGCTGCTCGAGGACATGTCACTGCTGAGCATAGTCTGCATTGGCACACATGACATTACATAGTAACATAGTACATAAGGCCGAAAAAAGACATTTGTCCATCCAGTTCGGCCTGTCATCCTGCAAGTTGATCCAGAGGAAGGCAAAAAAACCCTGTGAGGTAGAAGCCAATTTTCCTGACTTTAGGGGAATAAAAAATTCCTTCCCGACTCCAATCAGGCAATCAGAATAACTCCCTGGATCAACGGCCCCTCTCTAGTAGCTATAGCCTGTAATATTATTACACTCCAGAAATACATCCAGGCCCCTCTTGAATTCCTTTATTGTACTCACCATCACCACCTCCTCAGGCAGAGAGTTCCATAGTCTCACTGCTCTTACCGTAAAGAATCCTCTTCTATGTTTGTGTACAAACCTTCTTTCCTCCAGACGCAGAGGATGTCCCCTCGTCACAGTCACAGTCCTGGGGATAAATAGCTGATGGGAGAGATCTCTGTACTGACCCCTGATATATTTATACATATTAATTAGATCTCCCCTCAGTCGTCTTTTTTCTAAAGTGAATAACCCTAATTTTGATAATCTTTCAGGGTACTGTAGTTGCCCCATTCCAGTTATTACTTTAGTTGCCCTCCATCTGGACCTTCTCCAGCTCTGCTATGTCTGCCTTGTTCACAGGAGCCCAGAACTGTACACAGTACTCCATGTGTGGTCTGACCAGTGATTTGTAAAGTGGTAGGACTATGTTCTTATCACGGGCATCTATGCCCCTTTTGATGCAACCCGTTATCTTATTGGCCTTGGCAGCAGCTGCCTGACACTGGTTTTTTGCAGCTTAGTTTGCTGTTTATTAAAATTCCTAGATCCTTTTCCATGTCAGTGTTACCGAGTGTTTTACCATTTAGTATGTACGGGTGACTTGCATTATTCCTTCCCATGTGCATAACTTTACATTTGTCAGTGAAATCTCATCTGCCACTTCTCTGCCCAAGCCTCCAATCTATCCAGATCCCTCTGTAGCAGTATACTGTCCTCTTCAGTGTAAATTACTTTACACAGTTTAGTGTCATCTGCGAAAATTGATACTTTACTGTGCAAGCCTTCTACAAGATCATTAATAAATATATTGAAGAGACTAGAGCCCAATACTGACCCCTGAGGCACTCCGCTAGTGACAGTGACCCAATCTGAGTGTGTACCGTTAAGGCTACTTTCACACTAGCGTTCGGGTGTCCGCTCGTGCGCACCGTTTGAAGGGGCTCACGAGCGGCCCCGAAAGCATCCGTCTGGCCCCAATGCATTCTCAGTGGAGGCGGATCCACTGAGAATGCATCCGCCTGCCAGCGCTCAGCCTCCGCTCCGCTCAGTGAGCGGACACCTGAACGCTGCTTGCAGCGTTCGGGTGTCCGCCTGGCCGTGCGGAGGCGAGCGGATCCGTCCAGACTTACAATGTAAGTCAATGGGGACGGATCCGCTTGAAGATGACACCATATGGCTCAATCTTCAAGCGGATCTGTTCCCCATTGACTTACAATGTAAAGTCTGAACGGATCCGCTCAGACAACTTTCACACTTAGAAAATTTTCTAAGTTTTAATGCAGACGGATCCGTTCTGAACGGATGCGAACGTCTGCATTATCGGAGCGGATCCGTCTGATGAAACATCAGACGGATCCGCTCCGAACGCAAGTGTGAAAGTAGCCTTATAACCACCCTCTGTTTTCTATCACTCAGCCAGTTACTTACCCACATACAGACGCTTTCTCCCAGTCCGAGCATTCTCATTTTATATACTAACCTTTTATGTGGTACAGTGTCAAATGCTTTGGAGAAGTCCAGATATACGACATCCATTGATTCGCCGCTGTCAAGTCTAGAACTTACCTCCTCATAGAAACTGATTAAATTAGTTTGGCATGACCGATCCCTCACAAAGCCATGCTGATATGGCTTTATTTGCTTATTTCCGTTGAGATGCTCTAAGATAGCATCTCTCAGAAAACCTTCAAACAGTTTACCCACAACAGATGTTACACTTACCGGCCTATAGTTTCCAGGCTCTGTTTTTGGCCCCTTTTTGAATATTGGCACCACATATGCCACGCGACAATCCTGTGGGACATTCCCTGTCAGTATAGAGTCTGCAAATATCAGAAATAAGGGTCTGGCTATGACATTACTTAATTCCCTTAGGATACGGGGGTGTATGCCATCTGGTCCTGGCGATTTGTCTATTTCAATCTTTTTAAGTCGCTGATGTACTTCTTCCTGGGTCAGACAGGACACTTTTAATGGGGAATTTACTTTTACATTCTGCATGTCATCTGACAGTTTATTTTCCTCAGTGAATACATTGGAGAAAAAAATATTTAACAGCTTTGCTTTCTCCTCGTCGCTCTCTGCGACTCCCCCCTCATTACTCTTTAACCACCTCAGCCCCCAGTGCTTAAACACCCTGAAAGACCAGGCCACTTTTTACACTTCTGACCTACACTACTTTCACCGTTTATTGCTCGGTCATGCAACTTACCACCCAAATGAATTTTACCTCCTTTTCTTCTCACTAATAGAGCTTTCATTTGGTGGTATTTCATTGCTGCTGACATTTTTACTTTTTTTGTTATTAATCGAAATTTAACGATTTTTTTGCAAAAAAATGACATTTTTCACTTTCAGTTGTAAAATTTTGCAAAAAAAAACGACATCCATATAGAAATTTTGCTCTTAATTTATAGTTCTACATGTCTTTGATAAAAAAAAAATGTTTGGGTAAAAAAAAAAATGGTTTGGGTAAAAGTTATAGCGTTTACAAACTATGGTACAAAAATGTGAATTTCCGCTTTTTGAAGCAGCTCTGACTTTCTGAGCACCTGTCATGTTTCCTGAGGTTCTACAATGCCCAGACAGTACAAACACCCCACACATGACCCCATTTCTGAAAGTACACACCCTAAGGTATTCGCTGATGGGCATAGTGAGTTCATAGAACTTTTTATTTTTTGTCACAAGTTAGCGGAAAATGATGATTTTTTTTTTTTTTTTTTTTTTCTTACAAAGTCTCATATTCCACTAACTTGTGACAAAAAATAAAAAGTTCTATGAACTCACTATGCCCATCAGCGAATACCTTGGGGTCTCTTCTTTCCAAAATGGGGTCACTTGTGGGGTAGTTATACTGCCCTGGCATTCTAGGGGCCCAAATGTGTGGTAAGGAGTTTGAAATCAAATTCAGTAAAAAATGACCTGTGAAATCCGAAAGGTGCTCTTTGGAATATGGGCCCCTTTGCCCACCTAGGCTGCAAAAAAGTGTCACACATCTGGTATCCCCGTACTCAGGAGAAGTTGAGGAATGTGTTTTGGGGTGTCTTTTTACATATACCCATGCTGGGTGAGATAAATATCTTGGTCAAATGACAACTTTGTATAAAAAAATGGGAAAAGTTGTCTTTTGCCAAGATATTTCTCTCACCCAGCATGGGTATATATAAAATGACACCCCAAAACACATTCCCCACCTTCTCCTGAGTACGGAGATACCAGATGTGTGACACTTTTTTGCAGCCTAGGTGGGCAAAGGGGCCCATATTCCAAAGAGCACCTTTCGGATTTCACTCATCATTTTTTACAGAATTTGATTTCAAACTCCTTACCACACATTTGGGCCCCTAGAATGCCAGGGCAGTATAACTACCCCACAAGTGACCCCATTTTGGAAAGAAGACACCCCAAGCTATTCCGTGAGGGGCATGGCGAGTTCCTAGAATTTTTTATTTTTTGTCACAAGTTAGTGGAAAATGATGATTTTTTTTTTTTTTTTTTTTTTTTTTTTCATACAAAGTCTCATATTCCACTAACTTGTGACAAAAAATAAAAACTTCCATGAACTCACTATGCCCATCAGCGAATACCTTGGGGTCTCTTCTTTCCAAAATGGGGTCACTTGTGGGGTAGTTATACTGCCCTGGCATTCTAGGGGCCCAAATGTGTGGTAAGGAGTTTGAAATCAAATTCTGTAAAAAATGACGAGTGAAATCCGAAAGGTGCTCTTTGGAATATGGGCCCCTTTGCCCACCTAGGCTGCAAAAAAGTGTCACACATGTGGTATTGCTGTACTCAGGAGAAGTTGAGGAATGTGTTTTGGGGTGTCTTTTTACATATACCCATGCTGGGTGAGATAAATATCTTGGTCAAATGACAACTTTATATAAAAAAATGGGAAAAGTTGTCTTTTGCCAAGATATTTCTCTCACCCAGCATGGGTATATATAAAATGACACCCCAAAACACATTCCCCACCTTCTCCTGAGTACGGAGATACCAGATGTGTGACACTTTTTTGCAGCCTAGGTGGGCAAAAGGGGCCCATATTCCAAAGAGCACCTTTCGGATTTCACAGGTCATTTTTTACTGAATTTGATTTCAAACTCCTTACCACACATTTGGGCCCCTAGAATGCCAGGGCAGTATAACTACCCCACAAGTGACCCCATTTTGGAAAGAAGAGACCCCAAGGTATTCGCTGATGGGCATAGTGAGTTCATGGAAATTTTTTTTTTTTGTCACAAGTTAGTGGAATAGGAGACTTTGTATGAAAAAAAAAAAAAAAAAAAAAAATCATCATTTTCCACTAACTTGTGACAAAAAATAAAAAATTCTAGGAACTTGCCATGCCCCTCACGGAATACCTTGGGGTGTCTTCTTTCCAAAATGGGGTCACTTGTGGGGCAGTTATACTGCCCTGGCATTTTCCAGGGGCCCTAATGTCTGGTAAGTAGGTAAATGACCTGTGAAATCTGAAAGGTGCTCTTTGGAATGTGGGCCCCTTTGCCCAGCTAGGCTGCAAAAAAGTGTCACACATCTGGTATCTCCGTACTCAGGAGAAGGTAAGGAATGTGTTTTGGGGTGTCATTTTACATATACCCATGCTGGGTGAGAGAAATATCTTGGCAAAAGACAACTTTTCCCATTTTTTTTATACAAAGTTGGCATTTGACCAAGATATTTATCTCACCCAGCATGGGTATATGTAAAATGACACCCCAAAACATATTCCCCAACTTCTGCTGAATACGGAGATACCACATGTGTGACACTTTTTTGCAGCCTAGGTGGGCAAAGGGGCCCAAATTCCTTTTAGGAGGGCATTTTTAGACATTTGGATACCAGACTTCTTCTCACGCTTTGGGGCCCCTAAAATGCCAGGGCAGTATAAATACCCCACATGTGACCCCATTTTGGAAAGAAGACACCCCAAGGTATTCAATGAGGGGCATGGCGAGTTCATTGAAAAAAAAAAATTTTGGCACAAGTTAGCGGAAATTGATTTTTTGGATTTTGTTCTCACAAAGTCTCCCTTTCCGCTAACTTGGGACAAAAATTTCAATCTTTCATGGACTCAATATGCCCCTCAGCGAATACCTTGGGGTGTCTTCTTTCCAAAATGGTGTTATTTGTGGGGTGTTTGTACTGCCCTGGCATTTGAGGGTCTCCGCAATCATTACATGTATGCCCAGCATTAGGAGTTTCTGCTATTCTCCTTATATTGAGCATACGGGTAATGAGATTTTTTTTTTCCGTTCAGCCTCTGGGCTGAAAGAAAAAAATGAACGGCACAGATTTCTTCATTCGCATCGATCAATGTGGATGAAAAAATCTCTGCCAAAAAAAGAAAAAGGAGGGGAAAGGCGTCTGCCAGGACATAGGAGCTCCGCCCAACATCCATACCCACTTCAGCTCGTATGCCCTGGCAAACCAGATTTCTCCATTCACATCAATCGATGTGGATGAATAAATCATTGCCGGGATTTTTTTTTTTATACACTGCGTGCAGAATTATTTGGCAAATGAGTATTTTGACCACATCATCCTCTTTATGCATGTTGTCTTACTCCAAGCTGTATAGGCTCGAAAGCCTACTACCAATTAAGCATATTAGGTGATGTGCATCTCTGTAATGAGAAGGGGTGTGGTCTAATGACATCAACACCCTATATTAGGTGTGCATAATTATTAGGCAACTTCCTTTCCTTTGGCAAAATGGGTCAAAAGAAGGACTTGACAGGCTCAGAAAAGTCAAAAATAGTGAGATATCTTGCAGAGGGATGCAGCACTCTTAAAATTGCAAAGCTTCTGAAGCGTGATCATCGAACAATCAAGCGTTTCATTCAAAATAGTCAACAGGGTCGCAAGAAGCGTGTGGAAAAACCAAGGCGCAAAATAACTGCCCATGAACTGAGAAAAGTCAAGCGTACAGCTGCCAAGATGCCACTTGCCACCAGTTTGGCCATATTTCAGAGCTGCAACATCACTGGAGTGCCCAAAAGCACAAGGTGTGCAATACTCAGAGACATGGCCAAGGTAAGAAAGGCTGAAAGACGACCACCACTGAACAAGACACACAAGCTGAAACGTCAAGTCTGGGCCAAGAAATATCTCAAGACTGATTTTTCTAAGGTTTTATGGACTGATGAAATGAGAGTGAGTCTTGATGGGCCAGATGGATGGGCCCGTGGCTGGATTGGTAAAGGGCAGAGAGCTCCAGTCCGACTCAGACGCCAGCAAGGTGGAGGTGGAGTACTGGTTTGGGCTGGTATCATCAAAGATGAGGTTTGTGGGGCCTTTTCGGGTTGAGGATGGAGTCAAGCTCAACTCCCAGTCCTACTGCCAGTTTCTGGAAGACACCTTCTTCAAGCAGTGGTACAGGAAGAAGTCTGCATCCTTCAAGAAAAACATGATTTTCATGCAGGACAATGCTCCATCACACGCGTCCAAGTACTCCACAGCGTGGCTGGCAAGAAAGGGTATAAAAGAAGAAAATCTAATGACATGGCCTCCTTGTTCACCTGATCTGAACCCCATTGAGAACCTGTGGTCCATCATCAAATGTGAGATTTACAAGGAGGGAAAACAGTACACCTCTCTGAACAGTGTCTGGGAGGCTGTGGTTGCTGCTGCACGCAATGTTGATGGTGAACAGATCAAAACACTGACAGAATCCATGGATGGCAGGCTTTTGAGTGTCCTTGCAAAGAAAGGTGGCTATATTGGTCACTGATTTGTTTTTGTTTTGTTTTTGAATGTCAGAAATGTATATTTGTGAATGTTGAGATGTTATATTGGTTTCACTGGTAAAAATAAATAATTGAAATGGCTATTTATTTGTTTTTTGTTAAGTTGCCTAATAATTATGCACAGTAATAGTCACCTGCACACACAGATATCCCCCTAAAATAGCTAAAACTAAAAACAAACTAAAAACTACTTCCAAAAATATTCAGCTTTGATATTAATGAGTTTTTTGGGTTCATTGAGAACATGGTTGTTGTTCAATAATAAAATTAATCCTCAAAAATACAACTTGCCTAATAATTCTGCACTCCCTGTATATACAAAGTGTTTGCCAAAGTATATGAACACCGCCACCTCCTCAGCTCATATGCCTCGGCAAACATATCTTTTACTGCAGAGGAGAAATCTCGTCTTGCAGCGCCGCATACACCGACTTGCGTGTAATCTGACAGCAGCACAATGCTTCTGTCAGAATGCACATCAGTGCTGCAGCTAGTCGATCGGTTGGTCCACCTGGAAGGTAAAAAAAACAAAACAAAAAAGAAAAAACCAGGCCGCAAAGCAATAACTTTATTAACTTTAGAACAGAACATATTAACTTTTTTAAACTTTTTTAACTTTTTTACTTACCGGTAATTTTTTTTTTGTTTAGTTTTTTTTACCTTTATAGAACAAACCTCTCCTTCCCCATGGGACAATGTGCAAAGCGCAAATCGCCCAAAGATGTGGCGAAGTACGTTATGCACTTTATCCCAGGTGAAAGGAGAGGTTTGCAGCAGCTGAGAGTAAAAGGGCCCTAATAGCCCTGTGTGCCTGTCCTGTGAGATGCAATCCCTATGCTAGGTGTACCTGTGTGTGGTACTTCCGGAAACACTCTCCATAGCATAGGGCAGGGTGGTCAGCACAGTCAGGACAGAAATAGCGGGTGTCACGCCTTATTCCACTCCTGCTACAGACACGACATCTTTTTCGGGGTGACGGTTGGGTTGAGGTACCAGGAACGACACTGGGGAAATGTCGCTCGTGTAGACGGCTAACTACACTGGGGGATGGGGCCACGGAACCTCCTGGGTAAAGGAGGTTCTCGATGATCTCTTCCTGGAATTTGAGGAAAGATCGTGTTCTCCCAGCCTTACTGTAGAGAACAAAACTATTGTACAGCGCCAATTGAATTAAATATACAGACACCTTCTTATACCAGCGTCTGGTTCTGCGGGAAACTAAATACGGAGACAACATCTGGTCATTGAAGTCCACCCCTCCCATGAGCGCATTATAGTCGTGGACACAGAGGGGCTTTTCAATGACACGGGTTGCTCGCTCAATTTGGATTGTCGTGTCTGCGTGAATGGAGGAGAGCATGTAAACGTCACGCTTGTCTCTCCATTTCACCGCGAGCAGTTCTTCGTTACACAAGGCAGCCCTCTCCCCCCTTGCAAGACGGGTGGTTACAAGCCGTTGGGGGAAGCCCACGCGACTAGTTCGCGCGGTGCCACAGGCGCAAATCCGTTCTAGAAACAAATGCCTAAAGAGGGCCACACTTGTGTAAAAATTGTCCACATAAAGATGGTACCCCTTGCCGAATAAGGGTGACACCAAGTCCCAGACTGTCTTCCCACTGCTCCCCAGGTAGTCAGGGCAACCGACCGGCTCCAGGGTCTGATCTTTTCCCTCATAGACACGAAATTTGTGGGTATAGCCTGTGGCCCTTTCACAGAGCTTATACAATTTGACCCCATACCGGGCACGCTTGCTTGGGATGTACTGTTTGAAGCCAAGGCGCCCGGTAAAATGTATTAGGGACTCGTCTACGCAGATGTTTTGCTCGGGGGTATACAAATCTGCAAATTTCTGGTTGAAATGGTCTATGAGGGGCCGAATTTTGTGGAGCCGGTCAAAAGCTGGGTGGCCTCTGGGACGGGAGGTGGTGTTGTCGCTAAAATGCAGGAAACGGAGGATGGCCTCAAATCGTGCCCTGGACATAGCAGCAGAGAACATGGGCATGTGATGAATCGGGTGCGTTGACCAATATGACCGCAATTCATGCTTTTTTGTCAGGCCCATGTTGAGGAGAAGGCCCAAAAAAATTTTAATTTCGGAAACTTGGACTGGTTTCCACCGGAAAGGCTGGGCATAAAAGCTTCCCGGGTTGGCGGATATAAATTGTGTGGCATACTGGTTGGTCTCTGCCACGACTAAGTCCAAGAGCTCCGCAGTCAAGAACAGCTCAAAAAATCCCAGGGCCGAACCGATTTGAGCCGTCTCAACCCGAACTCCAGACTGGGCGGTGAAAGGGGGAACTACAGGTGCGGCTGAAGTTGGTGACTGCCAATCAGGGTTTGCCAGCACCTCAGGGATTCTAGGGGCTCTACGGGCCTGTCTTTGCGGTGGCTGCGACGGGGTAACTAGTGCACGTGCCACCGTACCAGCTTCAACTGCCCTTCTGGTGCTCGCCACGTCACCATGTTGTACGGCAGTGCTGGTACTAGGTCCAGGGAGGGCTGCGCTGCTGGTGTATGCCTCACCACGTGATCCGGCAGCGACAGCCCCACTCTGCTGCTCTTGAAGCGGATCCTGCATAACCTGTGGTCTAGCGACATGGGGCCGGGTACGCCTGGTGCTGCCAGGGACCTCCACCTCCTCGTCCGAACTTTGGGTCAGAGAGCCACTGCTTTCCACAGGTTCATATTCTGACCCGCTAGATTCATCAGATGAGGGTTCCCACTCCTCATCCGACTGGGTCAGAATCCTGTAGGCCTCTTCAGAAGAATACCCCCTGTTTGACATTTTGGACTACTAAATTTAGGGGTATTCCCTGAGACTACCCAAGAAAAAAAGCAAACCTGTCTTACAAAGGGGAGGCTAGCGAAGTACCGGAGGCCGCTGCGGTTGATAAAAAATATCAAAACTGATTTTTTTATCGCCGCAGTGCGTGTAAAATGAATGTGCAGTGATCAAAAAATATATATTTTTTGTCACTGCGGTGGGGCGGGCGTGGGTGAACGCACGTGTGGGCGACCGATCAGGCCTGATCGGGCAAACACTGCGTTTTGGGTGGAGGGCGAACTAAAGTGACACTAATACTATTATAGATCTGACCGTGATCAGTTTTGATCACTTACAGATACTATAAAAGTACAAATGCTGATTAGCGATACGCTAAACAGCGAATAAAAGTGACTGCGGTGCGGTGGGGTGGGCGCTAACTGACGCTAACTACCTAACCAAGGGGCCTAAACTATCCCTAAAACCTAACAGCCAATACTAGTGAAAAAAAAAAAAGTGACAGTTTACACTGATCACTTTTTTTCCTTTCACTGGTGATTGACAGGGGCGATCAAAGGGGTGATCAAAGGGTTAATTGGGGTGCAGGGGGGTGATCTGGGGCTAAGGTGTAGTGTTGGTGCTACTCACAGTTCAGTCTGCTCCTGTGCTGGATCCAACTGACGAAAAGGACCAGCACAGGAGCAGAGAAGCCATATAACAGATCATATTTACTAATATGATCTGTTATATGGCTTGTGATTGGATTTTTTAAAAATCGCCAGCCTGCCAGCCAATGATCGTTGCTGGCAGGCTGGTGACGAACTTGTTCTTTAACTTTTGCCGACCCGCGATGCGCATGCGCGGGCCGGCTTGGAGCGAAATCTCGCGTCTCGCGAGATGACGCGTATATGCGTGACTGTGCGCAGCGCTGCCACCTCCGGAACGCGAATCTGCGTTAGGCGGTCCGGAGGTGGTTAAAGGGCCGACACCTTCAGATTTATACTTTTTAACATTTATATAATTGAAGAACATTTTAGGGTTAGTTTTACTCTCTTTGGCAATTAATCTCTCGGTCTCTAGTTTGGCCGCTTTTATTAGTTTTTTACATGTTCTATTTTTTTCCTTATAGTTTTTCAGTGCTTCCGTGCTACCCTCCGGTTTTAGTGTTTTATATGCTTTCTTTTTGTCATTTATTGCTTTCTTTACAGTTCCGTTTATCCACATTGGTTTCTTTTTGTTCCTTAACCTTTTATTCCCATACGGTATGCACCTCTCACAATGAGATTTTAGGATGCTTTTAAAGATATCCCATTTTGTGGCTGTATTTTTATTTGTGAGGACTTTGTCCCAGTTAGTTAGGCCTATGGCCTCTCTTAGTTGGCTAAATTTAGCTTTTTTGAAGTTTGGTATTTTTGTTCCTCCCTGTAGAAACGCTCTTTTGAATGATAATTGGAAGGTTATTAATTTATGGTCACTATTTCCCAGGTGTCCCCCAACCTGCACATCTGTTGTTCTGTCAGGTCTATTGGTTAATACTAAGTCCAGTATGGCCGTCCCTCTAGTCGGGTCCTGAACCAGTTGGGAAAGATAATTGTCTTTGATTATTTGATTTCCTTTATGAGATATACAAGTTTCAGTTTCCCAGTCTATATCTGGGTAGTTGAAGTCCCCCATAATAACCACCTCATTATGATTTGCCGCCTTGTCTATCTCGTTTAGTAGTAGATTTTCTGTGGACTCTGGTATATTAGGTGGTTTATAGTAAACTCCTATTAGTAATTTATTGTTGTTTTTAGCTCCATGTATCTCTACCCATAGTGACTCCACATGTTCATGTCCCTCACTTACAGGGAGTGCATAATTATTAGGCAAGTTGTATTTTTGAGGATTAATTTTATTATTGAACAACAACCATGTTCTCAATGAACCCAAAAAACTCATTAATATCAAAGCTGAATATTTTTGGAAGTAGTTTTTAGTTTGTTTTTAGTTTTAGCTATTTTAGGGGGATATCTGTGTGTGCAGGTGACTATTACTGTGCATAATTTATTAGGCAACTTAACAAAAAACAAATATATACCCATTTCAATTATTTATTTTTACCAGTGAAACCAATATAACATCTCAACATTCACAAATATACATTTCTGACATTTAAAAACAAAAACAAATCAGTGACCAATATAGCCACCTTTCTTTGCAAGGACACTCAAAAGCCTGCCATCCATGGATTCTGTCAGTGTTTTGATCTGTTTACCATCAACATTGCGTGCAGCAGCAACCACAGCCTCCCAGACACTGTTCAGAGAGGTGTACTGTTTTCCCTCCTTGTAAATCTCACATTTGATGATGGACCACAGGTTCTCAATGGGGTTCAGATCAGGTGAACAAGGAGGCCATGTCATTAGATTTTCTTCTTTTATACCCTTTCTTATCAGCCACGCTGTGGAGTACTTGGACGCGTGTGATGGAGCATTGTCCTGCATGAAAATCATGTTTTTCTTGAAGGATGCAGACTTCTTCCTGTACCACTGCTTGAAGAAGGTGTCTTCCAGAAACTGGCAGTAGGACTGGGAGTTGAGCTTGACTCCATCCTCAACCCGAAAAGGCCCCACAAGCTCATCTTTGATGATACCAGCCCAAACCAGTACTCCACCTCCACCTTGCTGGCGTCTGAGTCGGACTGGAGCTCTCTGCCCTTTACCAATCCAGCCACGGGCCCATCCATCTGGCCCATCAAGACTCACTCTCATTTCATCAGTCCATAAAAGTCTTGAGATATTTCTTGGCCCAGTCTTGACGTTTCAGCTTGTGTGTCTTGTTCAGTGGTGGTCGTCTTTCAGCCTTTCTTACCTTGGCCATGTCTCTGAGTATTGCACACCTTGTGCTTTTGGGCACTCCAGTGATGTTGCAGCTCTGAAATATGGCCAAACTGGTGGCAAGTGGCATCTTGGCAGCTGCACGCTTGACTTTTCTCAGTTCATGGGCAGTTATTTTGCGCCTTGGTTTTTCCACACGCTTCTTGCGACCCTGTTGACTATTTTGAATGAAACGCTTGATTGTTCGATGATCACGCTTCAGAAGCTTTGCAATTTTAAGAGTGCTGCATCCCTCTGCAAGATATCTCACTATTTTTGACTTTTCTGAGCCTGTCAAGTCCTTCTTTTGACCCATTTTGCCAAAGGAAAGGAAGTTGCCTAATAATTATGCACACCTAATATAGGGTGTTGATGTCATTAGACCACACCCCTTCTCATTACAGAGATGCACATCACCTAATATGCTTAATTGGTAGTAGGCTTTCGAGCCTATACAGCTTGGAGTAAGACAACATGCATAAAGAGGATGATGTGGTCAAAATACTCATTTGCCTAATAATTCTGCACGCAGTGTATATCTTCTCGGACTGTGGGCTTTAGACAGGACTTTACATAAAGGCAGACCCCTCCCCCTCTCAGGTTTCCTTTCTAAACAGACTGTAACCTTGTACATTAACTGCCCAGTCATAGCTATCATCCAGCCATGTCTCCGTTATTCCCACTATGTCATAGTCCTCCTCACACATCACTGATTCCAGTTCACCAGTTTTATTAGCGACATTGCTCACTATACAGTGGGAGATTTCTATACTGATCGTCAGTATCTGATCAGTGGGGGTCCGACACCTGGGACCCCTGCCGATCAGCTGTTCGAGAAGGCAGCAGTGCTTGCAGTAGTGCCGTGGCCTTCTCTCTGCTTTTCCTAGCCAAGTGATGACACGTTCACCGATCACGTGGCCTAGGAGCAGCTCAGCCCCATTCACTTGAGCGCAATACCAAGCATAGCCACTATACAATGTACGGCGCTGTGCTTGGTGAGCAAGGAGAAAGCAGGAGTGTCGATGCCTTCCCAAACACTGATTGGTGGGGTTCTCGGGTGTCGAACCCTCTCTAATCAGATACTGGTGACCTATCCTAAGGATAGGTCATCAGTAGTAAAATCCTGGAAAACCCTTTCAAGTATAAGAGCGGTTCACCCTCCACCAGGGATTAATGTCAGAAAAGAATTTGTTATTCTTGTCCACTTGCATTCGGTCCTCCAAGATGAGATGGTCCAGAGGAGACTCCACCGCCGCATTTGTTTTTATTAGGAATAAACAAGTACAGCAGAATAGCAGGTACCCCATAGGTAGCGTACTATCACCGCTCGTGGAAGAGGGTCATCACAAGTATCCAATATACAAAAAGGGGAAGACCTCACAAAAGACAGGACATGGGCACAGTAGGGTGGTCAAGCCAGATTGCTGCCAGAAGCTACGAGTGCAATATACAGTGACGTCAGGGGAGGTTGGACTATCATGTAGAGTCCAATAAATGCCCCCATCATGTTGAACCTTTCCATTGTATTATGAGAAAGTGCCTGAAGATACTCCACACTCCTCACATCTCCCACCCTCACCAGTAAATCCAGTGATTTCCTTCCAGAATCTAGCAGCAGTACTTATATGTGAGGACAGCAGAAGGATTTTCTGATGTAATCTTGTAGGTGAAATATTCAGAAGGAAAAATAATGGATCAAGGGGGACATTGACATAAAGACTTGGCACATGAAAGATGTCACCTTCTGCCAGAAATGGGGGTATACCTCGGCATGTCCAGAAAATATGTGGGAGCGCACCAGGGTCTCTCCCACATTTCTAACATATGTCAGACGTAGCTGGATTGTGGAGGTACCCCCAACGTGTGTTCTATTGTTCATCCTCGGACATCCACTCTCGGCAGTGTGAGTGCTACAGATGTCCTAGACGACTTGTAAGCCATGTCTGCCACCCTGAAATTGTTTGAGGTTCTCTGAGATTTTGATATGGATGTCCTATCCTCAGAAAGGTCATTAATATCAGATGTGTGGGGGTCTAACTTCAGACACTCCTACTGATCCATTGTTTGAAGAAGGTTGCGGCGCCCTGTTCTGTTACTAGGCCAGTGACATCGCGTTTATCAGTCACATGACCTAGGTGCAGCGCAATCCCATTCAAGCTGCAATACCAAGCACAGCCACAATTCAATGGAGAGCATTGTGTGGAGGCCGCAACGCTCACTAGCCCCCCGCGGCCTCCTCAAACTGCTGATTAGCAGGGGTCCCGGTTGTCGGGCCCCCAAAGATTTGATATTGCAAACACAAAAGTTCTGCTCAGACACTGAATACATGGATTATTGTAAATGACTTGCTGCTCGATTCTCTGTGCTTAGAAATGTGAGGTTCTTGGTGCACATTTTCATCAGATTGTGAGCCCACCTGCCACTACAAGGTGACCTCATACAGAAGGGTCACCGTGCTAACTCGCCTCTCCCTTGGGCCTAGGCTGTAGCTGTATTGTGACAGCCGGCATGAGAAGGGATGCAGTTTGTGTAGGTTCGTCTTACTCATGTGTATGGGGCCTCTATATATAGAGCCGTATATGTAACAATTCCTTGCCCGTGAATAGAGAATGGGAGCAAACATTACATGGTAGAACACATATCAATGACAGTATATGCTTACAGCTCCTCTGTGCTGCTCATGTGTCCTAGACAGGCATATAAACCAGTCCAATCTCTGTACTTTGCAGAATGTTAGTCTGCCCTTTGTCCTCTGCTTCTTGACACCAGGCTATCCTCCAAAAGCCTTCGCCTCACTGTGCATGCAGATGGACTCACACGTCCTGCTGCCATTCCTGAGCAAGCTCTGCGCTGGTGTTGACCCCACACCATAGCTGGAATTCTCTTTAGGAGACGGCCATGGCTCTTGCTGGACTTCCTTGGTCTCCCTAAAGCCTTCTTCACAGCAACCAAACCTCTCCCCTTGGAGTTCTTGATTATCCGATGAATGGTTGATTTAGATGCAGTCGTACAGGCATCAATGGCCTTGCCTGTGAAGCCCTTGCGATGCAAAGCCATGATGACTGCAGGTATTTCCTTGGAGGTAACCATGGTCAAAGGGGTTGTCTCATTTCAGTAGCATTTATCATGTAGAGAAAGTTAATACAAGCCCCTTACTAATGTATTGTGATTGTCCATATTGCTTCCTTTGCTGGCTGCATTTATTTTTCTATCACATTATAGACTGTTCGTTTCCATGGATACGACCACCCTGCAATCCATCAGTGGTGGTCGTACTTGCACACAGTAGGAAAAAGCGTCAGCCTCTCTGGTGGCCAAGACCACGGGAGTGCACATAGGCTGGTGCTTTTTCCTATGTTGTGCAAGCATGACCACCACTGATGGATTGCAGGGTGGTCGTATCCATGGAAACGAACAGTCTATAATGTGATAGAAAAATGAATCCAGTCAGCAAAGGAAGCAATATGGACAATCGCAATACATTAGTAAGTGGCTTGTATTAACTTCCTATTTAGAGAGTAAACGGCACTACTCACTGGATGTATGCAAAAATATGTCCCAATGGTGGCGGTGCCAGCGGTGTTAGGTCCAAGCCCAACGGGCCCCCAGTAATCCATAAAAGAAAATAATTCTCCTCCATTTCAGCCCTACCACAAAATGGCCCGCTAACATTATTTCAGGGATCTTCTTGTTGTTAACAAGGACAAGGTAGCTGATATCACTGTCCTGCTGACTGACTTAGAAGAGAAGACTACTAGTCGCTATGAAAGGGGAAGTGGGACATTACATTGTCTTCTTCTCTTAAAGGGGCTCTCTCACTTCAGTAAGTGGCATTTATCATGTAGAGGAAGTTAATGCCACTGTGAAGACGTTCTACTTCAGAGTCTCGTTCACACAAATATTTTTTGCGTTCTGTATACAGGCCGTTTGAGTTCCGTATACGGAACCATTCATTTCAAGGGTTCCGCAAAAAAATATTTTACTCCGTATGCTTTCCCTTTTTCCGTTCCATTCAAAGATAGAACATGTCCTATTATTGACCGCAAATCACATTTCGTGGCTCCATTCAAGTCAATAGTTCCGCAAAAAAAAAAAAAACGGAACACATACGGAATGTACTCCGTATGTCTTCGGTATCCGTTCCGTATTTGCGGAACCATCTATTGAAAATGTTATGCCCAGTCCAATTTTTTCTATGTAATTTCTGTGTACTGTTAATTACTGTATATGCCATACGAATAAACGGAATGGAACCAGAAACACTACTGAAACAAAAAAACTGAAAAACGGATCCATTAAAAACGGCCCGCAAAACACTGAAAAAGCCATACATTTGTGTGAACAAGCCCTAAAGATGTGATTTTTTATTTTTTTTAAAGGGATTTCCCATTCATAACTTGGATCAGGACAGCCGTCATAACTGGTGGCTGGGGTTACTGGAAAAGCATTGCACAACGGACTCTGCTGTTTCCGTAACCCCCGACCACCTCTGGATAAATGACTGAGATTTGGAGTAACCCTTTAGGTTATTGAATGCAGCTTTAAAGTGTTGTCCTATTCTAGACACTTATCCTCAATCCACAGGATAGGGCATAAGTGTCTGATCGGCAGGGGTCCTATCGTTGATGCCCCCGCTGGCCACAAAAAGGTTGTGTTCTTCCCTTTGAATGGAGAGGTAGTCACACATGCAGGCTGCTGCTCCGTTCAGCTCTATAGGACTGCCAGAGATAGGTGAGTCATTGTATGGGACTATATCCAGCAGTCCTTACAGTTAAGTGGACTGCAGCATCATTGAAACAGGGCACCTTGGCCCCCAGTCTTGTGTTTGTTAATGGACATCCCCTTTAAAGGGTTATTCCCACTTTAAACATTAAATGTCTAATAAATGCACATCCCACCTCTTACTTATACCCAGAACAAGGGTCCCCAGGACTCCCATCCCTCTTGTTCAGGCAGTCACTGGATCCAGACGGACAATGGACTGGTGGCCGCACATGTCCACCACTCTCTCCATTCACTTATGTGGGAATCAAGGAAGGAACTGAGCACGCTTGCTCGGCTGACCCCCATAGAAGTGAATGGAGAGAGCCACGGGTATGCGCTGCCACCACTGTTCATTCTCCTCCTGGATTTGGTGGCCTGTGGTCCCCTTACCAAGCAGGATGGGGTCAGAGGACCTGCATTCTCCGCACAGGTACAGGTCCTGAGGAGAACATCAATGTGGTGGGAATCTGAAATATTTATTGGGATTTCTCCTTTTAGTAACTGGATGTCTGGTTAGGCTGGGGCTACACTGGTCGTGGCCAGGATTGCTGAGTAGCGGCGATCCTATAGAAATGAATGGGATCGCCACGACAGTCGCCAGAAATACAACATGGCTGAATTTCTTGCATTTCTATGGGATCACCACTACTCAGCGACCCTGGCAGTGACAGCTGTCCCGCGACCAGTGTAGCCCTAGCCTTAAAGAAATCCTGTGATCTGCCACGTCTCCTGGCACACAGATGGGCAAGTCACTTACAGCTCATGTGCTACAGGCCAACAGGTGTAGAAGCCTCATATAAAGCAGTAGCCATTCATGGAGCATCGCGGGGGTTACTGAGAATCGGAACCGCACGGATCAGATACTGAGGATCGGTCATCAGTACTAAAGACTCGGACAACCCCTTTAAGAGGGAACTTGTCACCTCTCCTATGCTACCCTCACTGAAGGCAGCATAGTATAGTGACAGACGCGCTGATTTCAGCCGGCTGTCTCTTCTGGGCTAGCATTCAGTACTTTTACAGTCCAAACCTCGCAGTGAGGAGATGAGTCCGCTGAGACTTGCTGGCCTGCTCAAATCCAGGTGAGTTGAAAGATGTAAAATATGCTGTGTGACAAAAAAAACCTTAAAGGGTTTCTGTCACCCCATTAAATATATATATATTTTTTTCATTAATAATAATCCCTATAGTGCGATCTCTTGATACATAATAAAATTAATCATTTTGATTCAGTAGATTTAGCTAAAAAACGATTTTTAAAATATGCTAATTACCTTGCTACCAGCAAGTAGGGCGGCTACTTGCTGGTAGCTGCCGCATCCTCCGTTCGTAATAACGCCCCCTCGGCATGCTGATTGACAGGGCCAGGGAAGGGAATCCTTCTCTGCTGGCGCTGTTCGAATTCGAAATCTCGCGCCTGCGCCGTACCTGGCTTCAATCGGCGCAGGCGCACTGAGCGGCGGCCGCTCGCTCGACCGCTCCATCCTCAATGCGCCTGCGTCGATGACGTCATCGCATACACCCGGAAGAGAAGACGCCTTTAAGGTTTTTTTTGTCACACAGCATATTCTACATCTTTCAACTCACCTGGATTTGAGCAGGCCAGCAAGTCTCAGCGGACTCATCTCCTCACTGCGAGGTTTGGCCTGTAAAAGTACTGAATGCTAGCCCAGAAGAGACAGCCGGCTGAAATCAGCGCGTCTGTCCCTATACTATGCTGCCTTCAGTGAGGGTAGCATAGGAGAGGTGACAAGTTCCCTCTTAAAGGGGTTGTCCGAGTCTTTAGTACTGATGACCGATCCTCAGGACTGTGGAACGGACCTACAGATGCAGACAGCACAGGTCATCAGTTCCTGATTGGTGTGTGTCCGACTCTCAGTAATCCCTGCCGATCATCTGTTTGAAGACGCAGTGATGCACTGTAAATGGCTGCTGCGCCTGCGCAGTGTTGGCCTGTAACGCATGAGCTGTATGGGACTTGCCCTCCTGTGTGCACAGATTCAGTGCCCTTTATGCCGTTTCAAAATCCATTTTCCACAGGGCTGTTGGCACAGAGTATTTGCATCTCGACTGTGACACGGTTGAAGATATTAGGTGAGGGGGGTGAGAGCAGCATATTTTAGTAACCTTTGTCGGCACAGGAGGCTGTGTGATGAATAGGCTTTGCTCAGTGTTAGGTAACCTGCGACATTCCAGCTGTCGTTCAGCCTCCTATGTTACTTGCTTCATCTTCTTCCACTACCCGGTCACATACACTGAGGGGGGGCCACATTACGCCTCTTCCTCTGTCTGCTGCATGGATTTGACAGGACAAAGCCTCTGGCTCAGGGCTGGCAGTATTTCTGCAGGCTTGCACTCTGATGTCTCTCTGAGAGAGCTGTCACGCTGGTCATGTATTGTCTCGTGCTCCCCGGCTAATCCGACAGTCTCTTCTGGCTGATTCCATTTATTTTTAACCATTTTCCCTAAATGGTTCCTTGTGATTTGATGTAATATGTGGGAGGAGGGTGCAGCATCCAGTCTAAACATGGCCGAGATCATCGCTGAGGAGGAGGAGGGGGATAATTCAGTGTAATATACAGTTATGCTTTTCTGCAGGCCTGGAGTATGAGATAGTCAGGTCCATAAATATTGGGACATGGACACAATTCTAACATTTTTGGCTCCATATACACCCACAGTGGATTTGAAATGAAACGAACAAGATGTGCTTTAACTGCAGACCGTCAGCTTTAATTTGAGGGTATTTACATCCAAATCAGGTGAACGGTGCAGGAATTACAACAGTTTGCATATGTGCCTCCCACTTGTTAAGGGACCAAAAGTAATGGGACAGTATAATAATCATAAATCAAACTTTCACTTTTTAATACTTGGTTGCAAATCCTTTGCAGTCAATTACAGCCTGAAGTCTGGAACACATAGACATCACCAGACGCTGGGTTTCATCCCTGGTGATGCTCTGCCAGGCCTCTACTGCAACTGTCTTCAGTTCCTGCTTGTTCTTGGGGCATTTTCCCTTCAGTTTTGTCTTCAGCAAGTGAAATGCATGCTCAATCGGATTCAGGTCAGGTGATTGACTTGGCCATTGCCTAACATTCCACTTCTTTCCCTTATAAAACTCTTTGGTTGCTTTTGCAGTATGCTTTGGGTCATTGTCCATCTGCACTGTGAAGCGCCGTCCAATGAGTTCTGAAGCATTTGGCTGAATATGAGCAGATAATATTGCCCGAAACACTTCAGAATTCATCCTGCTGCTTTTGTCAGCAGTCACATCATCAATAAATACAAGAGAACCAGTTCCATTGGCAGCCATACATGTCCACGCCATGACACTACCACCAACATGCTTCACTGATGAGGTGGTATGCTTAGGATCATGAGCAGTTCCTTTCCTTCTCCATACTCTTCTCTTCCCATCACTCTGGTACAAGTTGATCTTGGTCTCATCTGTCCATAGGATGTTGTTCCAGAACTGTGAAGGCTTTTTTAGATGTCGTTTGGCAAACTCTAATCTGGCCTTCCTGATTTTGAGGCTCACCAATGGTTTACATCTTGTGGTGAACCCTCTGTATTCACTCTGAAGTCTTCTCTTGATTGTTGACTTTGACACACATACACCTACCTCCTGGAGGGTGTTCTTGATCTGGCCAACTGTTGTGAAGGGTGTTTTCTTCACCCGGGAAAGAATTCTTCGGTCATCCACCACAGTTGTTTTCCGTGGTCTTCCGGGTTTTTTGGTATTGGGTTTTTTAAGAATGTTCCAAACAGTTGTTTTGGCCATGCCTAATGTTTTTGCTATCTCTCTGATGGGTTTGTTGTGTTTTTTCAGCCTAATGATGGCTTCCTTCACTGATAGTGACAGCTCTTTGGATCTCATCTTGAGTTGACAGCAACAGATTCCAAATGCAAATAGCAGACTGGAAATGAACTCTGGACCTTTTACCTGCTCATTGTAATTGGGATAATGAGGGAATAACACACACCTGGCCATGGAACAGCTGAAAAGCCAATTGTCCCATTACTTTTGGTCCCATAACAAGTGGGAGGCACATATGCAAACTGTTGTAATTCCTACACCGTTCACCTGATTTGGATGTAAATACCCTCAAATTAAAGCTGACAGTCTGCAGTTAAAGCACATCTTGTTCATTTCATTTCAAATCCATTGTGGTGGTGTATAGAGCCAAAAATGTTAGAATTGTGTTGATGTCCCAATATTTATGGGCCTGACTGTATACAATGGCCGGTGTCCTCAGTGACTAGAAACATCAGTATAAGGGCTCATTCACACGGCCATATGAACGGATCCGCACCCGTTCCGCAATTTTGCGGAAGGTCTGCGGATCCATTCATTTCTATAGGCGCTCAAAAGATGCGGACAGCACACCGTGTGCTGCCCGTATCCGTTATTCTGTACCATGGCTCCGCAGAAAAGATAGAACATGTCCTATTGTCCGCACTCGCGGACAAGAATAGGCATTTTCTATTATGGTTGGTGCCATGTGCGGTCCGCAAATAGCCGGTATCCGTGTTTTGCGGATCCGCAAAGCACTACGGCTGTCTGAATAGGGCCGCTTGCACACAGTCAGGATTTGGTCAGTCTTTGATCAGTGCATTGCATCTGTGATTGTGCGAGTTTGAAACACCAAACAGGTGCAAGTCTTATACCTTTATTTCTATTCAGGCTCTACTCCTGGTTTTGGCTCACAATCGCTGATGGAAATCACTGATCAAACACTGACGGTGTGAAAGCGGCCTAAGGCAAGGCCCTGCTAACTTCTCCAGGTGTATAGCGACATACACAGTGGCACCATGCTGTGACTACCTGAGATTTACAGGCACATGATGTTAAAGGGGTTGCCCACTTTTATACTGATCTGATCAGTATCAGATCAGTGGGGGTTCGACTTCCGGCACCCCCCCGATCAGCTGTTTGAAGAGAAAGCAGCACTCATATGAGCACCGCCTTCTCTTCACTGTTTAACTGCTCGCAACCAAAGCAGTGAGCAGGAGTAAGGCCTCTTGCACACGACCGTATGGCTTTTTCTGTATTTTGCGGTCTGTTTTAAACGGATCAGTTTTTGTGTTTCCGCTTCCGTTCCGTTTGTGATCCATTTTTTTTTTTTTGCAGATCACAAATGGAATGTTTAAACAGTAAGTACATAAAAAAATTTTGCTGGGCATAAAATTTTCAATAGATGGTTCTGCAAAAATGGAATGGATACGGAAGACATACGGATGCATTCCTTTTTTTTTTTTTTTTAACCATTGACTTGAATGGAGCCACGGAACATGATTTGAGGGCAATAATAGGACGTTTTATCTTTGAACGGAAATATGGAAACGGAATGCATATGGAGTACCTTCCATTGTTTTTGCGAACCCATTGAAGTGACTAGTTCGCAAACGGAACAGAAAAAAACAGAACAGAAAAGGGAAAGAAACGTTTGTGTAAAAGAGGCCTAATTAGAATGAAGCTGTCCCCTTCACTTCTATGGCACGGCTCCCTCCTGTTCAAGTGAATAGGAAGGAGCGGTTCCATTGAAGTGAATGGGACGGCTGAGATGTAATTAAACTGCTCACAGCTGCAGTTGCGATGTTGAGCGGGTAAATAGTGAAGACAAGGCGGCGCTCGTAGGAACGCTGTTTTCTCTTCAAACAGCTGATCGGCGTGAGTGCTGGAAGTTGGGCCCCCCGCCGATCTGATATTGATAACTTATCTTGAGGATAGGTCATCAATATTTAAAAAGCGGACAACCCCTTTAAGAGTGCACTGCTTTCCTCTGAAACTGCATTATGTCCCACCTCTGGCGTATTGTACACTGCCAAATGTATGCTGTCCTTAAAGAGGACCTGACACCTCTCCTGATATGTGACCACTTGCATTCCCTTTGTAATAATAAGTCATTTATTCTTATGACTTCATGTTGTACCATTTATTCATTATGCCTGCTACAAGTTCTGAATGAATTGCGAGCAGTTTTCAATTAAGGTCCAGCTGGGTGTTACCAGTTGAGGAGTGTCCCTGTATGGTACTAAACTGGCAGCACTGATTGGTTAGTGTCAGACTGTGCAGGGTCACATCCCCAGCTAATAACACCCATTTTGACCTTCATTGCAAACTGCCAGAAATGTATTCCTAACGTCTAACAGGAATAATAAAGGAATGGCGCACCATATAGTCATAAGAAAGAATAGATGCTTCAGAATTGTAATTACACGGGGAATGCAAGTAGTTACTAAGGCCTCATTCACACGACCGTTGTTTGGGTCCGCATCCGAGCCACCGTTTTGGCGGCTCGGATGCGTAGCCATTCACTTCAATGGGGCCGCAAAAGATGCAGACAGCACTCCGTGTGCTGTCCGCATCCGTGGCTCCGTTCCGCGGCCCCGCTAAAAAAATATAACATGTCCTATTCTTGTCCGCGCTTTGCGGACAAGAATAGGCATTTATATTGCCGGCGCCCGTTCCACAAATTGCGGAAGGCAACACGGGCAGCTTCCGTTTTTTGCGGATCCGCGGTTTGCGGACCCCAAAAAATGGCACGGTCGTGTGCATGAGGCCTAAGACAGACGGCCCATGTCCTCTAACTTATCCCAAGCATTGATGTCTGTGACCATGGCTTAATTTGCATGGGAATCATCACTGGCACATTGGGCCCATTCACACGACCGTGAGAGCTCCGTGCCCGTATTGCGGACCGCAAACAGCTGGTCCGCAATATACGGGCACTGGCCATGTCCACTCTGTGGTGCGAATGCGGACTCATTAACATGAATGGGTCCGTGATCCACAAAATATGTCAAAAGGTAGGACATGCCTATCTTTGGCGGAATGGAGGCACGGATCTGAAGTCAAGAAGGCACTAAGAAGCAGTTCCGTGGGCTTCTGGGTCTGTGTCTCCGCGCCGCAAAAGATAGGACATGTCCTGTCTTTTGCCTTATGTTGCGGATCACGGACCCATTCAAGTCAATGGGTCTGCATCCGTACCACTGAGTGCACAAGGCAGGTGCCCGTAAATTCGGACCGCAGCACGGGCACTGGGCCCTTACGTTTATCTGACTGAGCCCTAAAAGGTTGTTTTGTCAGACGTTGGTTTAGGTAGGTATTTTCCACATGAGCTGGGGACCATTGATGTGATGTGGAGCGTGCTGACAGCAGATGCTCCCTTCTTCTGGTCAGGCCTGTCCATTATCCGAATATTGATTTACCATGGAGACAGATGAGGTGTATTATAGCTGGACAGCTGTATCTTCCTTAAAGGGGTTTTCCGGCACAGTAAGAATTGGTAGCCATGGGTTCAGAGGGGCTTAAAGGGGAGCCCGTCAGCACGATTTCACTAATAGAAGTACCAGCAGTGCCCGAAAATACATAACAGCGCTGCAGACATTCCTGCACGTGTGATATTTGTAGATGTGCGGAAAATGAACTTTTTTTCTTATTTAAAACAGCTGCTAAGTGGCCATACGCGTTAAAAAAAAAACAACCGACCCCTGGCCACTTCCGGTCCGGTGCCCGCTGCTCTCCGTGTCCTGTCCCAGCTCCGCACATCAGAAATGCCATAAGCTGCCCGCATAGCCAGTCACTGGGGGAAGGGTCACCACTGGGAACGCTAGGAAAGGCATGCCCAGCCGATCACTGGCTGAGGTGGGTAGGTGCGAACGTCCATGAGTGGTAGTGCTGGCATTTTAGTACATTTTAGAGGGAGCGGAGCAGTGCAGCCGTGAGGGTTGCTCGTGATGCCAATTACCACCCATTCATCATTTCGGTGCACACTGCTTCATATATGCCGCACACATAAAGGTACTCGTCCACAATGGACGGAGGATGTTACCGCACGCTGCGCCACTTTTCTGGTGCATTACCTTCCGAGGAGCATTCGAGAGGATGAAACGTTCACTTGTCTTGTATTCGGTCAGATGTAGATGGCGGGGGAAGGGTTATCTATTCAGACTACAGAGCCTGCTGTGTGGAGGTTTAACCCCTGTCTGGATAGATCAAAATGTAAAGCTGAGATGGGGGTGTGACACGTATTTTATTAGATCTTGTTAAAAGATATCTGTGGGGAATATGTGTAGAAGGCTGGGATGGTGGCAGTTACACAAACGGTCCGCTCCCGATAATGGCCTCATCGCGAGAAGAGGTGAGAGCTGCATTTACATGTAGCAATATAGAGATGTGCGATCGCTCCTCCTCCTACAGATTCATTGGGGGGAATTTATCATGATTTGAAGTGTTGTGGGACTGTTTATTGGGTGTTCTGTTCCCTATTATAATGGCGAGTATATTAGTGAGCGTACAGTGACCCGTGTTACTCTATTTTAGCTTTTCCACCCCCTTATGCAGACCAGATTTCTTTTGACAAATGTTCACATCTACATACTGGCCATCTTCTTTGAGAATATCGCCCCCACTCAAAGACTATGTCCCTGATTAATCAAGACCGGTGTCTGCGCTGCCGGAGCCCTGTCAATCAAAGTGGAGAAGGCACAGCAGTTGCAGAGAGAGCAGGGGCTCTAGGTGTAACGGTAACGCCCCCATAAAACATAATTTTTCTCCGCAATGCGGGCACATATGTACATGGGACCAACACAGATGTCTTCAGCTGCCAAGTGCACATGTAACAGGTCAGCAAGTCTCATAGGGACAAATCTGCATGAACAGTTGCTACTCCGGAAGTGGAAGCAGACCCTCTGCACTTGCGCTGCCACCCTTTCAGTCAGGCGGCAGGGGGAGCTTCATCGGCAGTGGGGACAGCACCTCGCAGGGGGAGAACTCGTCATGATGAAAGAATCGATTAGCTTGTCTCTAGTACAAATGTTCATTCTCGATATTCATCCCATGTAAATGGGCCTTTATTCATACATTTCCAGGAAGAATAACAGATGAAACACTCAACAAAGAGTTAAAAATAAAAAATAAAAATCTCCAGAATTGTACGTCATGGAGAATACATGTACTAAAAGAAAGGTGCAGAGTATGTAAGCTGTGAAGGTAATTGTGCTCCTTGGTTGCCGTATCAGGCTGGGGCTGGGACACCAGATACACTGTATACTTCCCTCGCCCTATTGTCTGCACCCGCAGTGTCTAGTAATGGCGATCAGGCTATAATGCTGACCCATGAATCTGTAGAGAAGCTCTGCTTGCTTTTCTGTCAGATGCTCGAGTCCAAAGAAACGGCTGTCATTAAAGAGCCATTTCTCAGAGGCCCCAACAGATTACAGGGCAGGATGCAGCATTGGATACTGACGAGAACCTCATGTTTTATCATCTTCATTAAAGAGTCACTCCGGCAATTTTTTCACCACTTATATTCCAGCACTGTAATATCTTTGATAGCAGCTCGTTTGTGTCCATACATTTTTAACGCTTTCATTTTGGGTGTGTAATCTCCACTCTGACTTCATCCTTGCCTTTTAAACAGGAGGTCAGTCTCTCCTGTGTGGCTGACTTCCTGAGAGCTACAGGATTGCATCACAATTTATCCGATCCCTCCTGGCACTTCACAGAGACTCCCCATCTAGCTCCCCAGTCCTTGTTCCCCTGTATGTCCCCGAGTACTGAAGATATCATTTCTGCCGTGTCTAAGTGGCCGGGGCTGCAGTGATGTAGTATGGGAGTCTACACCGTGGTTAGCGACCGTGTTATGTAACTCCTGTGACTGACACTACGAAGACTGGAGTGTGCTACACCAGGGCTGCCAGAGCAGGCAAGTAATTTAGGATAAGGCATAGGCCTCGTCACAAATTAAATGTCTCCTCCAGCAGTCTGTGCACCAGACTCAAATCTAGATTTCAGCTTCTGGCGTAAATAATGGTGAATGTCATAAAAAAAGTAGCAAAACTGGGTTTTGCAACATTTTATCGACAAATTTGTGGCATAGGGGAATGATAGATTTGTCTCTACTGTCTGTGTATAAATGTGCAGTATGTTCCTATGTGATGCAGCTTCACACTTCTGCCTCCTGCTTGTAACAGCTGAGACGGAGAAACCTCACAAGCAGGAGGCAGGGGAGACGGGCTGAATCTGCATCACGTAGGACGCGGTGGGAAAGACATAGAAGAGATCACTGGATATTGGGTACCTGCGCAAGGGAGCCATTAAACATGCAAAAGATCTGCACTAATTTCCATCCGGATTTTTGTGCGTTTTTGCGCCTGAACAGCATGTGTTACTTTTTTTTCCAGGAGTGAAATTTGCACCAAAAATCACAAACATAATTGACATGCTGTGGATTTCAATATCCGCATGGTAGGTCAGTTTCCGCAAGGAATAAAGAAGCAAAGTATACATGAAATTTACCTAGTCTCATACACTTTACTGGTACTATATTACGCTGCGTAAATCCGCGTGCAGGTAGCCATAGCGTCCACCTGTCCAAGCCACGTCTACCAACAGCCGCCAGTGACAGCGGTCCGGCCTCTGGCTGCCCCAGGGGACTCCTGACAGATTTGTTTCAAACATCTGTGAATGGGCTTTGCAGAAATCCATGCAGATGCTGCAGAAACCACCCCACTGACACGTATGGAGCGGTTCTTCAGTTGCAGAAATTACTGAAGCAAATCTGCAGAGTGTGAACCTAAACTTAGACTTGTGTAAAGGAATTGGCTGTAGCTCTATTCGTCACCTTTGGAAATAGATGTGCAGGTCAGGTTAGTCTTCCCCGTCCTACACCAAGTATCTCACTGATGGACTTGGAGTTTGCTGAAATGTCATCTGTGACCTGTAGGATGCTGCAGAGATGAGGCATCGACGAGGCTGGATTAAGCAGATTAATATAGGGTTCCCGGGGAGGGGGTTGTCACAGTAACCTGGCAGGGCTGTGCTACGTCCCCTGGAAGCCAGTGCTTCAGACTCTCATATTAACAGGCAATTACAAGGATAATGTGCGGGCAGCCGACTGCCGACCTCCTGTCTGCTAGATTGCTGAGATAGATCGTATCCTCTGTTAACACTCCTAGCATATTCTGAATTGCTGTGGGAAGCTGGTAAACCACCAGGGATTTTTTTTAATTTTTTTTTTATCAGATTATTTTTATTGAAAGTTTTTTTCAACAACAGAAAGAAGACAAAACATTTCGCACGTCCCACCCCCCTCCCTTCCATCCCTGGTCCCAGAAGTCCCACAGCACCTCGGAGAAGTTCCAACAGTCTCTTAGGTGAAAAGTCCAAGCAAGAAGAGCAGAAACAAAAACCAATTTTAAGTCGTTGCTTTTCAGATACATATTCTGCAATGGTATGACATATACATCAAATCATCCGTTCGACTCTCATGACAGCATGTCACAAGAATAGGTATTGAAGCACATGTACCATAGCGACCTCTCATAAGAAGATTCCCCCCCACCCAGAAACCCTAGCATCCCACCTGCTTCCCAAGAATACAGTCTCCTAGATTTCTGAAGAATAACGCCCAAAAGCTTGCATGAGACCGGGGTGTTGTGATCCGGAAATCCTACTCCAATGCAACTACAACCTCCAGATTAATCCTCAATGTTAGGCCTCATACACACGACCGTTGTGTGCATCCGCGGCCGTTGTTCCGTTCTCCGTTTTTTTTTGCGGACCCATTGACTTTCAATGGGTCCGTGGAAAAATCGGAAAATGCACCGTTTTGCAGCTGCATCCATGATCCGTGTTTCCTGTCCGTCAAAAAAATATGACCTGTCCTATTTTTTTGACGGTCAATGGGTCCATGAAAAAACACGGATGCACACAAGATTGCCATCCGCGTCAGTCATCCTTGTCGGTAGGCTACTTTCACACAGACGGATCCGCTGATCCGTCTGCATAAAAGCTTTTTAGATCTGATTTTTCACTTTGTGAAAACTTAGATCCGACAGTGGTGGTGGTGATGGGGACGCTTCAGGTTAGAATATACTAAAAAAACTGTTTACATGACTGCCCCCTGCTGCCTGGCAGGTGCACAGTTTACATGACTGCCCCCTGCTGCCTGGCCTGGCAGACCCCCCCCCCCCCCCTCCCTCTCCCCCCTGTATTTAACTCATTGGTGGCCAGTGCGGCTGGCCCCAACTCCCTCCCTCCCTTGTATTTAACACATTGGTGGCCAGTGCGGCCGGCCCCCCCTCCCTCCCTCCCTTGTATTTAAAGAGGACCTTTCAGTAGTTTAAAAACTAAAAACTAACTATATCAGTGTGCAGAGCAGCGCCCAGGGGTCCCCCTGCACTTACTAGTATGTCTGGGCGCCGCTCCCTTCGCCCAGTATAGGCTCTGGTGTCTGCAGCTCCCTCTGTTGTACTGGGCGGAGTTTTTGTATTCGGGTTGTCCCTTGCTGCTGCGCTGGCCAATCGTAGCGCACAGCTCATAGCCTGGGACTCGGTCAGAAAACCCCTTTAACTACATCAATGCAAACGCTTTCATCCTTCTCGTCTCTTCAGTTTCTGTGGACCAGCGGCGGTTTGTCTCATGTGACCACCACCTCAGCATCGCTTGTTAACCCCTTCCTCGCCTGCATAGAAAATATTCCCTCACACACAGCCTCAGTGATTTCCTCTAAATTTCCTTCTCCACTGTCTAGAGAGATAGAGCTGTGTATAAATATATGAATTTAGAAATGGGGACCAGTGAATGAAAGATTGCTATGTCTGCAATGAGAGGTGGAATAGAGCAGGGACGCTACTGAGCATGTCAGTCCACCTCGGAATGCAGGAAATGGTGGACCAGAATCTTGTAAAAATGTGGTTCACGGCTGGCATAGGTTTAAATTTCTGCCGCACAGACTGCCTGGACATGCACCAAACTTACCAAGAGACTGTGCCGAGGGACTTTATGCTAAGGCTAGGTTCACACAGATCTGCCTGCAGGATTCAGAAATATAAAGGAAGAACTTGTACTTCTCCTTCCTGGTGGATCCACTTCTGGCTTTGGCTGAAAACCCTCCAGGCAGATCTGCCTCAAATAATTTTCTGTGGCTGTACCCTAAGGACCAGTTCACACTGAAATGCTCGAAAAAAGCAGCAGCGTGCTCTATCTTGGGGCGGAATCTGTGCTGCATCTCCCATTGAAATGAATGGGAAGCATTGTAAGTCCATGTGTTTTTTGTGCATGAAAACGCAGCTTTGTATTGAATACCCATTGGTTAGGCTACTTTCACACTAGCGGCACGGACCTCCAGCAGGCTGTTTCGTCGGGTGAACCACCTGTCGGATCCGTCCTGCTGCTAGTGAACGTGTGCCCCCGGACTGCCGCTCCGTCCCTATTGACTATAATGGGGGCCGGGAGGAGTTCCGGCGGAGGCACGGCAGCGCACAGCGAGAGGCTGACGGAATAAATGTCTGACATGTCGTAGTTTTATTCCGGCAGCCTCTCGCCGTGCGCTGCCGGAACTCCGCCCCCATTATAGTCAATGGGGACGGAGCGGCAGTCCGGGGGCCCACGGTCACTAACGGCAGGATGGATCTGACAGGCTGTTCACCCGACGGAACAGCCTGCTGGAGGTCTGTGCCGCTAGTGTGAAAGTAGCCTTGAAAAAAAAAATATGTGAACAGATTTTGAAAACGCGCTGAAAAAAAATCAGCACGAAAATCAAATGTGGTATTTTTCAGCGCATTTATTGTGCTAATAAATGCGCTGAAAAATACCACGTTTGATTTTCGCGCAGATTTTTTTTTTCAGCGCGTTTTCATCGTCTGCTGTCCGCGTCCGTATGTCTGTTCCGTGGACCCACAAAAAAAATAGAACATGACCTATTGTTGCCTCTATTTGTGGACAAGAATAGGCATTTCTATCATGGAGGAGGATGTTCCGGTATCCGCTATAAAGCTGGGGGCTGCCTGTCCATTTGACAAGTGACCACCAGTGGTCTGATACTGTGGTGTGAATGAGCCCTAAAGCTGACACATGTAACCCCAGTCTTATTAGATCTTTCCCAGTGTTTTATTTCACATCTGTAGTGCCCTGGTAATTGCATAGAAGTACAGTTTGTGGGATAATCTCTTCAGGATTTTGTAAATGTTCAAATTCTTTTCTTCCAGGAGATCGAACCTGAAGTCAAACATGAGGGGGAGACGGCATCGGACAGTGAGGGCAAAGCAGAGACCGGTGGTACTCTTCAAGGCAGCCCGTCTGATGACACCCCAAAAGTCCTCAACCGAGCCTTGTCCAGTCTGTCTTCCAGGTGACCTCTCTCTTTCTGGAGCCAGGCCTCCTATGTCTACCATTGTGTGCAGGAGTGAAATGCTGGTTGTGAGGCCATCAGAGCTGGTGACTGACTGCGCTGTAAGCAGATTACAGACCATCCTCCACCGGCAGCACCACTAATGAATTTGCTAGAAATCCCCAGTCAGCTCATGGGCTGTGTAAATGGTTTACTTCACTCAAAACTGGGAAACCCAGCCTTTACAGGCTTCCAACTAAAGATGATTGCCATGCCATTCACTGCTAGAAAGCTGGGGGCTGCCTGTCCATTTGACAAGTGACCACCAGTGGTCTGATACTGATGTTGCAGGTCATCACATGGGTGTCTGCTAGGTGGAGGTCATAACTTCTTCTGGCCTTTCATACCAAATTCTGCAATTTTTATGGACCATGTGTTACAGAATTGTTACTAAACTTTCCTTCATCTGTGGTAAGGCATCCGAACATGGGGGGAGATTTATCTAGAGCGGCACCTTCTGCACCGATCAGGCCTGGTCATTAGGTGCATCCTCCGGCAGTCCATGCGACTGTACAGGAATCTACAACAGCTCTAAGCTGTCATACATTTTTGGCTTCATTTGCACCAAAAAACTGGTGTAAATGAAGAAAGATTTGTCTCAGGTGTTGGCCATGCCCCCTTCTCTGGCCATGCCCCCTGTTGGAAAAGCGGCGAGAGCGGCCTAAAAAGAGACACTTGTGACTTTTTTTTAATTTAAAGTTGCGTATGAAAAGTCGCAATCAGACAGCCTGAGACTTTTTAAAGCCACTTTTTCTGGCGCAAGGGAGATAATAAATCTCCCCCTTTGCCCTGCCAATATCTCATTTCCATGGTCAAGGCAGAGTGACTTGTTGGTGTCCCCCACAGTCACCAGCTACTGGGGCACTCACCCTGCCAGTCCCCCTATCTATGCCGTACAGTCTTTTACATGGTATTACTTTTACAGGCAGTTGCAAGGCTCCCTTTATCCTATGATTATTGTAAAACACGAAAATCGGCCATCAAAAAGTACATGGCAATCTCTTTCTAACAAAGCCAGAACCAGCCCTGGACCTCACATGGATCCAGAGATCTCCACATTTATTGCTCTGCTAGATTTATATCAAGCTGACAGCTTATGGGATGTGTCCTTTCTGCTGCAGTTCTGTCATTATTACAGCTCAGGAGGCAGTTGATGGAAGGGAGCATGTGCGTCCTCCCCAGCGAGGTGGACAGAGAAATAAAAAAAAGAGACAAACAGCAGGTGGCACTATACAGATACAGTTTGTCTAATAACTCAGTGGCTATGCAAAATGTCTAATTACATGCAATTACAAAAGTATTTAAATCCAGGTCCTGGGTTAAAAACAACCTCCTTTAAGCAGAATTTTTAAAGGAGGAACCTGGTAGCACATTTAGGATTTTCCTTCAGCTCCACAACAGGGGAGGTGAAGCACTACACAGTGTTCATTAACCAGCTAGCTGTGTAGTATATGGGCACGGGATGTTCTGTGAGGGGTTGTCTGATTGGTATGATCACCCCCCTCCACATTTAGGGGTATTGGGATGGTTTTCGTGTATGTCGGACACCCCTTCTATGCTGCCGACAGAAGATAAAGGTCACCTGATTTTGGCCAAACATTGTTTGAAAAGTTTCATTCACAATTTGGCAATGTGAGGTCTTGTTAGAAACTTTCCGCTGTTGTTGGCTGAGACTACTTGTGTATGGCATTCTCGTCTGGATTTGGCTTATTGTCTGCAATTTTGTGCAAGCACACTGCACTTTTTTTTTTTTTTTTTTAAATAAGTCCTTAAAGGGTAACAGATTTTTGGTCCTAGAGACATATCGCCAGAACGAGGTGTGAGAAGCACACATATATTGCACTCGCTCTCCAAGGTGCAGAGGACAGAACTGGGACAGGCTCATGGACTTTTGTTGAGCCCGAGCAGAGAGAGTGCAATATGCGCGCGCTCCTCTATCCTGGTTCTTGTGATTGGTGGGGGTCCCATTGATAAAAACTTATGTCTCTGTGACACATCAAAAGTTTTACCAAAGCTCTGTGACCCTTTATTCTGCCAGTTAAAGGGCTTGTCTGGGCTATGGATGATCAATATCAAATTAGAGGAGATCCACCACCCAGCAGTCCCACTGATTGACTGTTTTGGTGGTGGTGCAGGGTGTTGGAGCTCCTCTGATCTGACATTGATGTTCTCCTGGGGATAGATCATCAATATGTGTAGCCTGTACAACTCCTTTTAAAGGGGTTCTGCACTTTCATTTAACTGATGATCTATCCTCTGCATAGATCATCAGCTTCTGATCGGCGGGGGTCCGACACCCGGGACCCCCGCTGATCAGCTGTTTGAGAAGGCGGCGCCGCGGCCTTCTTACTGTTTACTGCTGGCCCACTGACGTCACGACTAGTATCAACTAGCGTGGGCGGGGCTAAGCTCCATTCAAGTGAACAGAGATTAGCCCCGCCCACGCTAGTTGATACTAGTCGTGACGTCACTCGGCCAGCGGTAAACAGTGAGAAGGCTGTGGCGCTCCTGGAGCGCCGCTGCCTTCTCAAGCAGCTGATCGGCGGGGGTCCTGTGTGTCGGACCCCCGCCGATCAGAAGCTGATGATCTATCCAGAGGATAGATCATAAGTTAAATGAAAGTGCAGAACCCCTTTTAAGTCTGACCTATTGCTGTTCAGAATCAGATTGATTGTGTGAACGATCTGACAGACGGTTGATCGGGCGCAGTCTGGCTGATCAGACTCTTATGTCTTTGGCCATCCTTAGCAGAGACTCTGCACCATGGCTGATAGTGTGTCTCATGAACTCAACACCATCTTCCTTGGGCCACATTCATACGACAGTATTTTTGATACCCATCCGATCCACATTTTTTCGGGACGCTTATGGACCCATTAGTTTCTATGGGTCCTCAAAAAAAAAAAAAAAACGGACAACATATTGCATTCTGTCCGCATCTGTATATCTGTTCCGTAGTCCCACAAAAAAGTGAGAAGGTGTCCTACTCTTGTCTGTTTTGTGGACACGAATAGGCATAGTTACAATGGGTACACAAAAAGAAAAATGGATGCAACATAGATGTCACTCGAACGTCATCTGTATTTTTTGTGGATCTGTGTTTTGCGGACCACAAAATACACACAGTTGTGTGAATGCACCCCAAGTGTCCATTCACAAGTCCTTAAGTCTTTTGCGGATCCGCCAAACACTGACACCGGCAGTGTGCATTCCGCAATTTGCGGACTGCACATTGCCGGCACTATAATAGAAAATGCCTAATCTTGTCCGCAATTGTGGACAAGAATAGGACATGTTCTATTTTTTTTTTTAGGAAACAGAAGTGCGGATCCGGAAATGCGGATGCGGACAGCACATAGTGTGCTAAGACAATGAGGAAGAAACCGGCACTCCAATTTGCTGACGGATGTTTTCTTTATTGGTCACTCATACATGCAGCAGTGACGCGCGATTTGGCGCATACATGCGCCTTTGTCAAACAGTGTGAGTGTACAGCTGATTGCAAAAATACAAAGTGAACAAGGGTTTAAATAGCCGGCCCCCAAGTCACATGATCTAGGCGTCATGTTACCAGAGAAGCTGTGGGCGGTAACCTTGTCTCTTATATTGCCCGCCCACTTGTGACACCTCATTGGGAGAAGCGCTTCGGCAAGCAGAAGTCCACTATAAGCAACACAAATTTACTGTTACCTATTCCAGCTCACTTTGACCAATTGGGACATAATGTCTCGTAGCTACGTTTCCAAATATGTGAAGAGGTCTTGTTACCCAGATGTGGGAGAAATGGAGCCGAGATGCTACCCAAAAGAGGCTTTTTGGATTCATCGCTTGCAGACGTTGGCACCCGAGGGGTTAAAGCGTGATTATTCTGTGACAAGCTTCTTGTGATTATTATTTTTCCTTTTTCTTTAGTTTTTTGCATCTGACTTTCCAGGATTATTTTATTTACCATCTCATGCCTTATTAGATGTATTCATGATTTTTCGCAGTGCAATTAAGAAATTTTCGTAACCCGACTATGGAGAAGAATCGCAGAATCCACATGTTACTATGTATATCTCTTTCACCTGTCTCTGTTACCGCGCACAGCTTCTCTGGTAACATGACGCCTAGATCATGTGACTTGGGGGCCGGCTATTTAAACCCTTGTTCACTCACTGTTTGACAAAGGCGCATGTATGCGCCAAAACCCGCGTCACTACTGCATGTATGAGTGACCAATAAAGAGAGCATCCTTCAGCAAATTGGGGTGCCGGTTTCTTCCTCATTGTTTGACCTGGGATGACACCCGCTGACCGAGCACCCATCTAAACGCAGTGCCGCCCGACATTCTTGTACAAGCACATAGTGTGCTGTCCACATCTCCCCCCCCCCTCCCCCATTGGAAATTAATGGTTTCGCACCCATTCCGCAAAATTGCGGAACGGCACGGACCTGTGAATGGTGCCGTTTTTTGCGGAACAGATCTGGACCAGATCTGGACCCATTCATTTTCAATGGGTCCTGAAAAAAATCGGACAGCTCAATGTCTGATTTTTTTTTTTTTCAGGACCTATTGAAAATGAATGGGTCCAGATCTGGTCCAGATCTGTTCCGCAAAAAACGGAACAGATCAGGAAAGAAACAACGGACGTGTGAATGGACCCTAAAGAGGACCTTTATTAAATCAGTACCTCCGGCTGTAGCTTATGATTAGGAGATCTCACCTCGGTACATTATTATAATTTTTTTTACTTAGCCCTCCGTTGTGTTTGGTGCCTGTATCGGTACAGGGAGGAGGAGACGGCCGTGTTTATCCTTCTACCTGGCTGTGAGCTGCTCAATTGCAGCGGAGAGCGTCACGGCCAGGGAGAAGGAGAAGCCCCCTGAGAAAAGCTGCCGTCTCCTCCTCCCTGTACCGAGAACTACTGATTAGCGTACAGGGCCGCACAAGAGAATGGGGGTCACAGCGGTGTAGCAGATCCGTAAAAAAATAAATACCCAGGTGACATCTCCTGATCATAAGCTACAGCCTGAGGGGTTGATTTAATAAAGTGGTGAAAGGTCCTCTTTAATGTGATCTACATTCTGCTAACGAAATGTCCCACTCTGTCACCAGATGCCATTTAGGGCAGCCATGTTTAATGAGATCACATGACAGTGCGACCCAAGAGCGGTCACCCAATACTACGTTATCAGTACTGCAGGACGTTGTGGTCCCACTATTCACGAGTGGTAACAGAAGACCAGGCCGGGTGAAGACCTCGCATGTCCACGTCGTCATGTCCTTGGCCTCAGCAGTCTGTGATGAGATGGGCTTTCCTCTGATTGTAACAATAAGTCCATTGTCCATTAGGTTCTTCCCTTACAGGATAAGGACTTAAGATCAGGAAATGGAGCTTTAAATAGACTGATGGTGGGGGGGGGGGGGCATTGGACGCGGTCGTAGCTCTATAATCCTCATCGTGCAGGGTTTTCCTGTGGGAGTCCTACAAGTGGCAGAAATAAACTGCAGTAATATGAAACTGCTTGGATATTGCTGTCTCTGATATGAATTTTTATGAATTTATGCTCATAATTTCTAATATTGTTATACTGTGGGCTTATTATACGGTATGAGGAAATAAAGGTGCAGTTGTGTTCCTCCTTGCTTCATGGCTAACGTCTTTCCCTGAGCCATAACTTTGGCCGTGTTCACATCTGGGTTGGAGCCTGTTGCATATTCTGCATCTGTATGTCCGTTCCGCAGTCCTGCAAAAAAATAGAACATGTCCTAGCCTTGTCCGTTTTGTGGACAAGAGTAGGCATTGTTACAATGGGTCTGCAAATAATCGGATGCAACACGGACGTCATCTATATTTTTGGTGGACAGCAATACATACAGTCGTGTAAATGCAACCTTAGCCAGCAAATCCCAACAGACTTCTATCGTCAAGGTTCGAGTATTATTGATGGGAAGAGTAGTTCTGCACATTGTCATATGCCGTATTTTCGCTTTATAAGACGCACCCCAGATTTTAGAGGAGGAAAATAAGAAAATAAATGTTTTCCTCAGATCATACCCCCCATATTAGGACATCATATCAGACCCCCATATTAGCCCTCCATGTCAGAACCCCATCAGACCTCAAATCAGCTTTTTATTATTAACCCCTATCAGACCTCAGATCAGCCCTTTATTATTAACCCCCATCAGACCTCAGATCAGAATAAAATAAAAAACATCCTTGCCTCTCCTGCGCCGTGGCTCCGGGTCCGGCGTCTCGCTCCCCCGTCTTCTCCGGCCCGTGCTGCACTGTCCCCTCACAGCGCACAGCATCAGGTCATAGTGCGCGCACTACGTCCTGACTCTGTACGGGGTCAGGACAGTGCAGCACCGGCAGCAGCAAAGAAGACCGAGGAGGGTGAGTGCCGGAAGCGTTGCAGCATTTCTTCCCCGATCCCGTCACCTAATGTATACTAGTGAGTGCTTCCATAATAGATTTACCGCACTATATTTAGTTATTGTGGGAATAGCATACGTTCTAGTTTCTGGATAGATTCTATAAGAATCTATGAGAAAAACCTCTGCCCACAAGCTTGTCCATTTTGCGGTCCACAAAATACGGACGCCTTCCTTCTGAAGAGGATACTTTGTCAGGCTGAAGGGGGAGCTTACTGCAGATGGAGTGCACTGTGGTGCAGCTCTAACTGTTGTAGTTGCTACATAGCCCATATAATTGAATAGCGATGCTATAAGCAGTATTCTAGCAGTGCCATATATACATGATATCATGATTTAAAACCACTATCCCACAAGTTACTTCTCAGTATAGTGCACATAGATGTGGATACAGGAGGTGGGGGATGTATTAGACCCAAGGGGAATACACAGGTCTCCTTGTGGGGCCTCCTCCCCCCATAGGGGAGTATGCCTCCTTGTGGGGCCTCCTCCCCCCATAGGGGAGTATGCCTCCTTGTGGGGCCCCCTCCCCTCCATAGGGGAGTATGCCTCCTTGTGGGGCCCCCTCCCCTCCATAGGGGAGTATGCCTCCTTGTGGGGCCCCCTCCCCTCCATAGGGGAGTATGCCTCCTTGTGGGGCCCCCTCCCCTCCATAGGGGAGTATGCCTCCTTGTGGGGCCCCCTCCCCCCCCCCCCCCCATAGGGGAGTATGCCTCCTTGTGGGGCCCCCTCCCCCCCCCCATAGGGGAGTATGCCTCCTTGTGGGGCCCCCTCCCCCCCCCATAGGGGAGTATGCCTCCTTGTGGGGCCCCCTCCCCCCCCCATAGGGGAGTATGCCTCCTTGTGGGGCCCCCTCCCCCCCCCCCCATAGGGGAGTATGCCTCCTTGTGGCCCCCCCCCCCCCCCCCATAGGGGAGTATGCCTCCTTGTGGGATTTACCACACTATATTTCGTTATTGTGGTAATAAACATACGCTCTTGTTTTTGGAAGGATTCTATAAGCTTGTCCATTTTGCGGTCCACAAAATACGGACGCCTTCCTTCTGTAGATGACTATTATGGACAAGTATAGGACATGTCCTATAATTTGCTGAACGGACAAAGGGATGTGTATACCCCTCGGATGTGGACCAGTAGAAGTGAATACGGTTGTGTGCATGAGGCCTACCTTTGTATAAGGCCTTATGAGCGCGGCCGTATCAACCACAAACCATGCGTGTGCAAAATACGGATACCGTCAGTGTGCATTATGCATTTTTCATCTAGAACTGGCTATTCTTGTCTGCAAAACATTTTTTGAGGACCCTTAGAAATAAATGCGTCTGCGTACAGCCCGTAAAAGATGTGGATCGGATGCGGACCCAAACTGCAGTCCTGTGCATGAGGCCTAAAGATTACAGTACGACAGTATGTGGACTTTGCTGGGGTTCGTGCTGAGGAAATCTGGGCTGAAAATCTGCAGCTTTTCTGCAACATAACGGGCATGCTGTGGATTGGAACTGTGCAGCGTGTTCATCCTCCCACATGGATTTCACCCCACTGTGTGCAGATGAGGTTTTGAAAACCCTTCCACATGTATTACACTGTAAACTGCCTTGGATTTGCATCACAGAAGCTGCACCACAATTTCCTGGCATTTCCATCACATCTGGACTTACCATAAGACACTGCTGGGAGGTGTAAAATGTTTAGTTGCTCAGTTGTTGACTTTGCTAACAGCGATATCTTCTGTATCTCTGACTAGATGGAAGAACTGGTGGATCAGAGGCATCCTCACACTGGCCATGATTGCATTCTTCTTCTTCATCATCTATTTAGGACCAATAGTGCTCATGATGATTGTAAGTACCACCCGGCGGTTTCTGCTCTTGTCTGAGAATACACGGAGTGTATAACCTGGTGCCGTTCTTCTTACAGGTGATGTGTGTGCAGATCAAGTGTTTTCAGGAGATCATCATGATCGGCTACAACGTCTACCATTCCTATGACCTGCCCTGGTTTCGGACACTTAGCTGGTGGGCAAATGATTTTGGTGAAAGACTTCCAAGCCTTCATTTTAACTACATTGTTGTCAGATCTGTCTGTCTATCGATCTATTATCCATCGATCAATCTATCATCCTCTCTGTTTCTCTTGATCTTTCCGTCTGGATGTATCTCGCTCTCCTAGCTCTCTCTCTCGTGTATCTCTCGCGCTCTCTCTCTCGTGTATCTCTCGCGCTCTCTCTCTCGTGTATCTCTCTCGCGCTCTCTCTCGTGTATCTCTCTCGCGCTCTCTCTCGTGTATCTCTCACGCGCTCTCTCTCGTGTATCTCTCTCGCGCTCTCTCTCGTGTATCTCTCTCGCGCTCTCTCTCGTGTATCTCTCTCGCGCTCTCTCTCGTGTATCTCTCTCGCGCTCTCTCTCGTGTATCTCTCTCGCGCTCTCTCTCGTGTATCTCTCTCGCGCTCTCTCTCGTGTATCTCTCTCGCGCTCTCTCTCGTGTATCTCTCTCGCGCTCTCTCTCGCGTCTCTCTCTCGCGTCTCTCTCTCGCGTCTCTCTCTCGCGTCTCTCTCTCGCGTCTCTCTCTCGCGTCTCTCTCTCGCGTCTCTCTCTCGCGTCTCTCTCTCGCGTCTCTCTCTCGCGTCTCTCTCTCGCGTCTCTCTCTCGCGTCTCTCTCTCGCGTCTCTCTCTCGCGTCTCTCTCTCGCGTCTCTCTCTCGCGTCTCTCTCTCGCGTCTCTCTCTCGCGTCTCTCTCTCGCGTCTCTCTCTCGCGTCTCTCTCTCGCGTCTCTCTCTCTCTCTCGCTCTCTCGCGTATCTCTCTCTCGCTCTCTCTCTCTCTCTCTCTCGCGTCTCTCTCTCGTGTATCTCTCTCGTGTATCTATCTCTCTGGCGTATCTCTCACGCTCTCCTATATCTGCCTGTCATGTATGGATAATACAAACACTGAACAGATAAAAGGGTTGTCTCAGGATTACATATTACATTTTCTATTAGATCACACAAAACAGAATGTGTTTTTTGTTAATTGTATGAATTGAAGCCATTCTCCTGTGCCTGGATATTACTGTTACACATTTTCTAATATGTCCAGTCCTGTTGCTCTGATTGTCGTTGTCCGCGCACACAACAGCAGGAATCCACCCTCCATGTACAAGAGGATCCGGGTGGTGGACTGCGCTACTGAGCATGTGTGACCACCAGCACAGGACACTTTAGGGGAATGTTCTGCGATGGAATCAAAAGAACACTAGGGGGAGCCAAAACAAGTGTGTAATAGCAATAACTAGACACCGGAGGGATTGTTATATTATTCTGACAGATTTTTCTGCGTTGCCTCATCTGACGGAGGAATGTAACATGTACTTGTGAGACAACTCTTATAAACGTTAATAAGAAAAGGCTTATTTGCAGCTATCGCTCTAAAAACACCCCAATCACAAGTTAGTATTATTGCTGATTACTGTTCTTGGTTCCTTGATTATCCACAGGTACTTCTTGCTGTGTGTCAACTACTTCTTCTATGGAGAGACGGTCACTGACTACTTCTTTACTCTGGTCCAAAGAGAGGAGCCGCTAAGGATCCTCAGCAAATATCATCGCTTCATTTCCTTTGCGCTGTATCTCATTGGTAAGGAGGTCCTTTTTATTATTTTATTTTTATTGTTTTTTTTTCCTCATAGGACATCATTTGGACAATGTTCGTAAGGAACATCATTCGTTTCCTTGGCATTTAAAGAGAACTTATCACCTCTCCTGACACATCCATTTTATTAACTACTTGCAGTCCCCATTTAATAACAATACTGGAGCTAATTCTGGAATAGTTCTTTATTGTGGCGTTCCTCTATTATTCCTACTAGCATATATGAATGAATTGCCAGCAGTCTGTAATGAAGTACCGACTGGGTGTTACCACTTGGCGGTGTTTTTCCTGCACAGTTTAACATTATCCAGTCGGTGCTGCCAGGGTCACACCGTGCAGGGGCACCCCCCCAACTGATAACACCCAGATGGGCCTTTATTGCTGACTGCTGGCAGTTAATTCCAAAACTTCTAGTGGCAATAATAAAGAACTGTCACAACATAGTCATGAGAATAGATGCTCCAACATTCTTATTACATGGGAAATGTAAGAAGCTGCTAAAAGGAACATGTCAGGAGAGACGGCAGGTCCTCTTTAAAGGGAAGGGGGATTCTATTAAAGGGTACCTAATGTTTTATAAAACTTTTGACATGTCATAGTGAGCATTGTGCCCCTTTGGCTTTCTTGGAATGAAGCATGTGCTGTATGGACTCGCAGACTCTCTATGAATCAAAGCCAAAGGGCGTAGCGCTCAGCTAAGTGCTTCTGGCCTTGGTTTTAGTGATTGGTGGGTGTCACTGACGCCCCCACCCATCCACACTTCCGGTATGTTGCTATGACATATCAAAAGTTTTAGGAAGTAATCGTTAAACGTTAAGGCTAAATGCACACGATCAGGATTGTGTGCGGATTTTCCGCGCAGAAAATCCGCACCGTATGTCATGTACATTTTATTCTATGAGAATTTGAAATTCTCAATGCACACGATGCTGATTTTTTCCGCGCAGATTTTGACCTGCGGTCTGGATTTTAAAATCCGCAGCATGTCAATTTTTATTTTTCCTGACCGGATTTTGTTCATTCACTTAGTAAAATCCGCACCAATTAATGCAGATTGACCGCACAGATTTGCCTGCGAAGTTCTCCGCACATGAATCCTGAACGTGTGCATGTGCCCTAAAGGCTTTGTTCATGGATTTAGTTCTCTGCGGAGCTATGACTAGTGTGACAGAGCTGATTTCATACTGCTGCCAACAACTCCAGATCCCAGTGACTATATATTCTTATACAGTATCTAAAGTTTTTGCCAATATTTTTCCTACATTGCGCTGATTTCTGCCTGCATTGTTTGCTTTTGATCAGATGCATAACACGTGTGAATAGCTCTTTTGACAGCAGAACTTTGATAAATAGGCAGGAATTGCTATTCCTACAGTTTGTTCCCATATCTGTAAAAGTAACAGTTTTTCTTTATTTCCAGGGTTCTGCATGTTTGTGCTCTCCCTGGTGAAGAAGCATTACCGGCTGCAGTTTTACATGGTATATGATATATGGTTATGATATAAAAATTTGGTTGAAAAAAGACATCTGTCCATCCAGTTCGGCCTGTTCTGGACATTTGAACCAGAGGAAGGCATAAATCCTCATGAGGTAGAAGACCATTTTCCTCATGTTAGAGAGAAAAAAAACTCCTTCCCGAATCTGAATATCAGAATAACTCCCTGGATCAACGGCCCCTCTCTAGTAGCTATAGCCTGTAATATTATTACACTCCAGAAACACATCCAGGCCCCTCTTGAATTCCTTTATTGTACTCACCATCACCACCCCAGGGCTCCAGATGGCGACCAAAATGGTCGCAAATGCGACCTAGAATTGCGACCCGATAAGTGGTGTGAGCCCGATAAGTGCGATTGTGACCAGTTCCATCCGTTGGCGGACGTGCGGCGGTATGAGGGAGCACTCCGCCATTTGTACAGCCTACGATGCGGAGATGCCACCACGCTGGGGAGGCTCAAATGTGGCTGGCAGTGAAGGTGTTAAGGCCGCAGGGCTGCCGGTCGTTAAAGTAACGAGCCTGGTATAACAGGCTAATATAAGGGGCAGCAGCGCAGCCCACCTACTCCTTGCAGGACTCTGATCATGCACCCTCCCTATCCGCCCTTCCCAAACTATGGACCCACTTACCGGCTACAGCCCCCCTACTACAAACCCAAGGGGCCCTACTAGAAGCCTCCCTACAAGGGGGCCCCAGGGCCCATGAAGTCTGCCCTTCCCTTTGACTGCCTGGATAACTACCGGTGGGCTCAGCTGTAGGCCTTGCTCAGCCAGCTGGGGCCGGAGTTGGGGCTGACTGAGCCGCTCTTACACCAAAGAAGTAGGGGTTCAGGTGAACCCCAGAGTGGACGCGTCTGTTCAGTGTTCACTGGGGCACCGTACGCTGAAGAGCCGCAAGGGATGGCCCCTACTGTGCCGTGTGTACTATGCACAGAGCTGCAGGGAGAGTGTGAGATCCTATTCACCCTGATAAAGCTCTATCAGGGTAAATAGGACGAGGGATGGGGGGGAAATGGTTATTAAATAAAAAGTAAAAAAAAAGGTTAAAAAAAACAAACACCAAAATATTAAGTTTAAATCACCCCCTTGCCCAATTTTCCATATGTATTTTTTTTGTATTGTTTATATATTTTATATCGCCACGCCCGAAAAAATATCTCCTATGCGGTGAACGCCGTAACAGAAAAAAAAAAAAAAACGTGCAATTTGCCTTTTTTTTTTTTTTGTCACCTTGTCCCGGCAAAAATTAGGTTTAGGACTGTTTTATTATAGTCCAGACGTTCCATAAAATCTGGAATGCACGCGGCTTGTTTGGTGTTTTTATTTTTTTAACGTGGTATCTAGTATCGCAATACTTTTTTATGGTATCAAAATCGAGTCAAAATTTTGGTATCGTAACAACCCTAGGTAAGACCTGTTATTTATTTTTTCTTTTTTTTCTTTTTTATTATTATACCGTAATTCTATGTATTATAAATTTGGCGACTAAAATTTTTCAGATTAGGAGCCAATGGCTCCTTATTTTTTTTAGTCTGGAGCCCTGCACCTCCTCAGGCAGAGAGTTCCATAGTCTCACTGCTCTTACCGTAAAGAACCCTTTTCTATGTTTGTGTACAAACCTTCTTTCCTCCAGACGCAGAGGATGTCCCCTCGTCACAGTCACAGTCCTGGGGATAAATAGATGATGGGAGAGATCTCTGTACTGACCCCTGATATATTTATACATAGTAATTAGATCTCCCCTCAGTCGTCTTTTTTCTAACATGAATAACCCTAATTTTGATAATCTTTCAGGGTACTGTAGTCCACCAATTCCGGTTATTATGCCAGTTGCCCTCCTCTGAACTCTCTGCAAAATTTTTTATTTTACTGTGAAGCCTTCTACAAGATCATTAATAAAAAGAGAATAAGGCCCAATACTAACCCCTGAGGTACCTCGCCAGTAACGGTGACTCTTTCAATACTCACACCTATGGTGCCCCACCAGTAATGCCTACTCCCTTTAATACTGACCCCTGAGGTACTCCACTAGTGACAGTGGCCCAATCTGAGTATGTACCGTTAATAACCACCCTCTGTTTTCTATCATTGAGCCAGTTACTTACCCACTTACAGACGTTTTCTCCCAGTCCGAGCATTCTCATTTTATATACTAACCTTTTATGTGGTACAGTGTCAAATGCTTTGGAGAAGTCCAGATATACGACATCCATTGATTCGCCGCTGTCAAGTCTAGAACTTACCTCCTCATAGAAACTGATCAGATGCAAAATCTGCATGCATAATGTGGATTTCACAGTAGATTGTACGTCTCATAGTAAAAGAAATTAAATCGGCTAAATAAGTTGATGATCTGTGGATTTTAAAATCTGCATCGGGAGTCAGTGCATGCGCAGGAGGTTTCCACAGCCGGTAGATTTGTGTCATGTACTTTTTCTAGTGCTGTGTTCCGCTGTGGATTTTCCTGACTCTTTCCCCATGTTGCTGCGCTCTCATCTGCCGGTTGTGCAGGGGAAACCTTTGAAGGAGACCTGCACCTTAAAGGGGTATTCCGGTTACATTAAGTTATCCCCTCTCCACAGGATAGGGGGGATAACTATTATATCGGTGAGGTGGAGGTTCCGGAGATAGCGGAGTACAGTGCTCGGCTGTCTCCAGAATTCCCCTAGAAATGAATGGAGCGACCGCACGCATGCCCGCCTGGCCGCTCGGTTAATTTTAAGGGGGGTACGGAGTCCCAGTTCTTGTGATTTGGTGGGGATCTCAGCAGTAGGACCCCCACTAATCTAATAGTTATCCCATATCCTGTGGATAACGTAATGTAACCAGAATACCCCTTTAACTAGCTGAACAGATAGTGGGGTCCTGGCAGTTGGATCCCCACTGATCAGGCAGTGATGGCATATTCTAGCCATGCACTTATAAGTTTAGCATTTGTCTGTGCTCACATCTACACGTTTTGGTTGTTTTTCTAGTTTGGCTGGACCCACGTCACTCTTCTGATCGTCGTCACACAGTCTCACTTGATAATTCACAACCTGTTTGAAGGCATGATCTGGTGAGTCCTCGCTCTGTCCTGATCCAATTGGCCCCCAGATTGTGGAAATCTGACATCACGTATGCTCAGCCTGACGTATGAGAAAATGGTGGCGCTATAAATTACATTCTAGTCTAAATAACTTCCTAAAGAACAATTGGGGTCCATTCACACGTCCGTGTGTTTTACAGATCTGCAAATTGTGGATCCGCAAAACACTGACACTGGCATTTTGCGGACCACACATCGCCGGCACTCATAGAAAATGCCTTTTCTTGTCCGCAATTGCGGACAAGAAAAGGACATGTTCTATTTTTTGGCGGAACGGAAGTACGGATCCGCAAATGCGGACAGCACATTCTGGCCCCATTGATAATTGAATGGGTCTGCACTTGTTCCGCAAAATTGCGAACGGATGCAGACCCATTTTGCGGACGTGTGAATGGGCCCCAACAGTGAGGAACTGCAGTGCTGTAAGGGGTTATTTCCTAGGTCGATCTAGCAGCTACATTTATGTTGCTTTTTTGCAGAATGAACACTTTGCATAAATGCTGTTTTGCATAGGCAAACTACCTGAGCGGCTCCTGACATGTCATAGAGCGTTGCCCCCTCCCCCCCCGTATAAACCAGAGCTGAGAGCTGCTGCAGTCCTCCTACGCTGGGGGACTCAGCATGACCACGTATTATGTGGTCCCCCTTCAGTTAAAGGGAATGTGTCATCCAAAAATGACCTATTGTTTAAATCGTGTTTTTTTATATTGAACATATTTTTTTAAGTATTTTTCATGATGTTTTTAAAGCGGTTGTCTCGCGTCAGCAAATGGCAATTATCATGTAGATGCAGTTAATACAAGGCACTTACTAAAGTATTGTAGTTGTCCATGTTGCTTCCTTTGCTGGCTGGATTCATTTTTCCATCACATTATACACTGCTTGTATTACATATAATGCTATGCGACCCCGGCAGTGCTGGAAGTTCAGGACAGGAGCTGCGCTGCGATTCCGGAGCGTGACACTCGCTCGTCTGAAAGCGGCCTTATTTAGAGAACATGGGATCCACCAATCACAATAGGTGATATCGCAGCTTGTCTTCTCCTTCCTGACCTCTGCACAGGTCAAAGAGCATGCCGAGAAAACTCTCCCGTAGAAGTCAGTGAGGTCCTCTTCAGACCATTGTGTCTATGGACCATGGGGCTGCTGTGAAGCATTTCTCTAAATGCTGTACACAGCTCAGGCAAGATGGCTGCCCCATAATCCTGTTCAGATAGTAGAATAAAAAATCTACAATCATAAAATATCTGGTTTTAACAGTAAAATATAGATGACACATTTCCCTTTAAATAGAAGATCTTCAATATAGAGGGAGTCATCCTGGGATCAGAGGACATTCTGTTATCTAATCCCTACAGGCTAATACAGTGCAGGCTTATGTTCCAGTGCAGTAACTGGGCCAAAATCATCAGAAGAGCTGCATTTTGGGACATCTGACTATTCTTGGAGTTTATCCATCTATTTTTACATTATTACATAAATTCAAAAGTTACATCCTTTTTGCTGTATATTTAAGAACTTTTGAATTTCCTGGTGCCTATTTTTGCACTTTTTTTTTCTTAGGCGCATTACAAACTTATTTTCTTTTACAAGGCATTTTTCTTCACTTGCTTTGCATTTATAGGTCAGTGCCTTTTTCTTTTTTTTTCTTTTTTTTTTTTAAATTGTTGCGTGCTCTGGATGTAGTATTTTCCCCTCAGTTTCTGTCATTTTTATATTTTTATTTATTTTATTTTTTTCCCATAGATATCCATTAGTTTTACATCTCTAGTCAAGTCTGTGTTTTGGGTTTTGGCTTTATATAGCTTTTTTCGTTTGACTTTTTTTTTTTTTTCTCATACTGATCTACAGAGGAAGTGACATTAGAGGGGGTACATCATTTTCTCTAGAAAAATGCATGGCCCAAATGGCTCCCCGGCACTGAGATTGAGGGAGCTATTTGGCTGCTATGGCAGCCTTGGGCCCTCTGAAGGATCCGAGGCCTGCCACAGCAATGATCACAGTGCATTCCTCATAGCCTGCCCCGGCACAGCCCGAACTTGCAAGTTATGTGCAATAAAACAAAAAATTTGACAAATTGGATGTTGAACACAGAAATGATAAGACCTAAAGCTTCTAAATATAATCTCTGGCTTCTCTTCAGCCTTCTTACAAATATACAATGGATTTAGTCCTGTTCTTCCTGTCCCCTCAGGTTCATAGTGCCCATCTCCTGTGTGATCTGTAATGACATCATGGCATACATGTTTGGCTTCTTCTTTGGTCGAACTCCTCTCATTAAGGTAAGGACTATACTTACATTTCCTATTTGGCACAAACGTCTCCTGTCGTCCGGGCAGAGCCACACGCTTATAGAAGACATGTCTTCTCAATGAATCTTGCCATTTCCCCTGCACTTATACCCCGTCAAAGGGACGGATGACCATGTAATAACATTTTGGATGCTTGCGGCCACCACTAGGGGGCTCTTACTGCGTATGGATTTACACAGCTTCCATTGAATTTAGTAATACGTCTATGTGCACTGGTGACCGGAGGCAGCCAGAATGGGGCTTTTCATATAATTCAGGATGTAACTCGTGTGGAGCGGAGATGTTCACCTGCTCTTTGAAGCACTTGGGCAGCTTTAATCTTGACTTCTGCTCTGGTTCTCTCTATATTCCCAGCTGTCACCTAAGAAGACATGGGAGGGATTTATTGGAGGCTTCTTCTCTACAGTTTTGTTTGGCATATTGGTAAGTACTTGGGTTTTGCCCTATTCTCCTGCATTGTTCTTCTCTCCGCAGAGCTCCATATTTCTAACTAAAGGGGATTGCAGAAAGTTTGATGAAGTGCACTGAAGTAAAGTTCAAAAAAGCATCTCTTATTCATTCACATGTGCGTTGTCTGCCTCCATGCGGCCTTTCTCAAGCCTATATATTTATTGCTTCTACTTAGTACATCATAGATCTGATAAGGGGGTAGTATGAGGCCGCTTTCTGCCTGTAACAGCACCCCTCCAGTCCGAACGCTGTGTCTGGTACTGCAGTGTGCCAGTGAATGGGGCTGAGTTGCAAAACCAGACACAGCCTATGGCCAAGAGTGGCACTATTTATGTAATAAAGCAGCCATATTTCTCAAATATCCTATAGCACGTTTAAATACCAGCACTCCCCTATTGTATATTGAAGGCAACTTATTCTTGACGTTTACAGGTGTGGATAAACTTTATGGGGGACATTTATTAAGACTAGTGTTTTCAATGCCAGTCTCAAGTCCCTTTGTTCTGCAGGGGGAGGCCTCTACATAAGATTGGCGCGTCGTCCGGCAGGCTGTGGAACAGACTTAAAGGGGTTATCCAATACTATAAAAATGTCCCCCATATGCCTCTCCCCTCACAGTGAATATACTTACCCCGCTCCCTGCACCATTCCTGGTTCCCACATCACTGTTGCATGCTTCTTCCTGTGCGCAGATGAAAACTTCCGGTATCGGGGGGAGGGGCGAGCAGCCAATGGCAGGCAGGGACAGGGACGAGCCTCCCTAGCATCCCTGCCTGCCATTGGCTAACAACAACACCGGATGTTTTCATCCGCGCACTGGGAGAAGCAGCAGTGGTGGCGCGGGGACCATGAGCGGCGCGGCGAGCCAGGTAAGTATATTCACTGTGAGGGGCCTGACACATGGGGGACATCTTTATAGTATTGGATAACCCCTTTAACTCTACACCAGTCCTCTTGCTGGCATACATTTATAAGGGGTTTCCGAGATCTTTTTACTGATGACCTATCGTTTGGATAGGTCATCAGTATCTGATCAGTGGGGGTCCGACACCCAGGACCACTGCCAATCAGCTGTTTGAGAAGACAACTGCTCTTGGAGTTGTGCATAGGCCTTCTTACAGCTTTCCCTAGCCGTGTGACGTCCCGTCCATCTGTCACATGGCCTAGATGCAGCTCAAACCCATTGAAGGGAATGGGGCTGAACTGTGATTCCAAGCACAGCCGCTATACAATGTACTTGGTGAGCTGAGTATAACGATCTCAGAAAACCCTGTTAAGCTATTATCCACTCCAGAAACGGGTGTGAAAAATGATAAAAGAGCTGGGCCTAATAGAACAAAGTGTATTTGGTAATTTCTTAGTTACATCTGTTCTTGGAAGAGCTGGGTGATAACCAGTATGACAGCTAAAATAATCACTTTCTCAAATATAAAGCAAATCATTACTGGTGATTTTCAAAATGTTTTATATTTAGGGGATATGCAAAGAGGTATCCTGAGAAAAGAGAAGCCTCTCACTAGCACCACCTTGTGGAAGTGGCTACCTATGAGTTACAATCTGACTATTAAACAAGCCTTGAGACATGTCCCAAGGGCTGGTCCCTTTGCGGAGAGCCAGTACCCTGCCTAAGCTATATCTAGGAGTATACTGTCCTCATACACGGTAGCATGGTGTGTAATCTGACATGTAGCTAAAGCCCCTGTCTTCATAAGAAAAAGGCTGTGCAGCTGTAACCTTCTCTTTTATTGCTAGTAGATTGTGACAGGAAAGGTGAAACTACAGAATAAAAACTGTAGTATTTCAGAACATGGATATCCATAGTATATTGTATAGGATACAGAATAATCTGCTATACATACAGTACATGAGGTAATTATGCAATGACAATGCTATCAAATGCAATTAACATATAATAAACTGCAGTATAATGACACATAGACAGTGCCCTTACCGACTATGCTGGAAACAGGCTGTATAACAGATGATGAGCAGAAAAACAAGGGACCGTGTGGCTCCTCAGACAGACCTAAGATGGCTGCTGCTTCTAAACAAGATCAAGACCATAAAGAACCAGGAACTACCCACAATGCCCTGGGTACTTCAGGCTAGATGAAATACACTAAACTCACCAGTAGATGGTGCTGTTACCATATAATACAGATGGAATACAAACACAGGTAATAGCAATGTCTAAACTGATAAACACACAGAAATAACTGGATTTGCATCTGAGGACAGAACAAGGGGAGATTGAGAAAACTCATGCTTGGACATCCAGAAGTTGCATACCAGGTGTGAATTTTCACCAACACTATGTTGCCTGTGTAGTTTTTACTGCAAAAGTGTCTTGGTCTTCACAGTTGCTATCCCAGCGTCATCATGTTTTAACCACTGTCCTCGGTTTGTATTCCCGGTAGTTGTCCTACTTCATGGCTGGCTACAGTTCCTTTGTGTGCCCCGTGGAGTTTAACAATGACACCAACAGGTTTATGGTGGACTGCGAACCATCGGACCTCTTCCAGTTACAGGAATACCACATCCCTGCTGTGCTGCAGTCTGTCATCAGCTGGGTAAGGACCCATCCAGAGATATAGCTAGATCTATATAGCGGTGTATGGATAGATAGAGGATATGTACAAAATATATCGATTTTATTTAAAGAGAGTTATCAAGTTCTTTCAAATGGATGGCCCATTCTTAAATCAGGTCCATCAATATTAGATTGGTTGGGGTCTGATTCTCGCCTGCCGTTCTGCTGTGTCAAGGGGTTGTGGTGCGCTGGTAAACGCCAGATCCCCTTCATTGTTTGCCAGGCACAGCTCCATCCTTTAGTAGCGGCTGTGTCTGGTGTTACAGTTTACTACAGCTTTTCCCATTCAAGTGAACTGGACTGAGCTGCAATACTGGGCACAGCCGCTGCGAAAAGTTCAGACGTATCTGGTAAATAATAAAGGGGTCCATCTCTTGGGTGGGCTGCCAAGAGTTGGTCCTGCACCAGTCAAATATTGATGGCCCATTAGATTGTCTGTTAAACCGACCAGTTTTGGTGCAAAATGCCAACTATCTAATGTGTAATGGAATGTCCTGTGTTTCTTCTAACTGCATATGTCAATTGAGTGGGGAAGGGTGGTGGGGCCGAAATATTGAGCTGTTAAGGGTGTATTAGATAGCCCGCTTTAACAGGCGATTATCAGGAAGGAAATGTTCCTGCCTAGCAATCGCCTGCTCTCTAGTGGAAGAGAGACCGTTGCTATTACATGCAGCGATCTCCTCCTCAGTATAGGGAGGAGCGATCGTTACACCATCACTTTTCCTTATACTGAACCATTGTTAGCCGGCAGCAGATAGTAATTAGACACCATGATCTGCTGCCTGCAAACAATGATTTTTTAACTAGAGTAAAAAGTGTCGGCAATTACCTCATGAATGAGTGGTTGTTCATCGGGTGATCCTGTCATCATCATCATCATCATTTCTGTGCAGCAGATCGTTCTTTCTAAACAGTGATCTGCTGCCAAAGACCAATGGTTTTCTATGGGAACAAGCAATCGCTTGTTCCCATATAGCAGAGGTGATTGCTGCACGTAAATGCAGCTCTCATCTCTGCTGATGATCTGGCAATTATCGGTAAGGTTTGGTTTATTCCTGATAATTGCCTAATACATTGCTCTGTGTAAAAGGACCTTTTTTCCCGTCTCTCCATTCAGAACACATGTACAGTCAGCAAAGCTGAACATCTGTGTCAATGGGGGACCAGGAAGAATAGCTGAGAGCTGAACTACTGTATCTAAAGTGTATGACCTGCTTTAGGACAGACTGCCAATTTTAAAGAACTGCACACCCTTTAAGTATTTAGACTACTTAAGAAGCATGGTTACCACAATACAACATTTTCTCTGCATCAGTTGTTAGGCTCCATGCACTAGCTTCCTATGTTTGTGGGTTTCACATTTAGGGTAGGTTGACGCAGAGTTTTTTTTGGCGGAGGTTTGGAGGCAGATTTTCCTGCAGGTTTTTCAGCCAAAGCCAGAAGTGGATTCGAAAGGAACTGAAAATATAAAGGAAGGATTTGTACTTCTGGTTCCTGCTGCATCCACTTCTGGCTTTGGCTAAAAAAAAAAAAAAAAACTGCCTCCAAAACACCAAAAACTGTGTGAAGCTCCTCCTAGCCTACACTTGGATGCAGCACTTTATAAAGGAGACCTCTAGTGGCCATACTGCAGATTGCATCTGTAGATGTTGCAGAGCCTGCCAAGGCCACATCTGGCAGCCCCGTTGGTCTGTCACGTATTGGCTTGTTATGCTTGATATGTACTTTGTAAGGGTCCATTCACACGTCCGTAATTTGGGTCCGCAATTTGCAGACCCTTTCACTTTCAATGGGGCTGGAACAGATCCGCATCCGCATTTTCGGGATCCGCAATTCCGTCCCTAAAAAAAAAATAGAACATGTCCTATTCTTGTCCGCAATTGCGGACCAGAAAAGGCATTTTCTATTATAGTGTCTGTGACGTGCGGTCTGCAAATTGCTGATCACACATTGCAGGAGTCCGTGTTTTGCGGATCCGCAAAACCCTTACGGATGGGTGAATGGACCAATACAGATTTCTGCTAATTTTGCAGATTTTTTGCCGCTGTTTACTAGGTTGTCCAGCACATCTCTAGTAATATTATAGGCTGTGTCTAGGCCTCCATATTTTTTTAGTTTAGACCCATACTAAAAGATTCTATACTAAACCGACCTTTTCAATCTGCGCTAGAGACGGAGCCCCTTGCCAAGTAAAGTAAGACAAATGTAGCTTTAAAATGTAATTGTGGCATAATTATCAAGTGTATTTATAGAAGCCAAATTGTTCTCATTAAGAAATGGCTCTTCCCCTCGATGCCAGCCCCCACCTTGTAATTCATAGTTAGCAGGCTGAACTGCTTCGGCCTTGTACAAGTCTCATAGATAAGACTAAGATGCAGCATATTTTATTATAAGTGAAGGTAGAATAAAGTGGCTGTCATTGCTCCATTACATGTGAAGATGCTGAGAAATATAATAAATCCACTAATATTTATCAGATGAAGAGCCCCATGCACAAGTAAAGCCATGGCCTAACATCTCATGTTATTGTCTTCTCCTGCAGAAAACCGTCTGGATGTATCCCTTCCAAATACACAGCATTGCGCTCTCCACGTTTGCATCACTCATCGGTCCATTTGGAGGATTCTTTGCCAGCGGATTTAAGAGAGCTTTCAAGATCAAAGTAAATATTGTGATTGTAGTAGGCGCCTGGCTTATGAGACCATGCGCAGGAGAGCGGTGCACGACTGTTGTGGTGGGGCCTCCGATCTGCTCACCACTAGTCGAGGAGGTTCTTTTTATTCTCCATGTTCATGCTGCCACCAATTTCTCATATTCTTTTCATTCTACAGGATTTTGCCAACACAATCCCAGGTCATGGAGGCATCATGGATAGGTTTGACTGTCAGTACTTGATGGCCACCTTTGTGAACGTGTATATCGCAAGTTTCATCAGGTTAGTTATCAGTGGATCCCACCCGCCTCTATCTGCTGCCTTTTATCAAAAAACAACTTTTAGGGCAGCTGCACACAGTGCAGAATATCTGCAGGACGTCTGCACTGTTTATTCTGGTTTTGGTGCATTTTTCTTGTGCAGATTTTCATGGGGATTTTCCCTAAAGTCTATAGAAAAAAACACTCTACATAAGGAGTCGCAAAAACATGCAAAATTGATATGCTGTGAATTTTAAAATCCGCACGGCAGGTCAATTTCTGCGCCTAAGAAAAAAAAAAATCTCCGACTTTGCTGGTACTGTATTACGCTGTGTTTTTTCCACACGAGAATCCGCACTGAAAAAACACATAAAATCACCACAGTGTGCAGCCATCCTTACTTTTTCTTCATGAAAAAGATCCTACTGTTTTTTTGGATACACCTGCAGTGCAGACCTATGTGTCTCCATGGTTACAGACTACAAACAAACCCTGTGTAGTCTGACCCTGCAATCTTGTCCCTTAAAGTTTTTTTTTCCTAGACTTTTCTACTGATGACCTATCCTCTGGCCATCAGTAGATCCAGCACCTGGGACCCCTGCTGATTAGCTTTTTGCGAGGCAGTGGCACTCATAGTAGTGTCCTGGCCTTCTCTCAGCTTAGTCTAAGCCATGTGACGTCACATGGCCTACGCGCGCCTCAGCCCATTTTAAGTGAATGGGGCTAAGGTGTAATACCTTGCAAGCACAGCCGCCATTAAATGGTTGTGCTTGGTGAGCAGAGGGAAAGCTGTGGCGGTACTGCGAGCGCTGTTGCCTTCTTAAACAGCTGATCGGTGGGGGTCTCACAGAGAGAGACTCCACCCTCAATATAAGCACCACCTATAGAGAATTTTACTGACTGTTTCAGATGTAACCGACTTACCTGACATACCGTGAGGTCTAGCGGTCGTCATGACCATCCGATCCTGCATATTGCACCTTGCTTAGAGCTGAAACCGCTCTGGCGGAAATAAATGGCAAATAACACGGTATTTAAAGAGCTTTATTATTTTCTGTTTGATTTCCTTTTTCTTTTTCAGAGGACCCAACCCAAGTAAACTAATCCAGCAATTCTTAACGTTGCGTCCCGACCAACAAATTCACATCTTCAGCACACTGAAATCCCATCTAACGGAAAGGGGAATGCTGGAAAATGGCGAGGGTTTGTAAAATAACGGTTTGTTCAGTCGGGGCAAAACACCTCTACCCGGCGCATGTGGGTTCACTGTCCAACAATGCTGTACCAGCCCTTCCCAGAGAAGACTCCTTAACCCCTCTGCTGCCGGGGAAAGTTCCAGAAGCTCCTTCCTCCTTTTGTGCGATGTCATATCTTGGCTGTATGATTTTAGTTCCTTGTTCACCATGTTTACATATAATAACAAAGCCGGTTACCCCAGCCATGCCCACGAAAGGGGTTCCTGTGGAGCATGGCGCCTCACCAAGGCAAGATGTTGGAGACGGTTTGGAAAGTGGAGTGCAGAACAACATTCAAAGTTCCTGAAATCTATACAGAAGATAATAGAATGATTACAGGGGCTTTCCAGCGTCTGATTTTAATCGGTTGCTTTGTACATGCAGCTTTTACTAAATCTAATCGGATTTATTCATCCGGCTTCCTTAGTTTTCTCCTAATTAATTGCTACCCCCCTTAGGATTTTGTGAGGGAGCTAATTTAATAAATCTCAAAAATGCACCATTCCTCAGTCACACTGCCACTTATGGGAAGGCTACCTTGTACAATGAAAAAAGCCCCCGATGGACCTACAGGATCCCCTCAGCTCCTCAGTAAGGCCAGTTTCACACAAGTTTAATATTGGCTCATTTTTCTGCCCTTATTACGGCCGCAAATCCCTACTCCACCCAGGATCTAATGGAGTAATAGTATCAGAGGGATCTGTAATCCTGTCAGGTCTCCTTATTAGACCTGCCATAAGCAAGGGACTTTAGCTTACAATACAGTCACAGATATGCATCTGCTCAGATCAGGCACCATTTTAAAGCTTGAGTTTTTGATATTACGGTTAAACTTTTTGTTTAAAGGGAACCAAGGGCACCTGTTTAGGGCCACAAAGCCACTAGGCATGCCACTGTGCAGCTGGGCTTTAGGACCCCAACCCTGCCAAGAGCAAACGCATCCGCCCCCTAAAAGAAAGTAAATGAATTTAAAACGTGCCAGGAGAGGATGGGGGATGAAGCAGAGAATGGTAGACCTTGCTTCACTGCGCATACATGCCCATCGGGGGGCATGTGCAGTGAGGCAAGATGTGCTCTTCTTATCGGTGCAGTACTAATGCGGGTAATGATGCTGGTGAAGAGTCCTGGACTCTTCTCTTGGTAAGCTTGAATTTAATATATATATATTTTTTTGGCTTAGTGGCCCCAAACGGGTGGCAGGTTCTCTTTAAGAAACCTTGTCTTTACTGGTCGCAAACCAAGTGAGAGGTTCCCTTTAAAGTGCACCTCCGGTAGTAATGCCCATAAAATATTAAATTATTGCCTGAACAGCTGTTAAATATTGACGTTGCTTATCTGACAATTGAAAATCCAGCCGGGCAGTCCAATCTACAGTCCCGGTGTGATGCATATCTCATCATGTGTGGTTACTGACTTGAGCTTGGATCTCCTGCTTCATTTTCAGACGTCTTAGCGACATAGGGAGTTGCTCATTAGGCAATTGCCTAATTTTTTTTTTTTTAAACATTTATGATTTAGCTGTAATTACGGTAATCTATGCGGATTTGCTGAAAGGTTGCTCTGTAATAACGGCGCGATTTGCACGGCTGGGAGCAGCAATATAGTAAAAGCAGCAGGGGGCATGTAGAAATCAGTAGGATAAAGTCATCCTACGGTCAGAAGCCTCTTTGAGAAGCTCATGTTTTTCTTTGCTCCACTTTCCGTTACAGGAGCCGACTTGTCACGTTGTATTTTTAGTATTTTATTCTTGTGGTGACTGTCACTGCTCACACTGTGTTATCCTCTATGAACATGAGTGTTTTATTGTGTTACGTCTTGTTGTTTTATGCTTTGTTATCAAGGACTTGTTATTCAGAATGTTTTTTTTGTTGCTGAGATGGTTTTGCATTCGACTGTACATGATCCGGCCTATGTGGCCGTGTTTTGCAAGGACTTCCGTATGCATACACAACATTTATTACTTATTTAACATCCTTCCTGCTTTTTATTTATTTATTTTTTTAGCAATTTTGTGTCCAGTTCCTTGAACATATTTTTAGTGTGAAGATCCCCTTTTGGCTAAAGGGGGTCATATAAAATCTACTAGAGGCTTTTTTCTAAGGTGGTAGTATGAAATAAAAAAAAAAATCTGCTCCCCCCCCCTCCCTAAAATCTGCACCACACCTGTCCACAGACCATGTTTTTGTATTGTATTTTAGCTGCATGTAAGTGAATGTGACTGGGCTGCAGTGCTAGATACAGCCTGTGGACAAGAGTGGTGCAGTTTCTGGAAGAAACCATATTTTTTTTCTAATTTTTAAATCCTTTATTTCCACATTCACTTATTGCTGTATTACATAGCTCACGTTGTACCCGTCACCTGCAGACCATGGCTTGGCTCTGATCTACAATCAGCATAGCGCCTGCTATTGTTTAGGAGCAAGTGCTATTACCCTTGAGTGGTTGGCCTATGAACTAATGTATATCACCTATCAACAGGATCAGTCATAAATGTATGATTTACTGAGGGACCGACCACTGGGACCTCCACGAGCTTGAGAATGATGTCCATGACTATCCTGTGTAATTGGAGCAGTAGCGTGCCTGCAAGACCACCGCTCTATCTCAGGCAGTCCTGTAAGTGCATGGAGCAGAGGTCAGACTTGTATCCTACTGCTCCAGTCACACAGGGGATTGTGGGATCAGTGGGGGTCCCAGCAGTTGGACCCCCAGTGATCATGGCTTTATCACCTATCCTGTGGAAATTAAATACCCTCATACATAAGTGATATTATTTAAAACTATCATTTTGTTGCCTATGAGCGTCATGGACTCTTGTGTAAAAGGGAATGTGGTGCTTTTATGCTTTACGGTGATCTGTAGTTTTTAACATCTGTAAATCTAACATAATGCAATTAGTTCCTAATATTGCCTCTTCTATGGTTTCTCCTGTGGGTGCTGATTTCCAGAACCTGATGGTAATGATTGAGATCACTTGCATATATGTACATAGATCTCTATGGATCTTGCCTATATCCTTGTACAAGATACATATAGACCGGCAGTGCCCCCTCTCAGTCCCTCATATCCACACCTGTGTATGAAGCGAAACAGTGTATTCGTTAAAAAGGCTATGAACTCCTTCGGGACTCCTTTTATTCAAAATCCCTGCAGTTTTGGTGATGCATGTGGTTAATAATCAGTACTAGCAGACTATCTAAATGAGTGTTATGATATGAGGTCGGGTGATCACTAGAGATGAGCAAATTTCATATTTTGAAATTCGTTCACACTTCGTTTACTGTTAAAAGGTGAATTGCGTTATTGATTCCGTTACCACGGATCATAACGCAATTCTATGACAGAATGCAAATCGGAATGCCTTTAGAGGCATTCCGTTATTCATTCTGTCATAATAGAAGTCTAAGGGCTGCAAAACGTCTCCGTTCCGTTTCCATTATGCAGGGGAGTTCTCTTCTGCATAACGGAAACGAGACTTCTATTATGACGGAATGAATAACGGAATGCCTCTAAAGGCATTCCGATTTGCATTCTGTCATAGAATTGCGTTATGATCCGTGGTAACGGAATCCATAACGCAATTCACCTTTTTACCTGTAAACAAAGCGTGAACGAATTTCGTAACCTGAAATTTGCTCATCTCTAGTGATCACATATCAGTAAGGACAAATAGACTGATTTTTAACAGCATGTATCACCAAAACGGCAGAACATTTTTTTAATATAGAAAAAATTATTTTTAGCCCAAAATGAGTAAAATGCAATAATAATAAAAAAAGATTGCCCTGAAGGTGTCCATAGCCTTTGAGAGCACCGCCATTACAGTAGTAGATCAGTAATATGTATTTATTATATGGTTATGTTCACTTTTATTATTTAAGTTACAACAGGATATTGCAGATCAGCAATATTCCTGGGACATCCGCTGTCTTTCCGTATTAGGTTGTCTGGGTCATGTATTTTCAACTCTTTATTTGAATGGGCTCCATGTAATGCCATATGCAGGTGCTATGGTGATAACAGCTGATAGGATTAACCAGTTTTATGTGTCTGTATCTTATCCACGCTACAAGCCAAAATTGCAGAAAAGAATGGGATAATGCACATCAGATCAGACAAGAATCCATATTTCCGTGGTCTGATTAATAAATTATGGATGCTGAGCTGCAGTCCCCTGGCACTGTATAGTTTCCAGCGCTGGTGGCTTCCCCAAATAGCTGATCAGTGGGGGTGCAGGATGTCAGACCTCCATCCACCTGATGTTGGTGACCTGTTCTGTGGCTAGGTCATCAGTACCTGAATATTCCTTTAAAGGGGGTTGTCCGAGTTATTTTTTGTTCTTTGTATGTTTCTAATCAAATGTAACAGCTTTAACATGCACTTACTGCATCTGTAGTTGCTCCTTTCTCAGATTTCACTGAGGGTCACATGACCTGTAGTGTCCGCTTCTCTCCCTGCTCTGATAATGTTTCCTGCACAAGCCTGAGAGATCAGATATGTGTCTGTACATTAGATGTCACTGTGCTGGCCACGCCCCCCTGCTCTGCTGTTGTCTGCCCTGTGTCTCCCTCCCACTGGATACTTCAGGAATTAACCCCTTCAGGAGCACAGACTCGGGGCTGAAGGCTTTACTGAGTAGCTGCAGGCAGTGAGGAGACAAATGCTGGGCACAGGAGCTGACAGACTAAAGGAGTTCTGCACAAGAACAGGTAGGGAGAAGATCCTGTGTGTATTAGCAGTGTCATTGTACAGCTGGAACTTGTAGTCCTACACATACAACATGATGCTGAGTCTCCCAGCAGGCAGACATGTCACTCAGGGCAGCACTTGTATTCACTCCCTTCGCAGGGGATTGTTGTTATTGCAAGTAAACAAAGGGCCGGAAGAGAACCAGGGAAATGAGAATATATATATATATATATATATATATATATATATATATATATATATATATATATACATACATACACTTATTTTTATTTTTTTACATTAAGCTTGCTTATCTCAGTTATATATTGCTGCCCATCAGATTTACAGTGCTATATATATTATATTTTTTTTCATAACTCGGACAACCCCTTTAAATGAATGGAGCTGAACTACAATATCAGACTCCGATGCACAAGAGTGGCTTACTGTATGAATAAAAGCAGCCATATTTTTCTAGTCTTATAAACACTCCTGTCCTACAATTTCCTATTAGATCATGTAAAAAAGAACAATCTTTCAAGTGAAATCATAAAAAAAAATACCAGTGTCCAGATATGGCTTTATAAGACTTGCGCCCCCTAGTGTTCTTCAGATTTCCTTTCAGAATGCCCTACTAATCTGCCTCCAGTGTTGGTGAGAAGGCTTTTCTAACTGATTCTTACTGGTTGGCAGAAAATTACTCCATCGCCCGTGTACAGTGGTCCCTCAAGATACAATGGCCTCAGGATACAATATTTTCAGCATGCAGTGGTCTTTTCTGACCCATCGTAAGTTGAAACTGAACATACAATGTCTTAGACTGAGATCCAACCCAGCAAGGCCACTTCTCTGGTGAAATATCTATTCCTGACTGTTATATGTAAGGAGTTGTTCTATCTGTCTTAGTTATCTGCTTATTATTCTTAAATCTTCATTTATCTTGGATGACATTTTGGGGCTTTGGAACCAATTACTTAACTTAATGGTCCTCCTGGAACCAATTAATATTGTATCTTGAGGGATAACTGTACAGGTGGATCCAGACTGAGCTAATAGGCAAGTGTGACCACCATGCACTGGGCATATCGGGTGGACATTCAGAGAGGGAATCAAAAGAGCATCAGGGGGCTCCATGAGGCTTTAATTCCACATGTTTTTTTTTTGTTTTTGTTTTTTTTTTGTCTTCAAAAGGGAGGGGAGAGGAATATAATATATATATAAATGTATATATTACACACACACACACACCTTTCTGCTGGATCTACTTCTGGATTTGGTTAAAAAAAAAAAATGCACAAATTTAGAAAATTCTGCCGTTTTGTTTGTAGGAATAAATTAATATGTATTCATGGGACAAATCATGTTGTGCTAATAATAACCCAGTCAACTTGGCTGCTGTTATTTTACACATATAGGCCACTATCTCCTTATATTGCAAATATTAGAATGATTAAAAAAGAAATGCAATATTTCCAGTATATGGTGAACTTTAACTGCATTTACTAGTTTTCCTTCATTTTAATGGTGGATTCTGTGTTCTGTATGTACATAAATATGTCTGGATATTTTTGTGCATTTATAAGTGACCCTCCCCCCCCCACCTCCAAAAAACAATAATAAAAAAAAAATGATGACTACTCGCCTAGTCTTACTGTACAGATAGGGAGTGGCAGTTCCCTTTTGCTCCCTCTTTGAGCCCCTTTTTGTAAATGTTCCAATTTCCAATGTGAATGTGCCTATTATGGGAATCTGAAGTATATTCTGAAATTGTCATTCATTAAAAAAAAAAAAATCCAACATAGTTTTGTTAAAGATGGAAACAGATCCAGACATAGGGAAGTAGGAACAATTGTCTATCAGCAAAGTGATTCCTCCTAGGAGAAATATTTGGAGGGAACACTGACCACAAATTTTATGCCAGTGGACCCTAAGGCTAAAAGTATTTTTTTTATATATATCTTTAATATGGTCAGAACTCATTTTCTGTTTAGAAGCACACACCCTGTGTATACACTGTACAAAGCTTCTAAAGTTTGCTACCTGTAGCCACCACAAGAGGGAGCTTACTGCATACTGCTTTTATTATTATTATTATTATTATTATTATTATTGAGTTCAATGTATGCATTCCGTCATAGTATTGCGTTATGGTCCGTGGTAACTGAATCCATAACGCAATTCTGCTTTTACCGCCAAACGAAGCGTGAACGAATTTCAAAATATGAAATTCGCTCATCTCTAGTAATGGCTTTTCGATCACTTGATTTTATTTATTTTTTTTCTTGGTTGCTGATATGGTTTCTGTTAGCAAATGTGTATTATGTTACATTCCTATATTACATTTGTTTGTGATAGAAGACACAAATCCTATATATTTTTTATTTTTTTTGCAAAGGACGTCTTAACAGCTTTTTATGGTCTGTACCACTGTAGTATATATTGTAAAGAGGCACTATGTTAATATTCTGGTTGTCACTTATGGATTACATACATAGTATTTATTGTACGTTTTTGTTTATGTTGGTCACTCATTTCAGATTTGACTTGTATTTGCGCTTCGGCTTACGTGGCTGAAGGTAACGTCCCCAGACGGTGTAGGCTTTGTCCTGTACGGTTCTGTCCACACCTGCATAAAGCTTGGAGGTGTTTATTGCTATAGCCCCTATGCGGATAAGGAATTGCGCATCTGGCACATCTCCTAGGATGACCAAGTAGCATATATTCAGCCATTTTAACCCTTTCAGGATTGGGGTTTTCCAGTTCACGTATCAGTAAAGGCTCTACGTTCAGAGCACAGGATTAAAGGTGTATTCACATGCCAATTTGTGGCAGAAATTTCTGCAACTGTTCCATTCATCTAAAAAAATCGTAGAAAAAAAACAAACATTCAGATATACTGTAAGAAACAGATTTTCAAGCACAGAAATATCTGCAACAAATTTACCAGGTATGAATGTAACCTAATAGTCTACACCAAAAAAAAGCCAAAATCCCAACTCTTCACCTATGGCAGATGTGTCGGCAGGATGCAGGATTTCTCCTGCGCAATCCTTTTGTTCTCAGGAAGATAGTCTACCAGTAGCTTGCTCCTTGTTCAGGACACATGCATGCTCAGCCGAGCCAAGAGTGCATGTGTATGGGAGGTCAGGAGAGAATGGCGGTCAGCCTAATGGAAGTTGGGACATTGCTGTGTAATCTATGTGGTGGGCCTAACATTCGGTTTGGATGAGTTCCTCTTGTAATGTAGCGTGAAGTTGTTCTGGCCTCGCTTATCACAAGGGAAATTGGACAGATTAGAATTCAGTTGTTTGATCCTTATTTCACCCAACTGCCAATGTCAGGGACTGCTACAGGCATTTGATCATCATTAAGGGTACAGCTACACGGCAATTTGGGGTGCGACATATAGTGCGCCCAAAGAAAAAGGGGGTCAGTCAGTACATCCCAATGCGCAGGGGCACGTTGCTATGGCTGAAAACAAGACTGTAAAACAAAGCATGCAATGCAACAGCTCTCTGCAAACCAAATAAAGTACAAAAATGCATAATAATTGCTAGCGCTATACTTATAAATTAGAGATGCTTGGCAAATCATTTTGTACAAAATTATTTGAGCCGGTCTGCCGCACGTCAAGGCGATCTCTGTAAGACGGGTTCCTAACACTAAATTCTACCTGTTATGTGCCATGACGGCTACCATACAATTCAGGGAGTGTAGGTTCCACATGCATGCTGGGCCTGCTTTAATTTCTGTCATCTTTGGTGCCAAAATGGCCTCCATTATATCCAGGGAATGCAGGTACCAACATGCATGCCGGGCCCACTTCACAACACTCCTGGTGCCAAATGGCCACCGAAGAATGCAATGAGAGTCCACGCTATACCTCTCCTGGTGCCAAATGGCTTCCAGTGAATGAGGGAGAGCAGGCTAAGCTATATACTCACACTAATTAAAATCGGCCTATGGGGCAGACAGGCTGGTCAGGAGTGCACGACTGGGGAGGCAGCCACACCTCCAGTACAAACTGCAAAGAAAGAGGGGGTCAGTCAGCACATCCCAATGCGCAGGGGCACGTTGCTATGGCTGAGAACAACACTGTAAAACAAAACATTAAATGCAACAACTCTCTGCAAACCAAATAAAGTACAAAAATGCATTATAATTGCTAGTGCTATACTTATAAATTAGAGATGCTTGACAAATCATTTTGTACAAAATTATTTGATCCCGTCTGCCGCACGTCGGCATGCATGTTGGTACCTGCATTCCTTGGATATAATGGAGGCCATTTTGGCACCAAAGATGACAGAAATTAAAGCAGGCCCAGCATGCATGTGGAACCTACACTCCCTGAATTGTATGGTAGCCGTCATGGCACATAACAGGTAGAATTTAGTGTTAGGAACCCGTCTTACAGAGATCGCCTTGACGTGCGGCAGACGGGCTCAAATAATTTTGTACAAAATGATTTGCCAAGCATCTCTAATTTATAAGTATATAGTGCGCCCAAGTATCGCATTATAATAGGGCTGCCATAGGGACCTGCACGTTTCATGCAACTAACACGCATATCACAAATAATGGATTTTTTGGGATTCAGCAAACCATTCATTCCTATGGCAGTCCTTCAACACTGCAATATTTGGGTGCATAACATGTCGTGCCCAAAATCGCTGCGTAGCCGTACCATAAATGTGACCTGTAAATGACCAAGTTGGCTCTGCTACACCTGCAGATTAACTGCTAGACGCCCACAGACGTGTGCTTATTAAAATATGCTTTACATTCCAGGTGAATAAGCAGGACCCTGGGTCTGAGGAGTGGCGGGTGCCTTCACAGTTATTGCAGTTGGTTCAGTGTGTACATATATACATCATAGCTCCTGCTGGGGACATGTCGTACCTCCTGCTGGAGTACACGGGCTCCACACATTCATTTCGCACCTTCACATCTACATTAAGATATTAGTTTTTCCGTTACTACTGTGAATAGTGGTATGTTGTATGACAGGGATGCCCAACCTGCGGCCCTCCAACTGTTGCAAAACTACTACTCCCAGTAGGCCTGGACAGCCTACAGCGTGCTGGGCGTGCTAGTTTTGCAACAGCTGGAGGGCTGCAGGTTGAGCATCTCTGTTCTATGATAACCAGCCCTATGGTTTTGCTGCTATCTATGATGATGCTATTTTTTCAGATTATCTTGTCAGGGAATGCTTCCATTTCTGAGATGGACTTTGTGTGTCACGTTTGTATTATTATATTTTTTCTTCTGTACTGATCGGCAGCAGTCTGTCTAATCCTATATAGGCCCCGTTCACAAGTGTCTATTTTGTTGCTGTGTTAAAAAAACAAAAATCACATAAAAAAAAAAAGGTGACATTCATGAGACGCCTTAAAGGGTTATTCTGCATTTATCAAATTATAGCTTATTTATATTGTGTAATTTCAAGAGCATCGGTCACCACGATCAGCCCTATTAAACCAGGTAGGTCTGATTACAGTGACTAAAATTCTCCCCTTCTCTCTGGAAATGGTATCACTGCTGCAGAGAAATTCCTATATTTACCTATATCTGAATGAGGTAGTGGGAGCAACAAAGGGCATTGCCGCTCCCCCTCCCAGTGAGATTGGCATACACTTTGCTGGTAACGTATTACGCTGTGTTTTCTCTCCTAATCCGCACTGGGTTCGGATAACCAAACACCACCCTTCTTATTGAAGAGTCCGCTGCTTTTTTGAAAAAAAGTTGCAGTAATAAATTGGAAGTGAAAATAATTAACATAGTTAAGTACTGTGTGTCTTAAAGCCAGAATTCTTGAGTGCAGCGCTTGATAAATTACCCCACCCCGCCCCCCTCGTGGCTTCCAAATTTCATTGCGGAGCATCTTGATATTCAAAGTATTAAACTGGTGGTGTGGTTTACCGCTAATTTCTTCTGTATGTTTAACTATTACACACGCTTACACTTCCCAATACACACGTGTAATTTGGTCCGTTAGGTCTATTTTAGGATCATAGAGGACGTCTAATGTGATTTTATAGGAACCTTATTTACTATAAAGATATAGGACCCCCTTAAATGCAGTCGGTAAAGTAATTGGGTAAAATCAGATTTTTTTTATTTTTTTTCCCTCTTTGGTTGTTCCTATAGTTGTCCCTATCTCTGAAGCCTTCATATTGTGTTTTACGACTCTGTGTCTTTCTATTTCATATTCATGAAATATTTCCTTAACCCCTATATGTCTACTGATATGTACAGTACGTATTTGTGCATTTGCTATTGGTTTTTTTTCATGTGCATTTTTTATTTTTGTTATAGACCCAGCCGTTCCTGAAATTTGCAAACTAGGGAGAAAGCACATACTGAGTTTTGATGTAATTTGATGCTTTTTTTTACACTAATTGTTGTGGGACCGCATTACAGCACAAAAGATCTTGTATATCATGTTACGTGTCACCTGTCCCCAGCAGATATCTGTATTACAGCCGCCATTAACTGCATTGACCAAAGTGGTAGACGCCTCATACACCTGCTTCATGCAGCAGCTTCAGCTTGTATGTTGCTGGTAATTAAATGGAATTAATAACGTTCTTGTATAACAATATTTTATAGGACATGAAAATGGAAATCGATTAGCCATATGGGCACCGGGTGTCAGTCGCTGATGCAGATTGGCTCTACGGTAACTGCACTGCCGCCCCTGCAATATAACAATCAGGAGGTCAGAAGAAGGGAGCTCCACCAACCTGACTCCCCCACTTCAGGTCTCTCCCAGTCCCCTTATACATATTGATGCTTGGTGTAGCCGAGCCTGCATGTGCTTTTTCTTAATACAGAAGGGAAGTAAGCTACTGCCACAACTGTGGTGCCGGCTCATCTCCCTGAAAACGAAAGGACCGGGCATGTTAAAATTCAGCTTGCCCGATCCATCTTTTCCCCAAGATCTGCTGGACCCACAGAAGTCTGCAGATTAGGCTACATGCACACAACTGCGCCGTGTTTTGGGGATCCGTGTGCATTTCGCAATTATCGGAACGGGCCGCCCATAACAGACAAGAATAGGACATGTTCGTTTTGTGGGGGTTTTTTTGCGGCCCAGAGCAATGGATGCGGACAGCATACGGCATGACGACGGTCATGTGATTGAGGCCTTAGGCCCATTCATCTAAACAAACAAATAAAGGTGCATTATTCTATGGAAACGTAAGTTAACCACTCACATGTATTTAGAAGGGTGAGGCACTTCTGGCCCCTTGTTTGGCATTACAGGGGCCATTATTTGGGACAGTTGAGCTCACTAGCTTAGCTTTCGAAACCGTTGTACAGATGACCTGATTTAAAGGGAACCTTTCCTGGTTACAAGATCCCTTTAAAGTTGGCCAAATATGCTAATATATTTGACATTCTAACTATGTAGCACCACAACAAAACCATGACCTGATGACTATATTGATGTACAACCCATTGGTGTGTGTATATATATATATATATATACTTTGAAAAAATTGGACTACTCCACGTTTGGTCTCCTGTTGTGGTGGTCTATAGTATGCTGAACGTCACGCTATAAGGGCATCTATATAGTTATTTTTAGAACAGCGGAGTCTTGGTATCTGGTTCTTCAAGAACTTCAGAGCTGACCTTAAGTATTGATGCCAGAGACCCAGGGAATGGACACACGTAGAAGTAGATTCTCGATATGTGTTCTCTTGCAGTGCCGGCCTCTCTCCGTGCCGCCTCCTAGTGTTTAGCAATACGAGGTGTTTCTTCTTTGAAATGAATGTTCCCATGTGAATATAATGTATGTTCTATATATTCTATTTATATACTTATGCAACTGAAAAAAATAAATGTCTTCAACAAAAGTACTGAGTTATTATTTTTTATTTCCGTCCCACAACGATGTAATATTGTGATGTGCTCCTCATGAGCAATGTACACACAAGACACGATGGTGTAGTAGTACTGCTGGCTAAACCCTCGCCTGTATGGAAAATGACACGGATACGTAAGGTTTGTTGACTTCTCCTTAGTCCTTGGCTTATTCATGTAGGCCCACTAGCTTACTCTTAATGCAACATCTAATAGATTACTTCATCTGGAGGAGTCCATCTGGTTGCAAGATCTTTCATTTAAGAAAAGCTACATTACAATATTAAGATTTTGCAAAGTGAGATCTCTCTGGAGGACCTGGCACATAGATGCATTTCGTGCAGCCCATGAATGTAGTGACAACGTTTCGATTTGTCTATGCTTGGGAGATCCCGATTTCATGGCCAAGATGAGAATAACAAGAGTCAGCGTGCTGCGCTATGCATTTTCGATAGCTGCCATTCATTGCTGTGGGTGTTATGGAAACGGAGGCGCTTTACTGACCTCTCCCAATCACAAAATAATTCCTTTCAAGATTCGGTGATGCTGATATATCGACTGTTCTACTCACATTGGCCAGTTAAAGGGTTGTCATGAAGACAAACCTTCGTCCTTGTGTCCTGCTAGGGCGTGTGGATGTCATAGAGGTTGGTCCCCCCACTTGGATCTCCCATCAATGAGCCAGAACGAAGAGCAGCTGCAAGAGGAAGTCCAGAGGCAGAGGACTTATCAGCGGATATCACCCAATGCATTGCAAAGGGTGAAATCTGCAATGTAAAGTTTCAAAATGCAAGCATTCTCCTATTTCTCCACAGATTATTCCTTTTATTTTGTAAAACCCCATCCATGTTGTACTGAAATTTCATGCAAAATGTAGCTTAAACTTTGGGGGAATTGGTCTGTCCACGTGTTACTGATGTAGATGCATGTAATTTCTTCCACAGCAGCAGTTGCTTTTTTTCAGGCGGTAAGGGTTAACGGCAGGGATCACTGAAGTTGGCTTACAGTTATTACATTTCTGTATACAGATTAAGTACTATTCTACCTTGCTTTTAGTATCATGTGCATTGGGATGGTTCCAGT